>NC_142596.1:15220654-15523836 GCF_965207765.1 Zootoca vivipara
GGAGACTTACCGTCATGTGACCATTTTCTATCCCATAGGGGTAATTTTGAAGCCTAGTTCTTTTAATGACAGTTTATAAAGAGCAGCAGAAAGATGGGGGTAAGTCCTGTATATCAGGGGTGAGGAATCTCAGGCCCAGGAGGCCAGGTCTTCCACATCTCTTGGTCCTCCATTGCACCCAGTGGTTTGGAGTCTTTTTTGTGACCCTGAACTTTGATAATGCCTTCTCCTTCTCTGGAGAGGGGAGAGTGGAGAGGGGTGAGTGTCTGTAAAAAGTAGCCTTCTGCAAAAGGGAGAATTTAGATTCATTGCTCTACCCACTTTTGCAGACCCAGCTTTAGTCAGGGATGTGTGTGTATTGTGTGTGCCGTTGTGGTTTCAAAATAGAAACAAATTAAAACACCGTGCAACAGCAACCCCAAATCTGCATCAAGTTATTGGCTATACAGCTCCTTATTGCATAAGGACTAGAAACTTGCTCTAAAAATATAGGAAGTGGGGAGTCTCAGCAGTGGCGAGAATGCTCCTCTTTCACTGTGATTCTTCTTCAGGGGCCTCCATTAGCTGGTTGTTGAAATATAAACAGGCAATAACCAACTGACGTGTGATCGCACATGCGTACATGGTGTAGAACCCAAAAGTAACCCTAAAACAGGAGTAAAAGGGTGGAACGGGGGCAAAACGGGGACAGGACTGAAAGCTTTACATGGGCCCCATCAACACACATGGGGGTCCAGAATGTAACCCCCCCCCCACAAAACAAAGATTGCCTGTCCACACATGCATACATGTATACACACACATACCACAAAAACCTTTAAAAACCTTATCAGTTCTACTGTTATCAACATTTCCAAATTTCTTTTACCAGATTGAAAAAAAAGTGTTTCTCTCATTCTATGCTAGGACCCAGTGGCAGCCAGTGGGATGCAGTGTAGAATCTTGGATTGGGATCAGGGTTCGAATCTCCATCAACCATGAAGCCCACTGAGGGATCTTGGGCAAGTCACCATCTTTCAGCCTACCAACTTACTCTCACCATCATGGCCCTGGAATCAAATTATTCTTTTGCAGAGGATGACGGTTCAGAGTGGGAGAGGGAATTGACAGTCCCAGGTATACATAGTTGAACATGAGGAGGCTATTATGCCAGTACTTCTCTGGCCTGATAAGGTTACATTGACTTCTTCTGAGGACTCCAGCTCAGAAGCCCTAGTCGAAACAGTCCCCCCCCCCCGCACGCTCCATCTGATTCAACAACTGTTAAAGCAGACCCTTTAAATGAATAGGTCCCTCTCACAAAAGGTAGAGCCACCAACTGAGAGACTGGACCTTCTATTTAAGGCTCAGTCTGAGGATGACTGCTGCTGAAACAACATTTGAGCTCTGCTCTTAGGGAGTCACCAGCTTCGGTCCTTGCACTGAGCTGTCCAAGGTGCTGCTGAAAAGTCTTGCTTTGCCTTTGTATTGCTGAGGCTGTCACTCCAAGCAACGCACCCACCAAAGTTGCATTGTGGATAGAATGGGAAAAGAGAAGAACCACATAGGCCCCCCTAAGCCCCCTTGAGGTAAGGCAGGATATAAACATAAATATATACAAATATATTTATATAGGTAAAGGGTAAAGGGACCCCTGACCATTAGGTCCAGTCGTGACCGACTCAGGGGTTGCGCACTCATCTCGCATTATTGGCTGAGGGAGCCGGCGTATAGCTTCCAGGTCATGTGGCCAGCATGACAAAGCCACTTCTGGTGAACCAGAGCAGCACACGGAAACACCGTTTACCTTCCCGCTGTAGCGGTTCCTATTTATCTACTTGCATTTTGATGTGCTTTGGAACAGCTAGGTTGGCAGGAGCTGGGACCGAGCAACAGGAGCTCACCCCGTCACAGGGATTCAAACCGCTGACCTTCTGATCAGCAAGCCCTAGGCATGGTGGTTTAACCCACAGCGCGGTACGTAGTTAAACCATGACACTTGCTCCCACAAGACTCAGTGATGGCCACCTAACTTGGAGAGCTGTTGGGAGACCCCTATCCCCCTTCCTAGAGATACAATTTCCCAAGTGGTTCAACAACCAATCCCTCTTCACAAGGAACAGAGAGAATTGTATATTTCTGCCCATGGAACCAACACAGTTGAGGCATCAACACACCATCTTAATGTTTAAACCGGTGCTGGCAGGTGGCGGCGAAGAAAGCGCACGAGGAAATGGCGCAGAGAAGGAAGGAAGGGCAGACTGAGGGAGAGGTAGGAGGAGCAGGAGGAAAACGTAGCAGCAGCTGGTGGCACGTGCCCCCTTCACGGCACCGCCCTGCTGAGACGGGAAGGCAGGAGAGATGACTCCCGCCATCGATGGCGCCCGGCGTGGGACATGATTTCTCTGTTCCTGAGGAGAAAAGCGCCGCCGTGTGAGGGAGAGGGAGAGAGAAGGAAGGAACGAACGCATGTGCTGGCAATCCACGCGGCAATTCCCGGACCGTCCGCAGGCCAGATCTAGAAGGCAATTGGGCCTGATCCGGCCCGCGGACCTTAGTTTGCCAACCCATGCTCTGGAGCCTTTGCTCAGTGCCTGACCAAGTCAACTGTTGGCACACTGGGCCTGCACATATTGGGTTTTTTTGTGTTACTAAAGCTGATCTCCTACCCTCCAACATTTTCCAAAGAAAATAGGGACATCCTAATCAATAATAATAATAATAATAATAATAATAATAATAATAATACAGTCATACCTCAGTTTAAGTACGCTTTGGTTTGAGTACTTTCAGTTTAAGTACTCCACGGACCCGTCTGGAACGGATCAATCCACTTTCCATTACTTTCAATGGGAAAGTTCGCTTCAGGTTAAGTACGCTTCAGGTTAAGTACGGACTTCCAGAACCAATTACACTCATACTTTGGGTTAAGTACGCTTCAGGTTGAGTACTCCATGGACCGATCTGGAACGGATTAATCCATTTTCCATTACTTTCAATGGGAAAGTTCGCTTCAGGTTAAGTACAGACTTCCAGAACCAATTGTGTACTGAAACCGAGGTACCACTGTAATAATAATTTATTATTCATGCCCCACCCATCTGACTGGGTTGTCCAAGTCACTCTGGGAGGCTTCCAACACACACACATGCGCACACACAACATTGAAAAAACTTCCTTATACAGGGCCGCCTTCAAATGTCTTCTACAGGTTGTACAGTCGTACCTCAGAAGTCCATTCAACTTCCAAAACGTTCGAAAACCAAATCATGGCTTCCTGCAGCCAATCAGAAGCCGTGGGAGCCCCATCGGCCATTCAGGTTCCAAAAGAATGTTCGCAAACCAGAACAATCAATTCTGGGTTTGTGGCGTTCGGGAGCCAAAACGTCCAATTTCCAGGACGTTTGGGTTGCTGGCTCAGGGATGATCACATAACTCCATACCCTCTGATGAAAATATGGACGTCTTACCATACCCTCCAACGTTTCTCCAATGTAAATAGGGACATCCTAAGGAAAAGTGGGACATTCTGGGATCAAATCCAAAACCAGGATGGCTTTTGTAAATCCAGGACTGTCCCTGGAAAACAGGGACAAGTGGAGGATCTGTAATCTGACAATAAACACAACCTGAACTGACATGCCCATGTTGTTGTGTGAATGGGCGTATGGGCCCCAAGAAATACTGAGCAAGATGGTGGACCTCTGGCATTCAGTGGCTTCTTCGTAGAATTAGGAGACACACAGAGAGAGAAAGGTGGTTTTATAGAGCACCAGAGCCTTCCTTTCGGAGTTGCACCTTTCGTCTGCACCTTGGAGGCAAGCGTCTCCACCGACTTATTTCCCCCCTCCCCTGCAGACATGTCTGGAAATAGTTAATAATAATAGTAATAATACCCTGAGCGACACCACAACCCATCCCATGGGGGGGGGTTGTTGGCGTGATTAATCTCTAATTGTTTTGAGATCAGAGGCTGAGTAGGTGCCTTGGAAGTACGAAGCTATTAATTTACTATCCCTTTCTCATTAGAATACCGAAACAAGTCAGAGAAGTTGCCAGCAAGGCCTTCTGTTCATCATGTGAGTAGCGCAGTGGAATATTTGACTCAGGGTCGGCGCCAGGGGTAGGCCGCACCGGGCATATCCCAGCAGGAGGCCCCGTGCCAACCCCTAAAGCAGGGGCGGCCAATGTGGTTCCCTGCAGGTGTGGTTGGACTTCAGCTCCCAGCGTTTGGGTAGCGCTGACAGATTCCATGCATATGTGTGGTTGTTGTAGGACACGCCAAGCCCACAGAGGTCACAGCATATGTTTGCCACGCAAAACCACGGCACATTTTTACCACAAGACCACCACCTCCCTGCCTTTTTCCACACAACATGATACAGTGGTACCTTGGGTTACAAACACTTCAGGTAACAAATGCTTCAGGTTACAAACTCCGCTAACCCAGAAATAGTACCTCAGGTTAAGAACTTTGCTTCAGGATGAGAACAGAAATCGTGCTCCGGTGGCGCAGTGGCAGCAGGAGGCCCCCATTAGCTAAAGTGGTGCTTCGGGTTAAGAACAGTTTCAGGTTAAGAACAGACCTCCGGAACGAATTAAGTTCTTAACCAGAGGTACCACTGTACTCTTCAGCAGCTAATGAACAATCCGATTAATCATAGCATCTATTATTCAGTTGAGGGAAAAAGCTGAGGCAGGTGTTTCAAGGCGGATTAGCGCTGCTGAGCATACGGCACACGGCCTTCACTGAGACGGCGTTGCACAGTAGCCAAATCAGACTCTTGTCTCCACTGCACTGACTCCATTATCACACCAACTCTTTGATGGGATTTGAGAGAAGGATTGGGAAGGAGTCGCGCTAGCAGTAATTAGGCTCTACTCTGCTCTTAGGCAGCTGAGGGTGGGACAAGAGCCTTTGTTTGACTCGAACTGGTCCTCCAAGCCAAATGGAAAAAGAAGGGAAGGAATGCAAACAAAAATACGGTCCCAAAGACTATATTCAAATACGGTTGAGAGAATGTGTCAATTTCAGAGTCTCCTTTTCCCAATCTCATCTTAAGATACTGCATGTTTCCACATCACTTTGTGGCTCCTCCCCACCCCCGTTTGTAATATCATTTAAATATATTACTGTAAAGTTCATACCCTCCAACATTTCTCCGATGAAAATAAGGATGTCCTATTCAATAATAATTATTATAATAATTTTACTATTTTACACCCTGCCCATCTGACTGGATTGCTCCAGCCATTCTGGGCAGATTTCAACATATGTGAAAACATAGTAATACATTAAACATTTAAAAAAACAGCCCCACATACAGGGCTGCCTCCATGTAGCTCGGGGTCGGATAACTCCATAGCTATCCACATTTCTCCAATGAAAATAGGGATGCCCTATCATACCCTCCAATATCTCTCTGACGGAAATAGGGAAAATGGGACATTCCAGGATCAAATCAGAAACTGGGGTGGGTTCTGTAAATCTGGGACTGTTCCCTGGAAAATAGGGACACTTGGAAGGTCTGACAGTTTGTAACATTCCAGTAAGAAATAGGAAGTAAATAATAGTAAAAACCCAGTACAAAATATGGCAACAGCAACAACAAAACCAGAGTTCACAGTCATTACCTCATCAAATAAAGGGCATTCTCAAGAGACTACACATTGCACCAGATGTTACAACGAAAACCAACCAATACAGAAAGAGTACAAAACAAATGTTATGAATACCAATTGAGGCCATTTTGCATTTGGACTTGCCAGCCTTGTGATTGTCCTTTCATAAGTAATAAATGGGTGGCAAGAGGAGGAAGAATCCTTAGGCTTAGCTGCACCCTGTAAAGGTAAAGGTAAAGGGACCTTTGACCATTAGATCCAGTTGTGACCGACTCTGGGGTTGCGGCGCTCATCTTGCGTTATTGGCCGAGGGAGCCGGCGTACAGCTTCCAGGTCATGTGGCCAGCATGACAAAGCCGCTTCTGGCGAACCAGAGCAGCACACGGAAACGCCGTTTACCTTCCTGCTGGAGCGGTACCTATTTATCTACTTGCACTTTGATGTGCTTTCGAATTGCTAGGTGGGCAGGAGCTGGGACTGAGCAACGGGAGCTCACCCCGTTGCGGGGATTCGAACCGCTGACCTTCTGATTGGCAAGCCCTAGGCTCAGTGGTTTAAACCACAGCGCCACCCGTGTCACCCCTTAATTTATAAGCTGTGAGGATATGAGGGGGCTAGAGAGAACTGTGAGGGGATGGGGGTTTGGGTGAGGTGTAAAAGAAGGAGGGAGGGGTGGGTGATATTTTTTGCATTTTAAAAGCCATATCTCTCTCTCTCTCTCTCTCTCTCTCTCTCTCTCTCTCTCTCTCTCTCTCTCTCTCTCTCTCTCTCTCTGTGTGTGTGTGTGTGTGTATTCCAATATTGTTCCAATAACAGCCTCATTATAAAAATACCAATTTTATCCAATCGATACAATTATTAATGCCAATTATTCAAAAGTCAAATTATACAATTTAATTAAACTGGCCCCACTCGCATGCTAGAGTTGATGAATTCATTCTTCTACATTTTTTCTGCTTTCCAAAATTTGAATAATTTCCATTCCATTCCATTCAGATATAATAATCCCTTATATAACAGCTACATAAGAGCCAGTTCTAAAAATCTAGAAGCACAGCGCTCATTTCCGTGTTAACTGTTTCGGGGGGGGGGTCCATTTGCAACCAGAAATTTAGCACAACATGCTGGTATATTGATCAAAAAGTCACAGTTCCATAACACAACAGTGTAAAAGGAAAGCATTATAACCAGGAAAATGCAATAATTCCCATGTCTGAATGCACCCATTAACTCAATGTATCAAAGGCCTGAGGGGAAAGGTAAGCATTTTCCTAATGCAGAAAAGATGTCTTTGAGGGTGGGGAGATTAGACATCATAATGTCAAGCAACTGTTACCCACACTTTTCCTGGTGCATTTTTCCCTTCACTTTCCTGTGGAACGCCCTCCCATCAGATGCCAAGGAAATAAACAACTATCTGATTTTAGAAGACATCTGAAGGCAGCCCTGTTTAGGGAAGTTTTTAATGGTTGATGTTTTATCGTGCTTTTAATGTTCTGTTGGGAGCCGCCCAGAGTGGCTGGGGTATAAATAAAATTATTATTATTATTATTATTATTATTATTATTATTATTATTATTATTTGCTATTCCCACACTTACCAGTGCATTTCCCTATCACTTTCCAAACCACAAAATATTCTTGTTTTTAAAGTGAATTTGTTGCATCAGGGCAACAGAGCCCTTTAATCCTCTTTAGGTGCTTAAACCTAAATTTCCCGGGATCCCCTCGAATCCCTCCCACAAAACACTGACAGTCTGGAGGCACCCTAAGGAAGGCAGTCGGCCAGCTCTAGGTTGCAGTAAGGATGCAGGTGCAGGAGGGTGGGATCAGCTCGGGATGAATGGCCAGCGTGGGCGATTGCTGCCTGTGGCAGCTGCCTCATTCTTCCTAATGGCAGAGCCGGCTCAGTGACCACTGCTTGCTCACCTGGCCCCATTAAATGAGCAAGCAATGACACAAGCAAGGCAGTGAAGCAACCCCCCTCTTTTTAAGTTCTCTAGAGTGTTCTCATGTGGTGAAGCTGTACTCAAGGAAGGCTCAGCATTCCCTGCAATCAGGGGAAGAAAAAGCCCAAGGAAACAATGCCCCATTGGTGTTTTATTGGGGGGGTCTGCGGAGGACTTTGGCTGATCTCATTATGTCTCCTGCAAGGCCTTGCGCAGGATGATTTTCGCTAAGACTGCCTGTTTTGTGCCAAGATGGTCGGTGCCTCCAGACTGCCACTGTTTTGTGGGAGAAATTCAACCACATACCGGAAATTTAGGTTTGCACAACTGAAGTGGATTAAAGTGCTCTGTCGCCCTGGTACAATAAATCCACTTTATGTTTTAAAACTGGAATTTTTGTGGTTAGGAATGCAAGAGGAAATTACACTGAAAAGTGTGGCATGAACTGCTGATTAATGGAAGGCTATATAGCCACTGCACAAGCAAATCGGAATGAAGGTTCATTGTTGGATAACTACCCCATACACAAATTAATCCACTAGATATTTTGGAAAGTAGTTTGTCTGTTCTCTTTAGGTTCAGACGCCTCTCAATATATCATTGCCAAACTTGGCATGAGGGTTCCCAAGGTGGGGGTGGCAATCTATGCTAATATTTGGGCACTGACCACCATTTTGAATTAAGATGGCAGACCAAAACATCACATTGGCACTCATTTTATGGCAAAGCTTTGGCCATCTCTGAAGATATTGCTGCCAAACTTGGCATGAGGGTTTCTGAGGTAAGAGGCAGAGATCTCTGTAGGCACTTGGACGTTGGCCACCATTTTGATTTAAGACAGTGAACCAAAACATTACTGTGGCGTGACTTCACCCTTTTTTTCTGGGTGATGGGTACAAACACACAAATTACACTATCCATTAAAAATCACAGTATTTTTGGGTTTCTAAACCACTAGTGGTTAATAAAGATCAGACACGGGGTGCCTTCACACTGTCACTATTTGGCAGAAGGATTCGAGCACATGCCAGAACTTTAGGTTTGTGTAGTTAAAGTGGATTAAAGGGCTCTGCCACTCCAGTACAACAAATCCACTTTTTAAAAAGTAGCAGACTGGAAAGAATGCATGTATTTTTTCTTCCTCTTGACATGATCTTAAGAACGTTTTGCTTGTTTTATATCAGTTTGTTTGTTTTAATGTTTTGTCTGGAATAAAAAAAGAAAGAATCAGGCTGCTTGCTGTTTGCAAAATGGCGGGGAAATGCATTGAAAAATGTGAAATGAAGGAATTATTAATGAGAAGGCATGTATACACCCTGCAAGCATATCAGAACCGATTCTGGACAAACGCTTATTGTCATAGAACCACCCTGTATACAATTCAGAACAAATGCTCAATAAAGACCAGACATAGTCTAACCACTGCATAAGCTTCTTGCAAGCTAATCGGGATAAATACTGAATAAACAAGTCTTTTTGTGGGGAGCCCCATGTGTTGTATCAACCTGTTTATGTCAAGAAATGTTCTGGAAAGGAGCCCATCACCAGGTGTGCCCATAGCACTTCATCTATGTACACTAAGGCTGCAAGCTTTATCAGCTGGTTTAAATCAATAGATTAATCAACCAAAGCTCCAGTTGATTAATTGTTGAAGAGTCACTTAATGGGGGTCAAAGTTTATTTTGCGGGCCATAGAATTCAAGTCATTTTGGCTTTATTTATTTGTTTTTTTAAAAAGCCCAGCATTTTCTGAGCACTATCTCAGATATCTCTACAATAGCCCTTTAAGGTAGATAAGTATAATTAGCCAAATACTGTAAGATGAGGGATGGGACTAAGGCTGAGTAGTGACTTGACTGAAGGCACCTCGTGAGTTAATAGCAGAAAGTCAAGATTTGAACCAGGGACTTCAAGCAGCTAAGAACTGTTACAATACCCCAGATCAGAACAGGAGCCAAAAACAGCAGCTCATGTAGCAAGGCTGCAGGCTATTTTGATTTTGAAACACAATCTTTCCTTCCAACAAGGAGTGGAGCCTTTGTAAATTAGTTTGCAAGTTATCACACACTTCCTTTGATACTATGTATATCGAAGTTTCGACCACATGCAGATTTACTGAGACATAACTGATCAATCAAAAGAGATTCACTGGTTAAAAAGACGATCAACCAACTAAATATTCTGGAGTCAGTGGCTGGGTTTAATCATCCCCCCCCCCAAAAAAAATTCACAGAATTGTAGAGTTGAAAAGGACCCAAAGGATTATTTAACCCAACCCTCTACAATGAAGAAATATGTAGCTGTCCCATGTTGGGGATCAAACCTGCAAACTTGGTGTTATCAGCACCATTAATACTAAACCCTAATATTATGCAATGCCCCTTTTCAAATATCTAATGGGCAGGACACCGATTAATTAAATTTCGATCCCATCCTCCCAAAGGAGCCCAGGACAGGAAACATCAAAATGTCAAAATAGCTCAATTTAAACAGTGCACTCCAGTGAGGAGTGTGGCCTTGGGAAGCGGGTGTGGCCTGGAGGAGTCCTGGGGGCCAGATCAAGAGATGTGGAAGGCCACATTCAGACCCCAGGCATGAGGTCCCCTGCTCCTCATTTACACAAAGTAAGGCAAGCACACCCTCTTGAATTGGAGGGGGAGACTCCATCAGGAGGGGGAGACTCCATCAGGAGGGGGAGACTCCATCAGGCAAGGCCTCTTTCCACCTGCCTTGCCTCGCCCCCTTCGGCCCTGGGACTCCTCATAAGGAAGCTGTGCCTGGAGGAAGAACTGTGAGGGGGAGACTCCATCAGGCAAGGCCTCTTTCCACCTGCCTTGCCTCGCCCCCTTCGGCCCTGGGACTCCTCATAAGGAAGCTGTGCCTGGAGGAAGAACTGTGAGGGGGAGACTCCATCAGGCAAGGCCTCTTTCCACCTGCCTTGCCTCACCCTCCAGTCTATATTTTTCAATTTGTATTGTATTGTTTTATGCATTGTGGCTTGCTGTTGTTTTATTGATTATTGTTTTGAAATTATTTATTGTAAATGTTAAGAGTGGGTTTCTGTTTAATTTTCATATGCTGATATTATTCTATACTATTGTAATGATTGCTGAACGTTACATTATTTGATTGCTTATTTTAAAGCTATGTTTTATTATCATATTTTTGTATTGCATTAGATTGTTATAAGGTTGTTTTGTATTTCATTAGATTCTGTTTCTTCAGCTTGTAAACCGCTTTGAGTATTGTATGATAGAAAGGCGGTATACAAATTAAAAGTGATGATGATGATGATGATGAATTCTTTTTATGTCTTAGACCAAGGGTGAGCAGACTGTTAATCAGGATGTCCTGGTAGATCATTGTCAGTGGATCAGCAAGGGTTTCTGCTCACAGAACTTCAACAGCAACGACACGCCATTTCCCACCTATATCAGGCTGTTGAAATGAAGAAGTTAACCAGGAGTGGATGCTTATTGACAAAGACTGTGAGATCCACAGGAATATGAGGAGGCGTATTTCCGTTGCTGCATTTCTTGCGTGCAGGGCCGTTTCCATTCTGCTGCAGTTCATCTTCAGCCAAAACCAGCATTATTTTTCTTACATTCTGCAGTGGCAAAGCTATGTAATTTACCTAACATATGTATATAGAGGTTTGGAGTATGTTATCAGCAGTATGCTCTACTTGTCCTTCACACCTGCAGGTGTGGCAGTGGAGGTGCTGGACGGGTGTCTTGCCTCGGTAATGGACTGGAGGAGAGCCAACAAACTGAAGCTCAATCCAGATAAAACTGAGGCATTGTTAAGTGGGTAGTTCCCTATACCAGATTGCTGGGAGGTTGTCTGCTCTTGATGGAGTTACCCACCCTCTGAAGGAGTGGGTACGTGGTCTGGATCCGTTGTCGCTGCTTGAGGCTCGGGTAGCTTCCGTGGCGTGGAGTGCCTTCTATCTGTTTCAGCTACTGGGCCAGCTGTGCCCCTATCTGACCAGGAATACCCAAAACAACTGTTGTCTATGCTCTGGTAGCCTCCTGGTTAAATTACTGCAACTCATTATATGTAGGGCTGCCTCTGAAGATGGCTTAGCTGGTGCAGAATTCGGCGGCCAGGTTGCTCACCGGGACAAGTTTGAGCATATTACACTGATTCTGGTCCAACTGCACTGGCTTCCAATTAGTTTTCTGGCCCAATTCAAAGTGCTGGTTTTGACCTAGGTAAAGGTAAAGGTAAAGGGACCCCTGACCATTAGGTCCAGTCGTGGACTTGCCATCTTTGTGATTGTCCTTTCATAAGTAATAAATGGGTAGCAAGAGGAGGAAAAATCCTTAGGCTTAGCTGCACCCTGTAAAGGTAAAGGTAAAGGGACCCCTGACCATTAGGTCCAGTCATGACCGACTCTGGGGTTGCAGCGCACATTTCACATTATTGGCCGAGGGAGCCGGCGTACAGCTTCCAGGTCATGTGGCCAACATGACAAAGCCGCTTCTGGCGAACCAGAGCAGCACACGGAAACGCCGTTTACCTTCCCGTCGGAGCAGTACCTATTTATCTACTTGCACTTTGACGTGCTTTCTGCTAGGTTGGCAGGAGCTGGGACCGAGCAATGGGAACTCACCCCGTTGCGGGGATTTGAACCACTGACCTTCTGATCGGCAAGCCCTAGGCTCTGTGGTTTAACCCACAGCGCCACCCGCTGTGACCCAGGAAGCCTTAAAAGGCTCAGGACCACAATACCTCTCTCCATATGAACCTATCCAGACCCCACAATAATCATCTAAGGCCCTACTTTGTGTGCCTCCCCCATGAAAGGTCTGGAGGTGGCAACACAAGAACTAATCTCTCTATTAGTGGAATGCTCTCCCCAGGGTCAGGGCTGGATTTAGGTTTGATGAGGCTCTAAGAAGCTACTGAAGGTAATGGGGCCCTTTATATGTCCAGCTGCCCTTTGTCAACAACAAATTGTCACTGTTTTCGTGTTGAATATATGCTATATGGTAATTTATGGACCAAATAAGTATCTAAAGCCTTTTGCACATAACAAAATATGTATTTTATCAGAGTAATTGTTGAACTGAAATACAAATAAGAAGTATATTTTAGGGAGCAGGCTAGCAGGCAGGGCCCATTACTTACATCATAGCAGCCTACACAACACAAAACACTGTTGCTGTATGTAGGTTTTATTTTACAGTATTTGTTTTTTATCTTATATTTTGGAAATGTACGCCCAGGTGTCTTTTCCTTTACATTTTTTGGGGGGGCCCCAAGAGAGTGGGGACCTAAGCTATAGCTTGTTTAGCTTATACATAAATTTGGCACTGCCCAGGCTGGCTCACCTGGCACAGTCCTTATGCACCTTTAGGAGCCAGGTGAAAGCATTTCTCTTCAACCAGGCCTTTGGCTGATTGACATTCTCCTTTAAAAATGTTTGTGGGAACAGGGTTATTTTTGTTTTGTTTTGTTCTTATTTTTATTATGTGTTTTTTAATCTTATTATCTGAAGGAGCGCCTCCACCCCCATCGTTCTGCCCGGACACTGAGGTCCAGTACCGAGGGCCTTCTGGTGGTTCCCTCATTGAGAAAAGCCAAGTTGCAGGGAACCAGGCAGAAGGCCTTTTTGGTGGTGGCACCCGCCCTGTGGAACGCCCTCCCATCAGATGTCAAAGAGAAAAACAGCTACCAGATTTTTAGAAGACATCTGAAGGCAGCCCTGTTTAGGGAGGCTTTTAATGTTTAATAGATTATTTTATTTCATTTTTCTGTTGGAAGCCGCCCAGAGTGGCTGGGGAAACCCAGCCAGATGGGCGGGGTATAAATAATAAATTATTATTGTTGTTGTTGTTGTTGTTATTATTATTATCTTGTATTTTTTTGCTGTGAACCGCCCTGATATCTATGGCTGAAGAGTGGTATGCAAATTTAATTAATTAATATTAATGGTGATGCTGCTGCAATGAATTACTTAAGTTCATAAATTACATTGTCATTACAATATCTGGCTCCATTTGTTTCAATGCAAAGGAAAGTGTGTGTGTGTGTGTAATCAATTACGTACTCATCCTCTGTGGACTCCAAATAATAACAACAGTGAATACTGATTGTATTAGCTGGATCGATTTCTGTTCTGGACATGGGATGAATAAGCAGACATTGGTAATTTGTGCTCCCATTTCCGCTTTTGTCAAAATTCTCTGACATCCCTGTTTGGCCCTGGTACTACAAAGTCTGAACATGTGCTGGGAGGCCCCCAGTTCTTTAATTTTTACCATGTGTCTTTAATGCATTTGACGCTGGTTGTTAGATCTTGTGGTTTTAGTAATAATAATAAAAAAACCTCAAGTAGATCCAACAATGCTGAAGTCTATTCACCAGGATTCCACAGATTACCTGCACGTACACACCATGGGTTGTAGTCAACGAATGTTTACTCAGAGAATGGCCATAATCAATGTGGGTACATCAATTTCAATGTGCAAACTCTGAGGAAACACTAGTTGAATGCAGTAGTACCTCGGTTCCCGAACAGCTTAGTTTCCGAACAAATCCGAACACTGCAAACCCCAGTAGTAAGTGTTCCGGTTTGCGAAAGTTTTTCGGAAGCCGAACATCTGACGCGGCTTCCGCTTGAGTGCAGGAAACTCCTTCAGCCAATCGGAAGCTGTGCCTTGGTTTTCGAACGGATTCTGGAGTCAAATGGGCACCCGGAACGGATTAAGTTCGAGAACCAAGGTACCACTGTACAACCCCTTACATTTAAAGCACACGCTGTTTCCCAAAGAAACCTGGGAGCTGTCATATAGCTGCCACATAGCTACAATTTGCCACATAGCTACAATCTGCCACATAGCTACAATTCCCAGCACCCTTAACAAACTGCAGTTTGCGGGGTTCTTGTCATATGCTTTAAATGCATGCTGTATACACACCCAGAGATCACTGTTTGTGCTTAAGGCTTTAAATGTGCTTTAGCTCATGCAGCGTTCAAAGTGTGTGTGCTTTTTAAATTTTTTTAAAAAAACAACACCTTGGTTATATCAATCTGGGTGGGACAGTGGGGCACGTTTGGGCAAGGAGAGTATGTCACACAGTCTTCTTTTCCAGCTCATCACAATGTACAATCAGTCTGCCTGACTGCGCTGTTTAGTCTTGACAAAATGCTAATTGTTGTACGGGACAGCTGCCTGCAACTCTCCCTTCGCCTCCTATATACAAGTCGCTGGACCCAATCTTTCCAGGTGGCAGAGCTCTGAGCTGTGGGCTTTACAGCTGTTGAAATGACAACTCCTATCAGCAACTCTGTAATGAAGGAGGGTTACCATGAACCAAACGGCTTCGATTTGCATTCCCCACCCTCCTTTCTTTCTCTCTCTCTCTCTCACCCACAAACACATGCACACCCTACATGTTCTTCCAAGAAAGGCTCCAGATATCATCAGGAGAAAGGTTTTTTTAAAAAAAGGACTCCTGGACAGTTAAGTCTAGTCAAAGGCAACTATGGAGTTGCGGAGCTCATCTCGCTTTCAGACCGAGGGTGCCGGCGTTTGTCCACAGACAGCTTTCCGGGTCATGTGGCCAGCATAACGAAAACACTCCTGGCACAATGGGACACCGTGGCGGGAGCCAAAGCGCACGGAAACACTGTTACTTTCCTGCCACAGCGGTACCTATTTATCTACTTGCACTGGCGTGCTTTTGGACTGCTAGGTTGGCAGGAGTGGGACAGAGCAATGGGAGCTCACCCCGTTGCATGGATTTGAACCACCGACCTTTCGATCAGCAAGCCCAAGAGGCTCAGTGGTTTAGACAAAAGCGCCACCCGCATCCCACCAAACCAGGATATAGGAACATAAGCATTGCCTTCATTGCTCAGACCAAGGGCCCATCAGCATTCTGTCTCTGACAGTGGTCAATCAAATGCTTTTGGTTACTCAATAGCGAGGCGTAAGCCCCTTGGAAGGGGTGGTCGTAGCTCAGTGGTAGAGTATCTGCTTTGCATGCAGAAGGTCCAATCCCTGCCATCTCCAAGTACAGCTAGGAAAGTTCCCTGGACAGTTGCTGCCAGTCAGTGTAGACAATACTGAGCTAGGTGGACCAGTTGTCTGATTCAGTATAAGCAACCTTCTCATCTTCTCCACTATGCAAACAGAGGCACAATTGAGTATTGATAACACCAATGTTCTTAAAAATTATAAATCACACTGAGGAGCCACTGTTAACACATTGATTGCTGAAACATTTCCTGCAATTCCTGTGCATTGTGCTCCTTTACCCTACATCACACAACCCTGTATTGGCTCCTGGAGCAGCTGCAATTGAGAAATGTAAAATTATTATTATTATTATTAATTTATTATTTACACCCTGCCCATCTGGCTAGGTTTGCCCAGCCACTCTGGGCAGCTCCTGCCACTCAACTACTCAACCAGTAACAGCAATAATTTCCTTTAATAAAATATAGTGTTATTTAAATTTAACAGAATGGTTCATCTCATAATGGATCTCATTGTACTTATTACAGAGCAGCTCCAAGTAGGAATGGGAAGATGTGTCAATTTCAGATTCTCACAAGTTTCTGATTTTTCCAATTTCAAGTTCAGGCCTCCACATTATTATGCTTTTTTTTTCTTTTCTTTTTTAAAAGTCTTCCAGAAAATTCACCAGTATGTTAGAGTGAACTCCTCTAGATACACATATTTTCATATGTAATTTTGTCTGATATGTAAAGCTCTCCCCCCTCCTGAATAAAATATAATGTACGTATTCCTCCCAGGTGTGCCAGAGAAGAGGGGGGAACGCAGCCCTTTAAAAACACAAATTGCACTATCCATTTAAAAATCACAATACTTTGGGGTTTCTTTGAATTTCTAGTCAGCACTGGGCAATCCCCACTTGTCTACACAAACATAATTGCTACACATTTGGAAAAGTTGCTTGCTTTTCTGTTCTCTGTTCATTTGGACCCCTCTCAAGATATCACAGTGAATTTTGGCATGATGGTACCTGAGATCAAGGAACAGGTTTTTGACTGTGTTTGGATACAACTGGAGGCCATTTTGAATGAAAATGTCAGACTGAGCCTTTCAAAACAGCATCAATTTCAACCACAGGTTGAGAGGAAGCAGAGTATTGGAAACTCAGGGAATCACAGCTCCTGAGTGTGTGTGTGTGTGTGTGTGTGTGTGTGTGTGTGTGTGTGTGTGTGTGTGTGTAAAAGCAGGAGCAATGAAGCCATCTGTCCAGGGCACTAGGGTGATAGACAGACCTTCCCTACTCTAGCAAGCAGATGAGGTGATAACGAGGCTTTCAAGTGTGGAACGCCCTCCCATCAGATGTCAAAGAGAAAAAGAACTACCAGACTTTTAGAAGACATCTGAAGGCAGCCCTGTTTAGGGAGGCTTTTAATGTTTAATAGTTCACTGTGTTTTATTTTTCTGTTGGAAGCCGCCCAGAGTGGCTGGGGAAACCCAGCCAGATGGGCGGGGTATAAATAATAAATTATTATTATTATTATATCATTATTTGTAACAGATAAGCATAGAGGAAGTTGGATAAAGAGGAACATAATGAAGCAGAGATGAGAAGCATATTTCCTTTCCTTTTGATTCCTACTGCATGCTGGCAATTGAGACTGTAATTCTTTTTAATGGAATCATTTACATTTCTAATTGAAAGCTGAATGTTGCATCTCGGATGGCTGAAGACTTTTGATTAGGGCTCAGCGCATTTTACAACGTGAATGTAGGCAATCAGAAGTCAGCACCGTTGAATTCAGTGGAGCTTACTGCAAGGAAAGCTATGGATCGCACTCATGCTTATCCTAAGATATTGGGAATTATGCTATATACTGCTGCTGTCTGCTTTGTGTGCAAATTAATGCATCAAATACAGTTGCCTGTGTTTTTGCACTTTCCTGGGGTATTGGCTCTGGGGGCAGTTATGATGAGCTCCTGCACTTCAGAATTTGCCACTGCAACACTGATCAAGAGGAGATGAGCATATATTCTATTAGGGGCTCCCAATTTGTGGTCTGTAGGACCAACAGTGGACCTGCAAGCTGCTTTGGGGTGGTCCACAGTGCGTCTGTGAAAAACAGCAGGAGCAGATGACTGTGAACAGTCATTGCATTGCATTTAAAAATCAGATTGATTTTTAATTATAACTTTTTAATGCTTATTTTTTTGCTTCTGTTATGTTTTATTGTTGCATTTTATATTGTATTCTATGGGACTCAAATTGCAATACAATAAAAGACAATAGAAGAAAAAAATAGCAATAAAAAATCTTTTCTGTATTTAGGGCTCATTTTCTCATGCCTAGAAAGCACAGATCTGAGCGGTTTTCTGTTTGCTCCGATTCAGCAGTAAAGAGCAGGTTTTCCCTGGGAAGGGGGCGGGATAAGTGGAAGTGTGGATGAGCCTTTAGTTTTGTTGATTTTAAGGTAATAAGTGAACATATTACAGGTAACACAGGAGCAGCATGTAATAAACAGACACAACACCCCTGTGATATATGCACCAACACTTTGAATTGTGCTCGGAAACGTACTGGGAGCCAATGTAGGTCTTTCAGGACCAGTGTTATGTTGTCTCGGTGGCCGCTCCCTGTTACAGTCTAGCTGCCATATTTTGGATTAACAACCAGAATCACTCACCACCACCATAAAAGAGTTTGCCTCAGCCCAGCACTGAATTACAGAAAACATCTAAATCGTTTCAGAAGGCCCTCACCGCTGGACCTCAGTGTCCGGGCAGAACGATGGGGGTGGAGACGCTCCTTCAGGTATACAGGGCCAAGGCCGTTTAGGGCTTTAAAGGTCAACACCAACACTTTGAATTGTGCTCAGAGAACTCTCCATGTCAGGCATAGGCAAACTCGGCCCTCCAGATGTTTTGGGATTACAACTCTCATCATCCCTGACCACTGGTCCTGTTAGCTAGGGATGATGGGAGTTGTAGTCCCAAAACAGCTGGAAGGCCGAGTTTGCCTATGCCTGATCTATGTCACCTTGAGCTCCTTGGAGAAAAAAGGTGGGATATGAATGCAACAAATAAATACATAAATAATAACAATAATGCCAAATGTTCCGAAAGCACAATATCCCACGCTTGAGACTACCATGTGCAACAAAAACAGAATGACAGCATCTAGCATTGTACAGTTGCTACAACAGGGGTATCATTAAGTGGTCTGTCGAGACTCTCAACAGTTTTCAAGAGGTCTAATGGGGAGGATGGGAGTTTGGGGACCGTTGTATATAGTATGATATTTTCTTATAGCATATTAATCATTGCAGAATCTCCCCTTTCCCCTCTGGCAGGTTCCATCCTGTCACTCGGAATGCAGCACGAGGAAATTGGGAAAGCACGCGGAGATAAAAATCACTCTCTGATGAATCCAGACACTTCCTGCCACTCGGCAGATGCCACAAGGCTGCAAGCCACCCTCCAAGAAGGAGAAGGGGGGGGGAGAGAGAGATGATTCACCTGGAAGGAGGGCGGGCAGCCTGTGCCAGATGTGTAGGAGGCTGCCCGAGACCCACATGCTAACACTGTCTCGATTGTGCCGAGCATATGCTGGCAGTCACGGGTGAAAAATTCAGGCACCAGCAGATGCCAGAAGTCTTTCAAGCATGGCCCACCAGTCAGCCTGGAGCTTAATGCGTCGATCCATCCAGTCAGCAGATGTGTGTCACCACAGTGCAAGTTGGGGCTGGTTGCAAAACCATTAAAAGAGAGGGAGAGGGAGAGAGAGGAGTGACCTAAGCCAGACATCCAGGATCTGCACAGAATGCCACATTGTTACCTGTCACTCTGGGGGCTTATGGTGTGGCTGGAGCTGGAGGCTGGCAGGAGCACATCTGGTGGGATTAGGGAAGGAGTCGGCTTAAAGGGAGCCTTACTGGAAGAGGAGAAGGACTGGAAACCATCACAAAGGGAATGTGGGTGTGCTTGAGGAACGTAGGGAGCTGCCTCATGCTGAGTCAAGCCCTCTAGTTGTCATGGACAGGTTGGAGGTAGAGGAATAGTGGGGGGCACCAGCTGGGGAACCCCCAAGGGAAGAAGACTCAGAGCCTGGGGGCTGGTGGTTGTGTGGTGATGTGTGAAAAGAGGGAGATAGACTGGGAGGAGGGGGTGTTGGAAGCTGAAGAGGCAACAGGGCTTAGTGAGCTGGGAGAGTCTGTGGCAGACAGCAGTCCAGACTCAGAGGCAGAAGAGATGCTGGAGAGTAGGGGGGAGGCCAGGAGACAGAGATATGGCAGGTTGCTGAAGAAGCCAAGGGGTCTCTCCCACCTGTAGCAACCAGATCCCCTCCCCTCTGGTCTCTCAGAACGCGCAGAGAAATGAAGAGGGCAGTGCATACAAGAGGCAAGACACCAGAGCCTTAGGTCCAGAATCAGCAGCAGAAATAGAGGCTAGAAATGAGGAGGATGACCAAGAGGCAGAGAGGAGTTGCCAGGCTGTCTCCCCCTCCTGCAATGACCAGCTCCTCTCCTCTCTGGTCTCCCAGAGCTCAAAGAGATATGAAGAGGCCAGAGCAAAGACAGGCTGATGCCAAACGTATTGCTCTGCTTTCCCTTGGACAACATCAGTGACGCTGGGTGTGTGTGTATGTGTTGTCATCTGGACAGCCCAGGACTTCCATGCTCACTGCCCAGGCTTGCGCCCCGGAGAGGTCACTTTGATGCCACTAATGCCGTGGTTTGACTTCACCCCCGGAGGCACACTCCATTGTCTCTACAGACAAACAGATGCAACATTTGTCTTTTGACAAGGTAGGTAGAACATAGCCTTGTCCTTCATGGATTCATCTAATCCTCCTTTAGCCATCCAAGTTGGCGGCCCTCACTGCCTCTTGTGGAAGCAAATCCCGTAGTTCCCCCTCTTTCATCCCCTCAGCCACCTTGTGAGGTAGGGATTGGAGTTGGCCCAAGGATCAACTCAATTTCTACAGACCAGGTCCAGCAATCTGGCCACTAATTAGTTCCCCCAAGGTGAGGTTTGTGTGACCTGTCTGATCAAAGCAAATCCAAGCTTTTTGGGTGGGTGGAGAGAGAGAGAGAGAGAGAGAGAGAGAGAGAGAGAGAGAGAGAGAGAGAGAGAGAGAGAAAGCACAGAGAGAGCGCAGGGAATATTTACAGTTTCATAGTGCCAACTCCACAAATGTTCCTTATCCACTTGATTACCAGTAGGGGCAAAACTCCCCCCCACAAAAATACTTGCAATGAACATTTATTTTCACTGTACCACTTGGTACTTGGTGGAAGCATGTGCAACAGAAGATATCCTTTCCTCCCATAAGGGAGCTGTCAGTGTCAGCTAAAAGACCAGAGGTATGAGCCAGCTATGAATTGCTTGAGAGTTTTCAGCTTTGTTTAATAATCATTTCATAGACAAAGTGTCTCCCAGCTGCATGGACCTATGCTTATGCACACATACGTAGCCCCCCCTTCTGAACCCCTTTTTGCGGCTTAAATATATTCAGTAGTTCCAGCAGCACAAGGAAACTGATATATTTTAAAATCAAAGCTCCTTAGCCCTCATAAATCAACCCTGTACGATCACGTTGTATCTCCTGTTCTTCATTTTAATGACCAGTTGTATTTTTTTTTAAAAAAATTCTATCCCACCTTTCTCTCACTCTGCACATGCATTTTGAAAATCCAATAAAAGCGGACGTCTTTTTTATGGGGGGGGGACCAGCCCTGCACTATGTTCCTACAGTATTCAGATGAAATTTATTCACCGTTCACCAGTTACTCCCATTTGAAATGGGTTGTTTAGACACAAGTCATAGGACACAGAGAAATGCTCTCCGTGGGCAAGTACATATAGGCAGATGTAAAGCGCCACACACACACACACACACACACACACACACACACGTTTGATGTCTGTCTGTGTGTCTTAAAGAAACTCCTCCCCTTCTGCCGCCTGGAATCCACTTCAGTGAGAGAGCAGAGCTTTTGTTAAGCATCCTCATCTGTTAAAAAACATCCAGGTCTTGGGAGGAATATTGAAGGCAGACAATGTTATCCATTGTGTGTAGAGAGATGGCTTCATCTGTGGCAAAGGCACACCTGTTCCATTTAGGCCCTAGAGGCTACAAAGGCTGGTTTGCCTCACTCAGTGTCTGTGATAAAAGTCCTAACCCTTGTCCTAATTAAGGGATTCTTCTGCCTTGAGAAAGGTTTGTCTCAATCTCAGATCTTAAGTGAGACCTGCCAGTTGTTGGTTTTTTTTAAAAAAAATAATTCTCTTTCCCCCATAAAACCAATTAACAATTTGTTAGTATGAGAGAGAAGATGCTTTTTGTTACTGTTTCTTCTTTTTTTTCTCTTTTTTTTTAAAAAAAAGCATAGTGTATTATTGTTTGGTACCACTTTGCTGGAAAGTCTAAAAGGACTATCATATGCAGTACCATATTCACAGATAAAGTATGCACTGTGCATTTTTGGATGGGACGTGGGTGGCGCAGTGGTCTAAACCACAGAGCCTAGGGCTTGCTGATCAGAAGGTCAAGGGTTCAAATCCCCGCGAGCTTCCAGCTCCTGCCAATCTAGCAGTTCGAAAGTACGTCAAAGTGCAAGTAGATAAATAGGTACCGCTCCAGTGGGAAGGTAAACGGCGTTTCCGTGCGCTGCTCTGGTTTCAGCAGAAGCGACTTAGTCATGCTGGCCACATGACCCGGACGCTGTCTGCGGACAAACGCCAGCTCCCTCGGCCTATAGAGTGAGATGAGCGCCGCAACCCCAGAGTCGTCCACGACTGGACCTGATGGGCAGGGGTCCCTTTACCCTTTATGCATTTTTGGAGGTCAAAATATCAGCAGAATACTGATATGACCAGATGCCAACTTTGCTGCCACATACACCCGGACAACATCATTACTGGCCCCAACAACATCCAACATACCATCTCAGGACTATTTAATTGCTCATCTTCTAACATTGTGTATGCCATCAAATGCCAACGGTGCCCTTCAGCTCTCTATATTGGACAAACAGGCCAAACCCTACGCCAAAGGATAAATGGACATAAATCTGACATCAGGAACCATAAGACTGAAAAACCAGTAGGAGAACACTTCAATCTCCCAGGACATTCTATACAAGATCTCAAAGCAGCTGTTTTATTACAGAGAAATTTCAGGAACAGACTGGAAAGGGAAGTTGCTGAATTGGAAATCATTACCAAGCTTAAAACCATGGAAGCACCTGGGATGAATAGAGATATCGGATTCTTATCTCATTATGCATGATCAAGCTTTCTTTAGCACCTCAGCCCAGGACTAATTGCAGCCATCAGCAGGCATTAACACCCATCTACAGGTTTACCACTCCCATCAGCCCATCTCCCATTCCCACCCACCACCCTCTGTATATATATAGGGTCTGACACTTCTGTTTCTAGTGTATCTGAAGAAGTGTGCATGCACACGAAAGCTCATACCAAAATATAAACTTAGTTGGTCTTTAAGGTGCTACTGAAGGAATTTTCTTATTTAGCAGAATACTGGATACCAAACATCTGAGTAAACATACATAGGGTTGCACTGCAAAGAGGCAGCTATCAAATACGGCTGAATATAAAAATTATAAGGAGGCATGTGGCATCTTAAAGACGAACAGAGCTATTTTGACACAAGCTCTCGCAGATTAGAGTCCACTTGTTTTAGATGCATGAATTGCCATCATGGTTATCTCTCTGGAAATTGTTAAACGCAAAATACTATTGCATGCCTATACAGTGTCATATTAATTATTTTATTTTATTTACTTATTGAATTTATATCCCGCCCTATACCTGGAGGTCTCTGGGCAGTTCAGAAAAAATATTAAATACAATGACAGTCTTATACAGGCAATGACTGATTGATGCACGACCACACACACATGCATCACAGTGACCAGGAGGTGGCCGGGAAAGGGGGCAAAACGGGACATAATAGGGTAGAGCGGGCTTATGCGTGCTCCACCAACCTGCATGGGGCTCAGGAACGTAACCCCCATGCAAATGGGCCGTTGCCTGTACCAAATGCCATTGCATGTCAACTATCAAATGCAATCAGTTAAAAACTCCTGCATACCAGCTATTAAATATCACAATAAAAGGATGTTTTGGGGGTGGGACATTCATAAGATGTTGGGGTGTGTGTGTCTCAAACTGAGGTGGAAATGTGGAGAACTGAACTTAACATTGGAAAAAAAACGAGAAACCAGAATGGACATATTTGGCCATCCCCAGTTCTGAAATTTAGTAATCCCTGCATCTTTTGTCTCAGACAGCCACTGTTAAGGGGTTAACATACTTTGTGCATGCGCAAGACATTTTCCCTAATTGCTGTCTGCATCTGAACTGAAGCGAAATGCTGACCTTCCAAAATGAAGGGTATACATAGGATAAAAAACAAAAACACAGAACTCACTTGCAATTTTTTTAAATTTGTGCGTGTGCGTGTGTGTGCGCGTACACACGATAGATCTTCTATGTGCAAATCTCTAGAGTCCAGAAAGAAAATTAAAGACCTCTCCTTTAGATAAGTACAGTCATTTGCGTTTATGAAAAGTGCATGGTTACCTGCAAAATGTCAACTCTAAACATGATACAAGCTCTGTGTATGTCATGTGGTACATGCATATTAGTGCTCAGCAATAGCTATTTCTCAGGGCTTCTCTGCTCCTCCTCCTCCAAAAGGAAATCAGAAGTGTATCGTTCTGAATCAGGGTTCGTACTCTTACATAGGGATTAGCAAATGTGGTCCTGGCTGCATTTAAAGCAGTATGATACTACTTTGAACAGTCAATCCCCAAAGAATCCTGGGAATTGTCATTTGTTAAGGGTGCCGAGAGTTGTTGGAGACCCCTATTCACATCAGAGAGCTATAATTGCCAGAGTGGGTTTAACAATCAATCTCTCTGTGAAGGGAATGGGGCTGTGTGTCTCTCTCAACAACCCTCAGCACCCTTACCAAACTACTCTTCTGAATATTTCTGCATCAGTTTCCATTTTTTTAAATTAAAAAAGTCCTCATGACTATCCATCAGCATTTTAGCGCAAAGATCTCCTATTAGACCCATTCATTTTGTATGCAATTTGTTCTGATACACACATACATTTTTGCAAGCAATTATCCCTTACATAATGCATTTTAGATGTTATTTTCACGAACACTGCATTTAAATGCATACTTTCCACAAACGTGGGGTAACCAGCGTCATATAACCAAAATCCTTAAGTCTAATGAATGCATGATGGGGTTAGCTATCTTGCCAGCTTTAGCCTAGGTCATGTCCCTTTACCTTGGGAGAGAATAGGTAATCAAGCCAATTTGTTCCTCCTCAGTCTACCTGAGAAGCTCAGCATGTGAAGAGGTTTGAGCTAGTTGCTCCAACTCAGCTGCATGGTTCTCATCAGCCATTCTTGAGTTCCTATAACAATAATTTAGGAACTTTTGTCACTTTGTAACTAAGCTAAGTTTTATTGCCTGTGCAACTTTCTGAACCACATGAATCTGACCTTTGGAGAGTTTGTAAGTAAAACATTTTTTAACTTACAAAATATGCGGTGTTTTTCCTATGCTGATGGAAGGGGGGAACTTTGGGGGGGGACTTTTAAAGGGGACATTTGAAACTCACTTTAATGGGCATATAAATCTCTGCTAGGGTTCTCTCACCAAAGAGTACTTGCCCCAAGCTTGGGTAATGGCATTGAGGTATTCTCTCTCTCTCTCTCTCTCTCTCTCTCTCTCTCTCTCTCTCTCTCTCTCTCTCTCTCTCTCACACACACACACACACACACACACACACACACACACACACACACTGCATTGCAAAGTTCTGAGAAGTGTGAATTAGAAAGAATGGCTGTGGTCTTAGTTTGCCAAGTCTTTTAGAAAGTGTGATTAGGTAGATTTGCCTTTAAATGCAACCTGTTTATAATTTCTCCCCATCCCTATTCTTATGTAGTTTAAACGTACGCAACTTCCAAAGCAAGCGCAAAACACGTCTCCGATTTCCACACAGAAGTCTAACTCTTACAAGGTCTACCTCGAGTACCAAAACTTAGGAAACACGACTGTAGACCAGCACATATCTCAAGCCTTCAGGAACACAAACTTCTTCTGCAACAGAAACTTCATTTCCTTGGCAATCACTAAATTAATGTTCTGGGAGAACATTACTCCCATTTCCAACCTGTTAGTTACATTTAACATGCCTTATTATATTAATTATGCACCATGCAAGTCAGCCTGCACCCAGTTATTTCTATTTTCATTTCATTTCTTTTTTTTTTTTGAAGAAACAGGGAGTTACTCTGTAAGCAGGATATGTGAGCTGCAGCTTAAGGCCTGGGATGAAAAGAAGGACAGGACAGTCTGTTAATGTATTACTATATTATTATTGTTATTATAATATATATATACTGCCCTTTCCAGAGCTCAAGGTGCCATGTTTTGTTCTCCATGTCATCATTTTGTCCTGACAACAACCCTGTGAGGTAGGTTAGTCTGAGAGATAGTGACTGTGACCCATGGTCATCCGGTGAATTTATGGCTGAATGGGGATTTGAACCCTGACCTCCCAGGTTCTCGTCCGACACCCTACTGTTTATTGGGTATGACGATGGCCATGTAGAGAGGCAACTATGAAGACAGAAGGTTTGTCTCTCTCAAGCAGGAGCTACCAAAGTCAGGCTGGGGGTATCAGAAGAGCATTTAAGATTTCATGTCATCCTTTTGAACTGCTGGGCCAAAGTGAGCTGCGTCTGGTGCTTCAGATCAAACGCTGCATGCAGTCCAGATGGGCATGCTGTCACTTGGGGAGTAAACATTGGGTGATGGACAATGTGTTAAGCACAGCTCTGTACTGCTGGAGGTTACCATGAGCGAGAGGCAAGATAATGCCAAGGAGCTATAACAACTAGAAACAAGCAGAGCAAAATCAGAGGGAACTTGTTGACTTCTGCAGGGGTCTGTATTTCAAGAGGTCTTGGTAGAGCCTGTGGTGTAGGCTGCATTTCTCACCATTGCCCATGCTGGCTAAAGCAGATGGGAGTCCAAAAACATCAGGCAGGCCATTGGTTCCCTTACACAGCTTCACTTGCTATTCGGCTCCCTCACTGCACTTGGTTCAGCAGCAAAGGAATAACATTAATTTGGATATTCTACTGGTACCTATATAGAGGTGTCTAGTTGCGGTCCGGGAGGTTTCTGCACACAGCACAATTCCACAGGGTCAATGGAAAACGAGCACCAAATGCAGAATGTGGAAGTGGATTCAGGTTCCTGAGAACTGCAGATTTCATTTAAAAACATGTTTCTAGTCCTTATGGATGCAAAGTCACATTGGAAAGCATGTCGCCAGCGCCTGCTGAAATATCAAGAAACTACGGAATTTGCTGGATGAGATTTTCAGTGACTAATGCCCTAATGTCTTTGTCCCCACCATGAAAAGCAACAGGAAAAAATGGGCAAATCAAGGAGATTATCAAATTGTGATAATTTGCAAAAGAAAAAAGAGAGAGATACAGGTGACAGAGTTAATCTTTGCACAGAATTGGGATGACTGCATAATTTCACCCACACACCCACACACCCCACACACTTTCTCTACCTGTTTGACTATTTTTAAGAAAACCTCTCTAGTGAAAATTCCAAACCACCCCCACCCCCCCTTGCTGTATTTTATCACCGCATCACAAAAAGTGCAGTTGATTGCACAAGCTAACGGTGCAGAGTGGGAAGAGCCGAATCTGTTCTGGCAATCAGACCGTTCCGACAACAACACACCTCCCTGCCCATCGCTCAGCAGCTCACCTGAGGCCATCCACAAGCTGTTCCCGGCTCTCCCCCTCCCTGCCCTTGGACAGTGAAAATATCTACATTCTTGGGAAAGGGAAGAAGGGAGGAAAGAGCACACAGCTGGGCAACAGACCACCCAGCTGGGAGGAAAGCGGATGAGAACGGCCACCACGACCTAGTAAGATGTGGGGGTGTTTGTGTGCTACCTCAAAGCAATGTCAAGTGTTACAGGAGGGGTAGAAGCAACTGCAATGCAATTGTTAATTGCAAGGCGCCTTAAAGCCCATCTAGTCCATCAGCCAAAAAGCCCATCTAGTCTGGCAGCCTGTCCACACAGTGGCTAGATCGCCTACAGAAAGTCGACACCCGAGGCATGAGCACAATAGCTCTCACTTCATTGGTGCCTCCCACCAATTCGGATTCAAATGCATACTGCCTCAGTGGCATAGCATGGAGGGGCTGTGGGGCATTTTTAGGGGGTACAACCAGGTGCCCCCACTACAGTTCCCTCATCTAGGGAAGCCTTGTCCGGGTGGCAGCATCTCCTTCTCTTTAAGGCCACCCAGAGGCCAGCCGAGAGGGAAGGGGAGGGCTGATGAACTATGCTGAATTGGTGAAAATGACCAGAAAAATCAGAGATCAAGAGGACAATAAATTTAATAAAGAATGGGGATTTTTTTTTTCTGTTACTTGAAAGAGCACTGTCAACAAGTGAAAACATTGGCAGGATTTTAAAAGCACTTGCAATAAAGCGAGAATTATGATAAAAATTGAGTTTTAAGAGAATATGATACGATGCAGTTTGAAAAGAATATCTGGGGAAACCATGGAGAGGTGGAGAGAAGTTTGGGGATTCTGAGAATCCTATTTGTAAAATTATTGTGATTTATGTATGGTGACAAAAGGGAAAATGAATAATTATTTTTAAAAGGGGGGGGCACAGCTGCCTGCTTGTCACAGCTCCACTTATAAGTCAGGACTGAGCCTGGGGTGGAAGCGGGGGGGGGGGGGGATGGACCTCCTATCTGACACTACAATCGCAGCTTGGAGGAGCATTGAAGAGGCGATGGCAGTACCCATCTCCGGTGCTGAGATCACCAGCAGTTCCCTCTCTGATGCTGCGGTTGCCCACAGGATGCTTTGGAGAGGTGACGGCTGCGTCCCTCTCTGACGCTAGAATCCAGTGCACGGAAGCGATGAGCTGGCTGCAGTGGGTGAGCACACTGCCCCTGGAGTGCTCCGCCCCCAGCATAATAAGAATAAGAATAAGAATACCTTTTTATTTACACCCCACCCATCTGGCTGGGTTTCCCCAGTCACTCTTGGCGGCTCCCAAGAGAATATCAAAAACACGATAAAACATCAAACATTAAAAACTGGCCTTCAGATGTCTTCTAAAAGTCAGATAGTTGTTTATTTCCTTGACATGTGATGGGAGGCGTTCCACAGAGTGGGTGCCACCACTGAGAAGGCCCTCTACCTGGTTCCCTGTAACTTCACTTCTTGCAATGAGGGAACCGCCAGAAG
Organism: Zootoca vivipara; assembly: GCF_965207765.1. Classification (NCBI taxonomy): domain Eukaryota; kingdom Metazoa; phylum Chordata; class Lepidosauria; order Squamata; family Lacertidae; genus Zootoca; species Zootoca vivipara. The sequence continues at coordinate 15,249,532 of NC_142596.1, forward strand.
GCCCTCGGAGCTGGACCTCAGTGTCTGGGCTGAATGATGGGGGTGAAGATGCTCCTTCAGGTATACTGGGCCGAGGGCGTTTAGGGCTTTAAAGGTCAGCATCAACACTTTGAATTGTGCTTGCCCTGGACAGCAACCAGGAATGCAATGCCCCCGTACTGCCTCCAACAAGGGAGGCAGAACATAGTGATTGTAAAGGGAAGAAATCAGGAGAATCAATGGCTGTTCAAAAAAAAAAATGGGGACGGGGCACCACAGAAGGGGGAGTAATTCAGCTTTGTGCTTGCAACTGATTTCTGAAAAGCAAATAAAGGTACACTCCACCATTGCCAATTTTTGCACAGTCTCAATATTGCGTATCGTGTGCAGTTCTAGCCTTAAACACCCGCCAGGGGTCTCCGATGAAATGCTGTCAGGGTTTGCTTGGAAAGCGAGGTCCTGCTCAAATTAAGTTTCTGAAGCTGAAGCACAGATCAGAACTACAAAGGGACGCAAAACATCAGAGCATTAAAATTACCAATTATGCAGTAGAACCATTCCAAACTTGCCTCAAGTCCTAAGTGTGTAATTATTGCAGAATCTCACTTCTTTTTAAAAAAATGCTTATGAAGCGAGCAGGCAGCGAGTTTGTCCCTAGAGACGGCAGAATGCAATATAGAATGCAATACAAAACTATGCTGGGACAAGGTATATGTAACGCGATTCACATCTGCAGGCCTGGCGTACAAGATTTAAATATATATATATATATAGCATGGGGAAATAGCGGAAGGGGTTTTCGCCCTGTTGTCTGCACCATGGTCCTCATCTGAATGCGACCACCATTCCAGGCACACACTTGTTATTTGCAACAGGAGGAATGTGCTTGTTCCTTAGTGCCACAGACCCCATCAGTTCAGCCTGGGAAATGTGTTTTTTTTAAGCATTCATCTTGTGCTGAAAAGATACTAGTCAGTAACAGGCAAGCCTCTAAGGGGAGGGAATTCAAAAACCTTGTGGCCACCACTGAAGAAGCCCTGTTCTTAGGTAGAGAAGGGCAAATTAGTAGTTTTGGTTTCTCTCTTCCCCCCCCCCCATAATATTAATTTCATTACATTTCCCCACGAGTTTGTTATCTGTTTTAAAGTCCTCCTGAAAATTCACCACCATTTTGGTGCAAACTTCTCCCAACACATTTTTTTTGCAAAGCGATGTTTTCTAATAGAACATACTTTATTTATTTTGTTTTATTTAACAACAAATAATATACCACTGGATGGTAACAAAACCTCCCAGAGGTTTGCAAAAAATTTGAAATGATTAATGAAAACAATTAAAGATATCTAAGAGACCATTAAAACCAGCAGTAAACTAAAAAGGGGTTAAAACACGTCAACATCTGTATATCTGGATAGTCTTGTCCAAACAAAAATGTTGTTAGCAGGCACCAAAAAGAAAACAATGAAGGCACCTGGCTTGACGTCAACAGGCAGGGAGTTCCAAAGAGTAGGAGCCGTCACACTAAAATGATTTTGTGCAAGTGCAGAACTGTTAGTGTGGGGCATCTGTAACAGTGCTGGTTCCACAAATCAAATAACCTTGTATTTGGCCCTCGTGACTGATAGGCAACCAGTACAGATCTCTGAGCAGAGGCATTATATGCTGACAAGGTCTCACTCCTGTCAGCAATTGTGCTGCATCAGATACTGCAGTTTTCAGCCCCAGCCCCACACAGAGTGCATTGTAGTAGTCCAGTCTCGAAATTCCCAATACCTGAACTACTGTGACCACACTCTCCTGGTCCAGGAATAGCTGTCATACTGGGCACAGCCGGAAAAAGTTGCTTCCAATGTATACATTTATACACATATTTCACCCACCGGTATGTGGATTTTTGTAAACATCCCTTGGCTTTATTCGGCTGAAGAACTGGGTCAAACATTTCAGAGGAACGTGAATTTTGTGGGACAGCTGCCTTTCAGTTCATGCAATGTTTGGAACGTATTGGAATTCATGGTGAGCAACAGCCCATTAGCTCAGGAACGCTATCGGACAGACACCATACCATTCAAAAGTATAATCAAGTGGTGTTGCACCATAACAAATGCTTTGCTGCTGCAAGCATTGGCAGCCAAATGGCAAATTTTCTCCTGTAACTTTTATATCTGTCTTGAACCAACGCGAGAGAGGCCAATGTGGTATAGTGGTTAAGAGTGGTAGACTCATAATCTGGGGAACCGGGTTTGCGTCTCCGCTCCTCCACATGCAGCTGCTGGGTGACCTTGGGCTAGTCACACTTCTCTGAAGTCTCTCAGCCCCACTCACCTCACAGAGTGTTTGTTGTGGAGGAGGAAGGGAAAGGAGAATGTTGGCCATTTTGAGACTCCTTAGGGTAGTGATAAAGCAGGATTTCAAATCCAAACTCTTCTTCTTGTTGTTGTTATGGAAAGTGTGTGTGTGCTTCAGGTGGGTGTGGAAAGGGTGAAAGTCCCTTGGGTGGGCACCGCCCCACTCGCCACCCTGCTTGAGGAGTTACCCAGGTAGGAGCCCCACCCAAGGAGAAAATCATAGCAGCATATCAGCTCAGCAGGAGAGCAGCTGCTTGGCATGCCCTAGATTCAACCCCTGGCATCTGCAGGTAAGGTTGGGAGAGATTGTAGTACAGAGAACACTGAGCTACCTGACCAGTGGTCTGATTCAGTATAAAGCTGCTTCCAACATTGCTGTGAATGCAAGTTTAGGTTTATAACCAACTATAGAAAGCTTGGGGAGGTGGGTGGCACTGTGGTCTAAACCATTGAGCCTAGGGCTTGCCAATCGGAAGGTCGGCGGTTCAAATCCCCGTGACGGGGTGAGCTCCCGTTGCTCGGTCCCAGCTCCTGCCAACCTTGCAGTTTGAAAGCACATCAAAGTGCAAGTCGATAAATAGGTACTGCTCCAGTGGGAAGGTAAATGGCGTTTCCGTGCGCTGCTCTGGTTTTGGCAGAAGTGGCTTAGTCATGCTGGCCACATGACCCGGAAAAACTATCTGTGGACAAACGTTGGCACCCTCGGCCAGTAAAGTGAGATGAGCGCCATAACCCCAGAGTCATTCGCAGTTGGACTTAACTGTCAGGGGTCCTTTACCTTTATAGAAAGCTTGAGAGTCCCATGGACTGCAAGAAGATCAAACCTATCCATTCTTAAGGAAATCAGCTCTGAGTGATCACTGGAAGCACAAGGAGAAGGGGATGGCAGAGGACAAGATGGTTGGACAGTGTTCTCAAAGCTACTAACATGAGTTTGACCAAACTGTGGGAGGCAGTGGAAGACAGGAGTGCCTGGCGTGCTCTGGTCCATGGGGTCACAAAGAGGCGGACACGACTAAGTGACAACAACAACAAATAGAAAGCTATAGATTGCTTGAGTAAACAGAGGGAAAGGGGCACAAGTTATTTTATATACTTTTTTAAAGAAAAAGAAAAACAACCCACATTGTTGCAACCAAGGGACAGGACAGATTTTTATCTCTAGGATCTTCCTGCCTTTAATTGCATGCATGCTGGCCAGCATGTCAAGACTCGAGGTAGGTTATACACCACCTTTCCTTGTGTAATTTTCCCACAGAGAAGATCAGCTCGGAAACCACAAGGCCTCCTGGCTTCAGCACGACTCAAAAAAGGAAAATAAATACCATAAATCACAAGGGAGCATTTGGTAAGGAAGTGTGTGCTTTGGAGTGTTATTGCCTCACTTATTCTAATGACTAGGAGGGTCACATGCCAGTGATGGGAGGGGCCAGAGGCAAAAGCAGGAGGAGCAATGAATGCAAATATTAACTCTGTGCAGTGGGCTAGTTTCTACATCCCTCCTTTCTATCCTTCAGCCAAACAAGCAAGTGACATTATCAGAGTTGGAGAATGCGTTCCTGCCAGTGCCGGATTTACGTATGAGCTAAGCAAGCTATAGCTTAGGGCCCCACTCTCTTGGGGGCCCCAAAAAAATTTAAAAAGATGCACATTTACAAAATATAAGATAAAAAAACAAATAAAATGAAACCTACATACAGCAACAGTATTTTGTGTTGTGTAGGCTCCTATGAGGTAACCTGCTCCCTAAAATATCACTGGTTTGCCCATTTCTATTTATAGGGTGCCTACATTCTCCGTGGACTGGTTGCATGGCAACATATGCAAATGGCTTTAGATACCAATAGGTCCATTGTTTAGTCGTTTAGTCGTGTCCGACTCTTCGTGACCCCATGGACCAGAGCACGCCAGGCACTCCTGTCTTGCACTGCCTCCCGCAGTTTGGTCAAACTCATGTTGGTGGCTTCAAGAACACTGTCCAACCATCTCGTCCTCTGTCGTCCCCTTCTCCTAGTGCCCTCAATCTTTCCCAACATCAGGGTCTTTTCCAGGAAGTCTTCTCTTCTCATGAGGTGGCCAAAGTATTCGAGCCTCAGCTTCAGGATCTGTCCTTCCAGTGAGCACTCAGGGCTGATTTCCTTCAGAATGGAGAGGTTTGATCTTCTTGCAGTCCATGGGACTCTCAAGAGTCTCCTCCAGCACCATAATTCAAAAGCATCAATTCTTTGGCGATCAGCCTTCTTTATGGTCCAGCTCTCACTTCCATACATCACTACTAGGAAGTCCATAGCATATATTCAACAGATAAACCAGCGACAATTTGTTGTTGACAAAGGACAGCTGGACATATAAAGGGCCCCATTACCTTCAGCAGCTTAGGACCTCATCAAACCTAAATCTGGCCCTAGTTACAGCCAGAAACATTTGGCGGCAGCACTCCTGCATCAGGAGCATTGGAGGACTTAGAAGACCCAGCTTCTAAGACACTAGGGCTACAGCAGCTGCTAGGAGTGCAGATGCCAAGCCTGGAAGAAAGCTAAAGTTTGTGAACCGTTAATGCTAGCTGTTGCCCCCCCCCAAAGGCAATACTTTAAAAATCCAACGTAGCTTGCGCCCAAATGAATAGTCTCCTGGGAAAAAAGTCTGGTTACAATGCACAGAACCTTCACTCCACAAATATATATTTAATCTATCGTTGTTTTTTCTGCAGCCAGTAGCATGGGACTTTAACCACTTTGAGATCCTGATGAAAATGTAAGCATTGCAGTGTTTACCTACTGAAGGCACAAAGAAATATGTAGATATATATTGTTATTAGAAATTAATGAAGAGGATCAGTGGATGGCTCGACACATCTCACTGAGTCAAACTTATTCTCTAATGGTTTAAACAATGTAGCTATGTATATGCACCTCTGCATTTTGGTGGCTTTATAAAGAAGAGGGCAAGATTATTTCAACCAGTTTTGTAAGCATGTGGCATAGAGAGATTGGTAGTGCACCTGCTTGGCATGCAGAAGGTCCTAGTTTTGATCTCCCATATTGCCAGGTAGGGTTGGGAGAGATACCTGCCTGAAATCTGGAAGAGCTGCTGCCTGTCAGTGTAGACAGCACTGAACTAGATGGACCAACTGTCTGCCTCGATACAGTTGCACCACATATACCCGTGCTGCCCAGAGCAGGTGCGCTCCCGAGGGGGGTGGGGCATGGAGGTTGCCCTCCCAGGTGCGGAATAGCTGCTCAGGTGCATGGAGTGCCACAAAGCTGCCGATGATGGACATTTGGCGCACCGCCTGGCCGCGACTCCCAAGCCTCCCCCAGCTGTCAAAACAAAGGGGGAAGGGGGATTGCCATTGGCAAAGCAGCGCAGCTCCCCCTCCTTCCCCCGACGGCTTGGGGTAGGCTTGGGAGTCGTGGGTGGGCAGCACGCCAAATGTCACCCTCAGCGAAGACACACAGGTCAGTCCGCCCCCACTGCACCCCCCTTCCTCTGCCACGACTCAATATAAGGAATGCCTTCTCCTGCACTTCCACATGTAACTGACTATTCCCGCACCACAATTGTTGACAAGGGTCGTTGGCACTTAACTCAGAGTAAAATAGCAAAAAATGTATAGGACAAGTTCAAATATTTTCTGGAAATGTAAAGAAAAAGAAGGCACCTTTTACCATATGTGGTGGAAGTGTAAGGTTGTAAAAGAATTCTGGGAAATGATACATAATGAATTGGGGGGGGGATGTTTAAAACAACTTTTGTTAAAAAACCAGAAGCTTTTTTATTAGGAATCATAGGTGCAGTACAAAAGACTGTTTATGTACACAACGACAGCTGCACGGATGCTCTTAGCTCAGAGATGGAAGGAAGACAAAGTTCCCACCAGAGAGGAATGGCAGACCAAACTGATGGACTATGTGGAGATGGCGAAAATGACCGGGAAGATCAGAAATCAGGTAGACCAGAATTTTAACAAAGAATGGGGGGGGGATTGTAATTTACCTTGGAGACCACTGTAAACGGTTTAGCTTTTTTCAGGATTTGAATAACACTCGTAGTGTAACAAGAACTAGGGATATATGGGATTCTTAAAAATTGGAGTGACTTAAAATATGTAGCGGAAAAGGACTAGCGAAGGAACCCAGGGAAGGGGGGGGGAGCCCAGAGATTTGGGTGTATCTTTGTTTATTTACTTATTACTCGTGATTTTGAATGTAAATTTTAATTTGTAAAACATATATATATATATATAAATATATAAATATAATTGTTGACAAGGAAAAGCACAAGGAATTGTCTACACCACAGCCGTCTGTCTACAAGGAAAAGCACATAAGACATATATAGTATTACCAAACCAATCTTAAGAATATTTGGTATAATGACAAATTACTTTCCCAACTGGAATAATGGTTGAACCTGTAGTTTGTGTTAGTGGGGGAAAATGTATTGGACTTTGCCTTTGATTCATTAAGCCCATCTTGTGCAGAATGATGTGTCTACGTCACAGGCCTATTGTGAAGGCAACAACTATTATAAAGCAATTTGCATATAATCTAGCCCGAGAGAAGGCTAATAATAATAATAATAATAATAATAATAATAATAATAATTTTATTATTTATACCCCACCCATCTGACTGGGTTTCCCCAGCCACTCTGGGCTGCTTCCAACAGAAAAATAAAACACAGTAATCTATTAAACATTAAAAGCCTCCCTGAACAGGGCTGCCTTCAGATGTCTTCTAAAAGTCTGGTAGTTGTTTTCCTCTTTGACATCTGTTGGGAGGGCGTTCCACAGGGCGGGCGCCACCACCGAGAAGGCCCTCTGCCTGGTTCCCTGCAACTTGGCTTCTCGCAGTGAGGGAACCGCCAGAAGGCCCTCGGTACTGGACCTCAGTGTCCGGGCAGAACCATGGGGGTGGAGACGCTCCTTCAGGTATACTGGACCGAGGCCGTTTAGGGCTTTAAAGGTCAGCACCAACACTTTGAACTGTGCTCGGAAACGTACTGGGAGCCAATGTAGATCTTTCAAGACCGGTGTTATGTGGTCTCAGCGGCCGCTCGCAGTCACCAGTCTAGCTACTGCATTGATGACAACCAGACATTTTTAGCATGCAGTCAAATGTCTCCCAGGGAAAGCAGCATGATTTAAATACAATCCTGCCTACATAATTTGTGACTTTCCTAACAACGCGCAAACCGAAACACAGCCATTCTTTGAAATTTGCACTTCTCTGAATTCTGCACTGCAGTTTTCTAGCCAAGTAATGTGTGCAAAAATGCATGAACTGTACTAAACTAAAAATGCACGTGTGAGCAAAAAAAAATTCAGTAACATACAAAACTGTAAAAAATTCCTTCAGTAGCACCTTAAAGACCACAAGTGTGCATGCACACGAAAGCTCATACCAAAATAAAAACTTAGTTGGTCTTTAAGGTGCTACTGAAGGAATTTTTTATTTTGCTTCGACTCAGACCAACACGGCTACCTACCTGTATACAAAAATGTATTATGTTAGGGAAAATGGCTTTGTAAGCATTTGCATATGATGGGAAATGGCACACAAAAACATCTCTTTATCAGCAGAAATTTGCACTAAAATGCTGGTGAATTTTCATTTTTCTAAAAATAATGATAGTTGCAATCTAATGTGGAGAATTGAACTTAAGGTTGGAAAAAGAAACTGAGAAGAACCGAAACTGACAGCTTCAACCACCCCTACTCCCAGCTTTCATATTTCTCCAACCTCTACAGATCTTCTTGGCGAAATGGTTCAAGAGGAGTCAATTGGAAGGCAGACATGCTCATTCACAAACATCTGGAACATGATTACAGAATATGGAAACCCATCTATCTGCGGATCAGGAAATACCAGAGATGGGAAAAGGGGGATCTAAAAAAGAAAAGAGAAAATACTAATGACGCCAGTCTATGCTTTCTGAATCTAGCTCAATATTGTTGGAGGTAGTTTACCTAGGAATCTAATATGAGAAAACGGGTGGTGGTTAGCTTTTGAAGAAAACACAGTATGCCAAGCCAGCAAGGGTACATGAACATTATTTTCTGGCACACTGCTCTGCAAGCTTCTGCACTTTATCGCTTTATTAATTTCCTGTTTCATGTGTCTATACTAAAACCATGTAACGTTTTTCCTTCTTTTCTTTTTTTAACACGCAGAGAGCCAAACCTGTGCCTTGGCCCCAGGCGACTTCCAAGTGTCCCAACTTGTCTCAACTCACACGGGCTTTCATAAGAAAATGCCCAGAAGTATCGTTTGGGTGTTGCTATAATGCAAATGCCGTTGGATCCTGCCATTGTTGCTACAAAACACGATGACTGTTCTGCAAATGCAAATCTGGAGATTTAGGGCTGGCAACGGACAAGACTTCTTCGCACCGGGCAAAGTTGGGCGGCGGAATTCCCTCCCAGAAGAGGCCGTGGTGGTTGCCAACAGAGATGGATTTAAAAGACGACTAGACAAATTCATGGGAGAATAAGGGCATCAGTGGCTACCAGCCATAGTGGCTATGTTCTGTGTCAGTATGCCTCTGAATCCCAATTTTTGGGAGCAGAGGCACCAACTTCTCAAAAACACTGTGGGGGGGCCTGATGTGACGTACGCAACATTCCGACTTTGTGAGGAGCCAGGGGCTGGAGCTGAAAGAGGCGGCAGCATGGATTGATGTCTCGCCAGAGTGGTGCATGCTCTGGTTATCTCCCGCTTGGATTACTGCAATGTGCTCTACATGGGGCGACCTTTGAAGGTGACCCAGAAACTACAACTAATCCAGAATGTGGCAGCTAGACTGGTGACTGGGAGCGGCCGCCGAGACCATCTAACCCTGGTCCTGAAAGGCCTACATTGGCTCCCAGTAGGTTTCTGAGCACAATTCAAAGTGTTGGTGCTGACCTTTAAAGCCCTGAATGGAACAGCCAATGATTCCTCTGATTTCTTCGCATCACAATCACTATGTTCTGCTTCCCTTGTTGGAGGCAGTGCAGGGGTGTTTTGTTCCTGATTGCTGCCCAGGGCAAGCACAATTCAAAGTGTTGATGCTGACCTTTAAAGCCCTAAACGGCCTCGGCCCAGTATACCTGAAGGAGCGTCTTCACCCCCATCATTCACCCCAGACACCGAGGTCCAGCTCCGAGGGACTTCTGGCAGTTCCCTCCCTGCAATAAGTGAGGTTACAGGGAACGAGGCAGAGGGCCTTTTCGGTGGTGGCGCCCACCCTGTGGAACGTCCTCCCATCAGAAGTCAAAGGAAATAAACAACTATCTGACTTTTAGAACGCATCTGAAAGCAGCCCTGTTTAGGGCAGTTTTTAATGTTTGATGTTTTATCGTGTTTTTAATATTCTCTTGGGAGCCGCCCAGACTGACTGGGGAAACCCAGCCAGATGGGCGGGGTGTAAATAAAATTATTATTATTATTATTATTATTATTATTATTATTATTATTATTATTCTGACTTTGTGAGGAGCCAGGGACTTCTAGTTCTGTGAGGGGAACAGAGGTCTTGTAACAACTCTCAACCCCCTTAACAAACCACAATTTCCAGTATTTTTTTTTGGGGGGGGGAGCTATGACAGCTAAAGTGGTACACAAGTGCTTTACATGTACAGTGCAGATGTGACCTAAGGCAGGAGGCAAACTTGCCAAAACTTAAGCAGCAAAGGGGATGTATTCAGAAATCAATAATGTTGCAGCTCAGTATTATGCAGCAGGAGCAGATAAACATTACGGTTGCTTTTTTTTTTGCATTAAATTTTCAGCAGTCTTGAGAATTTTCACTCTGCTTTGTTCTAAAGGCAGAGAAGGACTCTGGGAAATGAATTTATTGGAATACCAAACTATTTTTTCTCCCCCATTGTTCAACAAACAAACAAACCAAAGCCCCATCATTACTTTAAAAAGAAGTGGTATGCACTTAAAAATGCAGTATATAAATGTGATAAACACACACACACACACACACACACACACACACACACACACACACACCATGCCAGTATGCCCATACAGAACCAGCAGCAGCTCCCTGTTTAGAAATTGCAAATATTTTTTGTCTTAGTTTGCTAAGCTAAGCCACTTTCAGCTTCAGCCCCATTCCGAAGCACATGAATACAACCATCCTAGAAGGTAGGTGTATTGGAAAATGGAAGGAGAAATACAATTTGCTCAGAGAGTTGAAGGAGTCTGACCCAGTGGAAGGTCCCTGTAGGTTGAGGGAGGAAAACTTTGTGTTGGTTCATTTGGTTAAAAGAATAAAAATATATATAGATAAAATAAAAAGAGAATTCCCTGGATGCCTGGATCTAGGTTTGGGGCAAGTACTCTTTGGTGAGAGAACCTCCGGAAGAGATTTAAAATCACAAAACATGCAGCAAAGTGTGGAACTATAGGCTGTTAAATCTTTAAAATATCCCCTTTCAAGTTGCATCCAAAGTTCCCCACTCCCCTTAGCACAGAAAGAGACCACACGCTTGGTAAGTTACAAACGGTTTACTTACAAACTCTTCAAATGTCAGATTCATGTGATTTTCCATGCAGCAGCTTGTGCACAATATAATTTAGTCACCATCAAGCCACACACAAGGGGATTAGTTATGCTTTGACGAAGACACTCAATACTGAACAAGGAGCACAAACATCACGATTCATAACACTTTGTACTTCCTGAAGCAATGTACAAACTGAAACACGCACATCCCTTGCAAGTTAATATTATCCACATTTGGAAGCGCAGTTCTCCAGTCGTGTACAAAGACCATATATTGGTAAAATGATCAGACCAAAAAAAGCATTATTTTAGGGTAAGGTGTTTTGCAAAGTGTGTATATTAGGCAAAATTGCATATAAAAATGTATACCTTAGGAGAAATTCACCCAAAGTGCTAATTAAAAAACAATAATAATCACAGACTGATTTGGAAATGTGGAGACCTGAACTTACAGGAGCGGAAGAATGGGAAACTGGGAGAAACAAAAAAATTGACAGATTCTCCCTTCCCTGTTCTTCACTCCGATTATCTACACATGCCTTGATTTAATCATCTGCCGCCACCACACACACACACACACACACACACACACACACACACACACACAGGAACTTATGCAAAATTCTCAGTGCTGCCAACCCACCCCCTTCCTTTCCTGTTCCGAATGCCCAAATTATGTTTAAAGTGTTTTTTAAACAGAAAGCACGGAGTCACTTCCAGTACGTTCACCAGCTATGGACAGAGGCCAGCAGCATGCCTTCCAAGAGACTAAATCATAATCGTCATGTTTTTTTCATATTTTTCGTTAGAGCCGCAGCCGTTTCAACATCCCATACCCCACGACATTGGGGAGAAGGAGGAGGAGAAGGGAGGGAGGATAAATCAAGAGTCATGACAGCTCCCTTGTAGCGACTGGTACAGACCTGGGATCTGCCACAGCCAACACCCACAACTCTTGCCAGATGTCTCTTGAGAAGGTCTGCAAGATTAACCCTTTCTTGAACAGGGGAGTTTTCCTGAGTCTGAGAGTTGTTGTATTTGTACTAAAGGAACACTTTTAAAGAGTCCCATTACCTAATGCAGCAGAGGCTAGATTTTTTGTGTGGACAACTTACAAAACTCAAAAGCAGTTTAGGGCTGCCATCCCAAGCATGCTTACCTGGGAATAATTACTTCTGACTCAACATGTCAAGCTCTAACAACCCAGTCCGAATCACGGGATGGCAGAGTTGGAAGGGACCACGAGGGTCATCTAGTCCAACCCCCTGCAATGCAGGGGTCTTTCTGCCCAACGTTGGGCTCTAACCCACAATGTTGAGATTAAGAGCCCCGTGCTCTGGTGACTGAGCTATTCTACCATGTCTATTCTACTACATTCAAAGTGTTGGTGCTGACGGCCTCGGCCCAGTATACCTGAAGGAGCGTCTCCACCCCCATCGTTCAGCTCCAAGGGCCTTCTGGTGGTTCCCTCACTGCAAGAAGTGAGGTTACAGGGAACCAAGCAGAGGGCCTTCTCAGGTCTGGAACTGTAAACCCTCCGATTTCTTTTGGTCCTGTCATTACTTCTATTTTTACTCTTGCAAAAAAAAGCAAGAAAAAGAAAAAAAAGGGAAAAAGTGGGAAGTTTTTAATGTTTGATGTTTTATCATGTTTTTAATATTCTGTTGGGAGTTGCCCAGAGTGGCTGGGGAAACCCAGCCAGATGGGCGGGGTATAAATAATTTTATTATTATTATTATTACTACTACTACTACCACCACATACCTCACAGGGTTGTTATTGGGATTTAAGACGGGGGGGGGGGTGGCGAGAAAGAGAACCATGTACATCCCCTTGAGCAGCTTGGGAAAAACAGCAGGACATAAAATAAATAAATAAATAAATAAATAAATAAAGTCAATGGTCAGGGGTTATGGAAAGTTCAACAGTGGCTGAAGGACCACAGTTCCCCCAGTTGTGCTCCATTATCTAGGAGCAAGCTCTGTTGAGCTCAGTGGGACTTAATTTGAACTAAATAGCTCCCTTCCCCCCCCCAAAGTCCCTGCAGTGGAGGTTTGGAATAAATAAGGACATTTAGTATATTGGGGGTGCAGTTCTAACCCCACATAGCTGGAAGCAGGTACGGGAGAGAAATTCCATTCAGTTCACTTCTCATTCACTTTCCGAAACTATACACGAACAGAGACACAGCCATCCATTGAAACTGCACTTCTCTGAATTTGGCTATGCAGTTCTCCAGCCAAGTTGTTTTTGTTGGAGTGCTAGTACGTGTGCGGGAGCCTCGCACCTTCTTCCCAAAGCACCGGCTTAAGCTGGTGCCATGAGGGCCGGGGGGGGGGGCATCAAATGGCATTGCACAGGGTGGTGTTATGACCAAGGTCGGCCCCAGTAGGTGTTGAGGAGGCACAGGCGAATCTGTCCATTTCTTTCCCTCTCACTTTCTCGTTCATTCCCCAATATTTATGCTCGTTCTCCACATTTTCACATCAGTTTGCCCATTTTGCGAAGCCCTCGCGAGAATGCCGCAGCGTTTTACTGCGATCTTTTCCCTAACGCACATCTTCGCGAAGCCATTTCCTCTCATGCATTTTCACGAATATATTTTACCCTAATATGTGCATCTTGGTACGCAATACTTGGCTGGACAACTACGCTCCAAAATTTGAAGGTGTCTGAATCATAGCTGCCAAGTATCCCGTATCCGCCGGGAAAACCCCTTTTTTCTCACCGTTTCCCGGCGGTCTCCCGTTTGGCAGAGAATCCCGGCATTGTCCCTTAAATTCGATTCTTCCTGGCGGCCATTTTTCTGGTGCTGCTTTGCCCTTCTATGGGCACCAGAAAATGGCGGCGCCGGCGCCGGAAGTCGCTTCCGCGCATGACCGGAAGTTGCGTGACGCGACTTCCGGTGGCGCTTCGCCCTTCTATGGGCATCAGAAAATGGCGGCGCCGGTGCCGGAAGTCGCTTTTACGTGTTTCCGGTCATGCGCGGAAGCGACTTCCGGCGCCGGCGCCGCCATTTTCTGGTGCCCATAGAAGGGCGAAGCGCCACCGGAAGTTGCATCACGCAACTTCCGGTCGTGCGCGCGCTGCCGATCCCGGATCTTTACGATCCGGACTTGGCAGCTATGGTCTGAATGTCAATGGATGGTTGTGTTCAGTGCTTCCCCCCCCCCCCTAGAAAAATACATGCCAGCGCTCACCATGAAGTTGTTACAGTAAGCCCCACACTTTTAAACAACAGCCAAAAGAGGTGCCGGTACTGCGTGCCCTGGAGTACCCCCTGGGGGAAAAGCACTGGTTGTGTTTCATATTAAACAAACAAACAAACAAACAAAATAGAACTGCTTCCCTCCCTAGTGGGGGAAGCAGTCGGATGACTACTTTACGAAACATTCAATTGCACGGCAAAATTCAGAGAACTGGCAGGGTTCCGAAGATTATCTGATGCAACCATCTCTTATGACAAGGTAGAACGTTACATCCACTAACCATCTAAGTGATTAAGCCCCACAAAGCTGACCACAATAGGCTGCTAGCAGAGAGCTTTTTTGGCACCGTATAGCCCGCATTTCAGAATGATTGATAACCTGGCCTTACATCCACTTTTAAGGCCAATATCCTAGCAGCTCTAAGGTTTCAATCTTGTACACACTTCCCTTTAAGTCCCATTGAAGTCAACAGGGCTAACCTCTGAGTAGACAGGTATAAAGCTGGCCTGAATTGTATTTCTGTGTGAACCGCATACTATTGTTACTAGAATATCGTACAGATTGTTCTTTGAAGAGTGTGTGTGTTTCTAGTCCTCTTGAGGGGGGGGGTGTTTGAAAAACACTGATTGTGCAGAAGCCAACAGAGGAGAATAAAGAAGGAAAGCCAAAGACAAGTTTATTTTTCAAATCTCTGAACAAATGTGGCATGTTTACCCATTGTGGTTTCTTACACCATCACCTGTACCACACACACAAACACCCACACCTATGTTTGTTTACCCAAATCTCAATAATGAAATATAATACAAATATGCTTCCTAGTTTATGTCCTTAAAGCATATCATGTAGTAGCATTGAATGCTTTGCCCATTTCCTGTCCTAACATTATTCTTATTGCACTTTGTATGATCCCGGAAGGAAAACATTGTGTCGGTATGCGCTATAGCAGCGGGTAATAAATAAACACGGGTAAATAAATTACCATTGCCATTTTAAACATGCATACTTTTAAGGAAGAGGGACGGACTTAGGAACAGACTGTTCATTTGATCCAGAGTACTTAGTCCAATAAACTTTGCCAGGATCAGAATACAGTACTGTACATAGGATTGTTTCCAATGCTAATCCTACTCAGGGAAGACCTAATTAATAATCCTAAAATAGTCATGCCAATTAATTTCAACGGGTCTACTCTGAGTAGGAGTAGCATTGGCTACAACCCAATATATTTTAGAAACTTCTCCTGGGCGCATGCAAATTTCACTTACTGCAGCATAATTCCTATTCACTTCGCAGGTTTGGCCTTAGGATCAATTTCTGAAATGACATGCAATACAGTTTCTCCAGGTTTTTTTTGTTTTTTGTTTACCAAACAGGTGTCTTCTGAAGTTCCTACGCATCAGGAGCAGGAAACCTGTGGCCATCCAGATGTTTTTGGACTACAACTCCCATCATCCCTGACTCTTGGCTATATTGGCTAGGGCTACTGGGAATTGGAGTCATCCTGAAGTGGTTGGGCCACAGGCAAAGTCACCATTGCTATGCATAGAAACCTAGTCCATCAGGGAGAAGGAATCTAGCGCAGCTTTCTCCCCTATTTCCTTTGTCATCCAGAAGCATTCAATGAACAATTACCCACCTGCATTCTGAAGCAGCACAATCCCAGGCATACCCTCCAACATTTCTCCGATGAAAATAGGGATGTTCTATTCCATCATCATCTTACTATTTATACCCCACCCATGTGGGTTACCCCAGCCACTCCGGGCAGCTTCCAACATATATGAAAACATAATAAAACATTAATCATAAAAAGCTTCCCTATACAGTGGTACCTCTGGTTACGAACTTAATTCGTTCTGGAGGTCCGTTCTTAACCTGAAACTGTTCTTAACCTGAGGTACCACTTTAGCTAATGGGGCCTCCTGGTGCCGCTGCGCCGCTGGCGCGCCATTTCTGTTCTCTCCTGAGTTAAAGTTCTTAACCCAAGGTACTACTTCTGGGTTAGCGGAGTCTGTAACCCCAAGTGTTTGTAACCCGAGGTACCACTGTACCTTCAGAAGGTTTGGGGGGTTGGATAATTTCAAAGCCTCCAACATTTCTCCAATGAAAATAGGGATGTCCTATTCGAAAGCATGCAGTGCAAGTAGATAAATAGGTACCACTCCGGCAGGAAGGTAAACGGCATTTCCGTGCACTGCTCTGGTTTTGCCAGTAGCAGCTTAGTAATGCTGGCCACATGACCAGGAAGCTGTACGCCAGCTCCCTCGGCCTTTAAAGCGAGATGAGCGCCACAACCCCAGAGTCATTCGCAACTGGACTTAATTGTCAGGGGTCCCTTTACCCTTTACCTTTAAGGAAAAGCGGGACATTTTGGGATGAAATCAGAAACCAGGACAGCTTCTGTAAATCCAGGACTGTCCCTGGAAAGCAGGGACACCTGAAGGGTCTGAGAGTGCTGTACACAGCACTTCCAAAGCAGAGCCTACATTTCCATGCCGACCACAGACAGGCAACTCCACCAACAAAATAAGCACTGGGGTTCCCCTTTTCAGGAATCAGTCACTTTTGATGCTCTACTTCAGAGCTTTCCAAACTTTTCAATGTTGGTGACACACTTTTTAGACATGCATCATTTTGTGACACGGCAATTCAGTTTTACTAGCAAACCAGAGGTTAAACTAACCCCTTTCCAGCCCCGGAAGAAGCGCTGGGAATGTTCTCACGACACACTTGCACACCGCAGCCGACACGCTAATGTATACAGTTTGGAAAACTGTGCTTTACTTCATTGCAGGATCAGCAAGAACCTGCCTTTGTGAAATGCTACTAGAGGGTTGATAAGTGAACAGCTGGGCTTAATTTGTTTAGGAAAAGAAAAGGTACTTTTGGAGAGAAAATTGGGAATCCCTGTGTTCAGAATGTGGGCTGGGAAATGAGCCCTGACCCCCACAGGATGTATAAATAGAACCAGGAGAGGCAACCCCCCCCCCAATGCTATTAGCTTTTTGGAACAGACTGACTTGGAGGTGGGAAAAGTGCCAGCCTCTTGGTTTCTGCATTTCAGACACCTGTTGAAGTGTATGTTGGGGTGGGGTAGAGGGACAATTTCTGGCCTGCAGGTCTAATTAAGCCCAGCACATGCTGTGGGGGGGGGGAAGTGGCTTCATGTTTGGAGGGGCAGAACCTCAGTTTTTTTTTATTTACTTGAGGGGGGGGCTGCCCCCTGCCTGCCCCTGGCTACACCCATGGCCCAGCATAGGACCCAACTGGGCATCTGAGGCCTTCATAGGTAACATCAATACTCCCAATTGCTTCTTTGAAAATGAGGTTCTCTGACTGTGCTAATCACCTGAATAAATCATTTGGAAACACTCAGTCTATTAACCTATTTGCCCAGTATGACTACAACACCAGCAGAGTTTCAGAAACATAAAGTTTTCCCACTTGCTCCAGGAAGATCTAGCCTGCAAAACTGCAAAGAAATGTCCATGTACACATACACACTTTAAAAATATGTATATATAGTGTACACACACATAAATATACACCAAACGTGTCTCTTTAGAAGCTGGGAGTGGAGCAGCTATCTAAAGAAATAGCCAACTTAAAGAAAATAGCCTCTGCTCTGGCCTTTCACTGTGATGATCCTGGTATCAGTCACCCAGAACAATAGGTTGTGTTGTTTTTAAAGTGCTCCACTTTTAAATCTCCCATTTTGTGCCAAAGGTGGAAGCAGCTAAGTAGGCATTAGATTCTGATGAGGAAACACTTTGCCTCGAGGCTGTCTCCTCTCCTCTCACCTTCTGATAAACTACGTGACACCTTTGTGCATTGCATTTGGATCAAGGTTTGGTTCTCTCACCACAGAATTCAGCCCGACTCTGCTGTCAGGGCAGAACGCAGCAGGAAGCTGCCTCATGCCAACTGTGTTGTCTGGCTGTGGATCTAAAAGATTTCAGATTGGAATCTTTTCCAGCCCTACCTGGAACTGAACCATCTTGAACCCGGGGCCTTCTGCAAACAACGAATCCCACAGAACTCTAGTGCATTCCCAACATCTCTCCAAAAGGAAGCAAAGAAACAATCATTTCCTGTGCATGAGAAAGGAGGACAGTAGGTGGGTATGATAAAGCAAAGGTTTCTTGGGAGGAAGCAATTTGTTTATCCTCTAGCAGCACAATCCTATATGTGTCAGGAAAAAAAAGTCTCATTGAGTTTCAGTCCACAGCATCTCCTTTCCCTACAATATGCAAGGTTTTCTAAACCTTTGTCACATCTCCACTTTGCTAATTTGCCTTTCTACTTAACTTAAAGGTCCCAAAGATTGTAACCTTTCTTCACAGGGAAGCTGTTCCTTTTGGACCAGGGCCGGCCCACCCATGAGGCAAGTTGAGGTGACTGCCTCAGGCAGCTGGATCCACAAGGGCAGCAGAGCCTTTATTCTGCCCTTGTTTCTGATATACTGTAGATCTTCATTCACCCCTTCTTCCCTGGTGAGAGGGAAGGCGCCATTTTGTGGTTGGACTCAGGTCCCAAAATGTCTTGGGCCGGCCCCGATTTCGATTGTCCTTTTCTGGTAGTGGCTAGAAGACCGAAGTGGAGGCGGGACCCAGCAAAACAGCAACCATGTGCCGTGATGGTTAAGAAAAGAGACCCCCCATATTCCCAGGCAATAAAATGATGTTTTTGAAAAGAAAAGAAAAGAAAAGAAAGCCATAGATAAGAGTAGGGGTTGGGGAAGCCATTCCCCTAAGGTTAACAAAAAACAACTCTTCTGTTCTGATTGAAGGAAGAACCTTCAAAGAGACCAGGGAAGTTACCAACTGAAGTACATAGCAAATGGAAGGCAGCCATTAGAGGACCCTCTCCTGCTGATAAGTAGTTCAGTCTTTTGAAGTCATGTGTACAATCCTTTGGCTCTGCGTTTCTACGAAAGGGGTTCAAGTAGAGAAGCAGAGGAAAGAAAAACAGGATCAAACATTTTGTGCAAGCCAGTGACCACTTGACTTAAATATATCACTTTGGCTTTTTATGTGGGTGTACAATCTTTGTACACGGAGCCCTCTATTCCTGGCACCAGCAGATAAATCAATAAAGGCCTCTACACAGAAGTACACACAATGGCTGCATTTTGTAGAGCAGGGGCAGCCAGTGGGGTGCTGGGCTAAACAACTGCCATCATCCCTGGCCATGTTGGCTGGGAAGGATGGTTGTAGACCGGCAACATCCAGAGGGCATGAGATTGGCTACCCCTGTTGTAGAGAAATTTCCCTCTTACCAAGCAGAAATATTGGCCCACTAGAGGAGGCAGCTAGCCCAGGGGAGACATCTGATGCTCTCATCCTGTGCCACGGCATCTATCCCTGTGTGATCTTTTGCAAATTTTTGTGGATGTGATGGGATCTTCTCCTCTACGTCTGTGGATGTTTTTCGACTAACATTATAAAGGCTAGTTACAGGTAGGTAGCTGTGTTGGTCTGAGTCAAAGCAAAATAAAAAAATTCTGTGTATCTGAAGAAGTGTGCATGCACACGAAAGCTCATACCAAAATAAAAACTTATTTGGTCTTTAAGGTGCTACTGAAGAAATTTTTTATTATAAAGGCTGTTATATAGATGCATTGACATTGCATTTACGGTATATAAATTAAGTTCAGAGACCAATGTAGAGAGTTGGTACATTCACTGCTAGCCACAGTTTACAGGGTTTGGCCCTACAGAAGCCACAGAGACCAAGCAACCAGCATCATTGTTCCAAAGAGAAGGCACCATTGCTGACTCACATTTTCAGGAGGGCAATTCCCTCCATGTTCAGGGCCACTTGCAAGTATTCCTCAGAAAAACTTCTCTCTGTGTCCAACTCATTAACTCCACACACTAAGGTCCATTTAAATATCACCATGATGTCTCTATCTGCTAGGCCAGCATGTCAATACACAAATTCTTTGTATCATCATCATATAACTGTTTGATCTGCATTGGCAACATTGATCTATTTAGTTTTATCCTGCTTTACTAAAGCAGTGCTCAAGGAAGCTAACAACATTCAAAAAGACAATGAAACAACCAAGCATGAAACAATTACAAATACAGTACAAGAAGCCAAAAACCAGAAGCATCATAGCCAATAATTAAAATGAGTAGCCCAACAGTTGTATCCATTGTAAATCCTAATCAGAGCAGGCCCATTGAAGTTAAGGAGCATGACTAACATGGGTTCACTTATTTCAATGGGTCTACTCTGAGTAGGAGTTAGCTGGATACAACATAAAACTGTGTTCACCTGGTGGAGGAAGTTAAAGAGAGAGGAAGCCAATGAACTTTCTGTGAAAGAGAGTTACACTCGGAAAGGCCCTTTCACTCATTCCAACTAACCTAACCAGGCAGGATATAGACAAGAGTCAGCGTAGCCATTGTAACATACCATGAAATTGTTGTAGCTACTGTAAGGTATCATGGAAGCGGTCACAACAAATACAGTGCTCCTAAAATACAGTGCTGATTTTCAGCCAAGTCTCGAACAGAACCAAGACAAGAGCTTTGAGCTTTGGTCTCCATTTCACCCCCAATCCCCTTGCTCATCTCCCTCCCCCAAAAAACCAAACTTTTAAAAAGAATAATATGTCACCCAGAGTTCTCCAGAATCTAAATCTGAAGCAAAAAGACTCCCGCTTATTACAACATGTCTGAAGGAGGGAGAAGTAAAAGGTTAAGACAAGCTGATAAGAGAAAAGAGTTTTCACAGCCATTAGTAGTTCCTCTCCCCGCTCCCCTCTTTGGTGGAAAAGCGAAAGGCTTTAACATTTTTGCCAACGAGGCACGCAGACATAACGCCCTCCTGAATGCTGCAAACACAGGCATATGGGCAATCTTTTAGTTCTGAAGCTTGAATAAGCCGAGTCAAAAAGTACTCACAATGTCTTTCCCTGGGCAGGTCATTGGGAACATTTGGTGTACGGTGGCTCCTTTTAAATACTGTAAGGATACACTTGGCTCCTTGCATACTCATGGGAGCACAGACATGTAGTTCCCAGAGGTTATAATACTTCTGTTTGGTGCCTCCTCAACAAGGTGAGGGGGGGGAGTGACACACTGATAGTCACCTGCTCACTTGTCACTTCCCCAGGGCAGGTGTGGGAATAGGTCAGTCAACCTCAGACTAGTTTCACCTGTGACCTCTTGGCATCATAGTCCCTTCTGGAGAGGGGGGGGAGGGACAAGCTAACTCAAGCCCCAAACTTGGGACTTTTAAACAGGTGTCTATTGGTAAAAGCTAATCTGTTAAATTTGTATCTCACTTTTTTTTAAAAAAATAAAATCCTCCAGAGAGGATTTCACAGGGCCACATCTTGATAAAAATAATCACTGAAGCAATGTTTGATGGAGAATTCTGAACTTTGTTTTGGAGAATTGGGGCTTTGTGCAAATTAGTGGTGCTTTGCTCCATGTCGAGTTTCATTTCACTTTTAATTTGTATACTTTCTAAATAACTGTACGCAAGGCAGTTTACAAGCTGAAGAAACAACAGAATAGGACAGCAAAGATCACACGCCTAATAACAACCGGATCCAATCCCCCAAAAGCCATAATAAAAATATAACTTTAGAATAAGCAAATTATTTCAAATAAAGCAATCTTCAATAATCCATTAGAATATAAAATACCAGCAAATAATATTCAAACAGTTTATGCTTAAGAATTACAATAAAGAATTACTAAAGTGTAATCAATGAAAATAACGGCAAGTCACAATGCATAAAACATACAAAACCATTTAAAAGGATCACATTGAGAAACAAGGACACACAAATTATAAAATTGTTTTTGAACCTAAGTGTTGTGTTGAGACCTGCACTCCCTAGAAATGATCACCTGAAGCAGAACTGGGGTTGGGAGAGGAAGTGGACCTTTTGAAAGGTGACACGTGGAGCGGGGGGAAAAAAGGATGCTTGCACTAAAACAAGCATAGGCAAACTCCAGCCCTCCAGATGTTTGGGACTACAATTCCCATCATCCCTGCTCCCTGGTCCTGTTAGCTAGGGATGATGGGAATTGTAGTCCCAAACATCTGGAGGGCCAGCGTTTGCCTATGCCTGCACTAAAAGAAAGTTAGCATCACTTCCTATCCATCTCAGAAAGTCGCTGCTGCCTGTGCTATTGGTAGTGGCAGATGGAAAGGTAACATAAGAACATCTGTCTGGATCAGGCCAGTGGTCCATCTCATCCAACATCCTGTTCTCACAGTGGCCAGCCAAATGCCTGGGGGAAGCCCACCAACAGGACAAGAGCATCTTCCTTTTCTGTGGTTTCCAGCAAGTGTAGAAGAATTGCTGCCTCTGATTGTGGAGGCAGAACATAGCCATTGTGGCCAGTTGCCTTAACTTCCATGAATTTGCCTAATCTTCCATTAAAGCACAGTCTTGATCCGCTCTGTGTCCCTTGCACACAAAGTAGGCCAGCAAGTCTGCGCTGGTTTTTAAAAGGACAAATCCTAACACTTTTAACAAATTTTGTTTTTGTTTTAAAAAGAATTTACAAGGTGGTTTGAGGGCTCCCCTGGCGCTCTCTCTCTCTCTCTCTCTCTCTCTCTCTCTCTCTCTCTCTCTCTCTCTCTCTCTCTCTCTCTCTGTGTGTGTGTGTTCTTTTAAAAAACTGCTTCGACCATCTTAGAACAGGCATAGGCAAACTCGGCCCTCCAGATGTTTTGGGACTACAACTCCCATCATCCCTAGCTAACAGGACCAGTGGTCAGGGATGATGGGAGTTGTAGTCCCAAAACATCTGGAGAGCTGAGTTTGCCTATGTTGATCTTAGAAGGTGTGGCACTCACTCAGCATACTGAAAAAGGTAACAAAAAATTAATTGGAAATTGCAGAATGTTCTGACCAGTGCTTTTTTTCTGGGGGGAAGCATACGCATACCCCTAAACATTTTGTGAATCTAACGGAAGAAGAAACTATTTAAAAATAATAATAGCATGGTGAATTGTCAGTTCCGTTGCTACCCCCAATGGTGGCCTCATTTCATGTCACGGTGTTTCCTGAGTCTCAGACAGAAGCAAGCGTTTAATGTGTGAAGTAGGAGTTGGAATCTAGCACAGTGGCTGGTCAGTTTCGTTGTTACTACCTCCAATGGCAGCTTCCTTTCCTTTCCCGGTGATTTTCTTGAGTCAAAATGAGAATACCCCTAAACAATTTTTTAGAAGAAGAAAAAAGCACTGGTTCTGACATGTCATCCCTTTCTCAATATTTGGGCAGACAGAAGAAGAAGAAGAAGAAGAAGAAGAAGAAGAAGAAGAAGAAGAAGAAGAAGAAGAAGAAGAAGAAGAAGAAGAAGAAGAAGAAGGAGGAGGAGGAGGAGGAGGAGGAGGAGGAGGAAGAGGAGGAGGAGGAGGAGGAGGAGGAGGAGGAGGAGGAGGAGGAGGAGGAGGAGGAGGAGGAGGAGGAGGAGGAGGAGAATACTCCCAAGGGTGGGGGACTTGTGGTCCTCTAGATCAGGCATAGGCAAACTTGGTTCTCCAGCTGTTTGGGGACTACAATTCCCATCATCCCTGACCACTGGTCATGTTAGCTAGGGATGATGGGAGTTGTAGTCCCAAAACAGCTGGAGGGCAGAGTTTACCTGCCTGCTCTAGATGTTGTGGGTGTGTCCCCCCCCCCCACAGAGAGGAAAAGTGACTTACATTAGTCACTGACATAGGGCTATCCAATCCTGGCATCCATTGAAACATGGGAGTGTTCAGTGTAGAAGAGGCTGAGAACAGAATCAGGAACTGAGCAGAAAGACCAGTCTCTCAAGCATCATGCATCTTTGAGGGAATATTTGCTGAATCCTTTTCATAGGTGCCACAAGAGCCAATGATAGGCGCCCCAGTGCCTGTGGGCACGCGGTTGGCAACCCTTATAATAAAATACAAACAAATTATCTGAGCCACAATGATGGCTGTGCTTTGCCTGAAATAATAGCCTCGGCCTTTTAGTTATATTTTTTTTAAAAAAAGCTGAACAAACATCTGTCATAGCAGCGTGTTTTCAGAACTTCTCAAATTATACACCCCCCCCCTCTAATTCTAATGTTCGTTCCTTTTGGGTCTTGCTTTAATAAAGAGCTTAAGCATTGAAAATTGCACGTTGCTATTAGCTGTAGGGAAGGTATTAGGACGTATTTTAACAGATTAAGGAGTGCAGGAGGAACCCGGCAAAGGCCTCACTCAGCCCGATTAGGGAGAGGCCCTGCCATCCAGTACAGGAAAGTCATGCTTCGCTAGCCTTTGGGAACTCTTTGAGGATAACGCTGCCAGTGCTGGCTGCACGGCGGACGTTATAGTCAGACGGGTTCAGCAACCTCTTGACAATGCTTTGCTCGGGAGATTAAGTGTGTAAGGTGAAGAGGTGGCAGAGCCAGGGAGAATTTGGCTCATTAAGCTGAAAGGTAGCTATCAGGCCAGAACACTTCATAACTATAAAGTTTTTACAGGCCGTCTTTAGGTGGTGGGAAGTAACACGCATGTACAGTCAAACCTCAGCTGTCGAACGTAATCCATTCCGGAAGCCTGTTTGGCTTCTGAAACGTTTGACAACCAAGGCGTGGCTTCCGGTTGGTTGCAAGAGCTCCCTGAACTCAAGAGGAAGCCGTGTCAGATGTTCGGCTTCCAAAAAACATTCGGAAACCGGAGCATTTACTTCTGGGTTTTTGGCGTTCGGGAGCCGAAACTTTCCAAAAAGGAGCCATTCAGGAACCGAGGTTTGGCTGTATTATATCCTACTAAACCTCATCTGAATGAATGACTTACAACCTTATTCCATTAAAAAAAAATCTTTTTTAAAATTTTGTTTTGACTATGTCAGACCAACACGGCTACCTACCTGTAACCTTATTCCATGTTTACCCCAAAGTAAGCCCAATTGATTTCAATGGTGTTTACTTCCAAGTAAACAGGGTTGGGATTGCAGCCGTACTCCCCAGCATTTATTTGTGCCATTTTATGCCATGCTTTTGCCAGCTTTGTGTAATATCCCTGCAAACAAATCAGGATGAATGCACAACGAAACATGGCCAGCTAGAAGCTCCCAAATTGCTAACCACAGCCAGGGTTGCCATATGTCCTCTTTTTCCAGGACATGTCCTCTTTTTCATGGAGAGCGTTGTCATAGCGATCCATAGTTTAACGTAGAAGTAGGCAAATGTGTCCTGTTTTTTGTTCTTCAAAATATGGCAACCCCACGTCCTGAAATGCAAAACAAGGCTCTAAGGCCATAGGGTGTTCTGAAAGGCTGCAAGATTGCAGATTTCGGCTGAGTGATATGAGAAACATTTTGATGGTAAGAGTAGTTTGACTATGGAGGCTGGAGAGCTGTCTGTTGGGAGCTATTCTAGCTCTGCACCAATGAAAGGTTTGACTAGGATGACCCTCAAGGGATTCTGGGATGTGTGATTTTTCTTGTGCTCAGTGCTTTTTCTTTGGTAAAAATAATAAAACAATGAGGTTCCAGAACTTGTATCTTGACACAAGTGCTGTGAGTGCCATCACAAAATGGCCTCAGGTGCCAGCACAAAATGGCTGCCATGGACAAGAAACAAGAGGTGACTGTTTTCTGTACTGGTGAATACTGTCACAAAAAAGCATTGTTTGTGTTATTATGACACAACATCGCTCACCCACAAACTGGAATTACACCTGGTCATCTTAGAGCAGGGGTCAGCAAACTTTTTCAGCAGGGGTCAGGTCCATAGCTGCCAAGTTATCCCTTTTTTTAAGGGATTTTCCATTATGCTGAATAGGCTTCCTCGCGAGAAAAGGGAAAACTTGGCAGCTATGGTCAGGTCCACTGTCCCTCAGACCTTGGGGGGGGGGGGGGGCGACGACTATATTTTGAAAAATAAAAATAATGAACGAATTCCTATGCCCCACAAATAACCCAGAGATGCATTTTAAATATTAGGACACATTTTACTTATGAT
This sequence comes from Zootoca vivipara, assembly GCF_965207765.1. Lineage (NCBI taxonomy): Eukaryota > Metazoa > Chordata > Lepidosauria > Squamata > Lacertidae > Zootoca > Zootoca vivipara. The sequence goes on from NC_142596.1 coordinate 15,275,533, forward strand.
AAAACACACTGATTGTCCGTGGGCTGGATTTAGAAGGCGATTGGGCTGGATCCAGCCCCTGGGCCTTAGTTTCCCTACCCATGTCTTAGAATAATTGGGGGTTGACTTGATAGGAAAGTATTTTATAATTTCTCTCATAATAATTACACTCCCCTGAATGGCAAACCAATTTACTGGAATGAGTTGCTATCAAATTTTGCCTAAACTAAGATTTCAAGTCTTTCTAATTTTTTTGGCCGGGGGGGTGGGGGGGGGTGGGCAGAAGCAAAAATAATAATTAAGAAATTATTTATCTGCTGTCTGTTTTAACTGCTATTAGTTATGTATAAAATCTTATTTATACTGGGTGATATTAAATAAACAGTGGGTGATATGCAGTTTTAGTCATACTCTGAGTAGGCCCATTGAAACCAATGGGCTTCAGTCAATTTCAAGGGCTGTGAAGATGACTCATGTTGCCTATCACCCACTGTTTATTTAATATTGCACTGTTTTGCGATGGTAACATTTATATACTGTATGTTGCCTTTCTATGTGTATGAGAGTCAGATCTATCCTCTATCTATCTATCAATCATCTATCTATCTATCTATCTATCTATCTATCTATCTAATCTATCTCAAAATAAATAAAATCGGCTGAGGCAAAAATGGGAGTGTCCTGCCGAGGGAAGCCACCATTGCAATTTTAAAGGAAGCAAGAAGTGTTCCAGATTTTTCCGGAGGGACAGCACACCCTGACCTCCTCCATGTCAAATTGCCAACTTGCCTCAAGCGCCGCCTTTTAGATCTCCTTCTGTTTCGAGAAGCTGCCACACCTTCAGATGACACAGGACATTCTGTTCAGAAGCCTTTGTGGTGTGCTGTTAATGCTCGCATTATATCCTAGAGGAGCATGAGTCAATCAATAATTAAAGCACAGAGTATTAAGTTGTTGACATGGCAACACGCTCATCACACTGTCTTTCTCTTCTCAGGCTTAGCTGCTGCTTCGTCTAAGTCAGGGATGGGGAATTTGTAGCCCACCAGATAATGCTGTCCGGACTACATATCCTATCATCCATGGACATTGGCCATGCTGACTGTGGCTGATGGGAGGCAGAGTCCAGAGAGTCTGGTAGAATATGGAAGGCCACAGTAGCTTCCTCATCTCCTGATTCCCACTGGAAGAATGCCACAAGTGGAAGCAGGGTATCAGATGAGCAGGACTACTGCGAATAGGCCGAGAAATGTTCCTCAGCAATTGAGGGTCATGATCAGCCTTGCAGATTTAAACTGGTTTAACAGCCATTTATTCTCTCCCAGGGAGCTGTGGAGAGGGTTGGAAAGGCAGCTTTTAAGTACCGGTAGGAAGTAAACAAAATAAAGACCGGCCTAAAATTGCCAATCCAGTCTCGGGTGGCAAATTTAATAGAATCATAGAACTGTAGAGTTAGAAGGGACCTCAAGAGTTATCTAGTCCAACCCCCTGCAATGCAGGAATCTCAGCTAGATCATACATGACAGATTAATATTGCAAGGCAGTTCTCCCGCCAAATAATGTGTACAAAACGCATATACTGGGGTAAAGTTATTCATAAAATGCATATATTTGTCAAAATAACATAAAAAAATGCATTACGTTTGGGGAAATTGCTCTGCATATGCATATAAAAGGTAAATGGGTCCCTGACCATCAGGTCCAGTCGTGTCCGACTCTGGGGTTGCAGCGCTCATCTCGCTCTATAGGCCGAGGGAGCTGCCGTTTGTCTGCAGACAGCTTCCGGGTCATGTGGCCAGCATGACAATGCTGCTTCTGGCAAACCAGAGCAGCATACGGAAACACTGTTTACCTTCCTGCCAGAGTGCTCCCTATTTATCTACTTGCACTTTGATGTGCTTTCGAACTGCTAGGTGGGCAGGAGCTGGGACCGAGCAACGGGAGCTCACCCCGTCACAGGGATTCGAACCGCCGACCTTCTGATCAGCAAGCCCTAGACTCTGTGGTTTTTAGTAGGTAAAATTGCCTACGAACATCTGTATAGTGGGAGAAATGGGCAGTAAAGTGCTGTTGACTTTCATAAGCAATTTCATAAATTGCAAATGGTTGTGGAAATGTGGTGAACTGAACTTAAAGTTGGAGAAGTGATAAATGAGAGAAACCAGAATTGAGATTCACCCTCCCCTGTTTACGTTCTTAAATAAGCCCAGTGGGTGTTTCTTCCAGGTAATGGATATAGGAATGCAGCCCACAGCCCTGAAACTTCAGGTCATCCCTAGGGAGACCTGGCGATCTTGCACATAAGACCTCTCTTTGGATTCCAGCTTCCTCCTCCGAATAATAGCAGCCTTGCCATTTTGTGCGTCTTGCTTTATGTGCAACAGTGGGAAAGATCCCCCTTGCATGCTGCAATTCTTGCCACAGTGTTTCAAGTGCTGCAAGCTCGTTCTTAAGATGATTCTGTGGGAGCTTTGGTGGCCTCCAAGCAAGGGACAAGCCCAGTCCAGCAGATACATTTTTTATAAGGTTGCTTCAACGCGCTGTTTGTGCAACCTCTGTGTGGAGCATCTTATTATTCCTGATGGTTATCTCTCTGCCTGATAGGCACAATAGCTTGGAGGTGCCATTGATGAATTTCTTTCCAGGCCTTTGATGTGCCAGCGCTCCCTTGGCCACGTTTCTTAGCTAAGGAGGAAGGTAAAATCTCTCCAGACTGGGAAAGTGGAATTGGCTGATGGTTGGCGCATTGGTATTATCTAAGAGCTAGTTCCTGCAGATGACAAGGCAAGATTGTTTTGTACTCTTCCAACTATTGCAGGTGGGAGATCACAGGTTTGGCAACATCGCCCCAAACAATCTCTCTGCATAGAAAAGTAGCACATCAAGAAAACAGGCTATAACCTAACCATTTCCCTGCTGTACTATCTTTCTATATGCAGGGGATATTTTTCTGTAAACCCAAGATGCTTTTCTGTAGCTTTCATCTAGTCATATTTATTTATTCTGTTCCTGGAATGTATTTGTTGTTGTTTAGTCAGTTGTGTCCGACTCTTCGTGACCCCATGGACCAGAGCACGCCAGGCACTCCTGTCTTCCACTGCTTTCCCACAGTTTGGTCAAACTCATGTTGGTAGCTTCGAGAACACTGCCCAACCATCTCGTCCTCTGTCGTCCCCTTCTCCTTGTGCCCTCAATCTTTCCCAACATCAGGGTCTTTTCCAGAGGGTCTTCTCTTCTCATGAGGTGGCCAAAGTATTGGCGCCTCAGCTTCAGGATCTGTCCTTCCAGTGAGCACTCAAGGCTGATTTCCTTAAGAATGGATAGGTTTGATCTTCTTACAGTCCATGGAATGTATAGCCTGCCTTTCAATGACCAGATTTCTCTTGTGGTTATGGATGCTACACTCTCATCCTAGTTACATATGTTCCAAAGATGGGGCAGGCTTTGTTGCTCTGGAAAGCAGGGCTAGAACTTTGTTGTTGTTTAGTCGTTCAGTCGTGTCCGACTCTACGTGACCCCATGGACCATAGCACACCAGGCTCTTCGTGACCCCATAGCACTCCAGGGCTAGAACTAATAGGTGGAAATTTCAGGGAAACAGATTTTGGCTGAATATTCGGAAGACCTTCATGGTAAGGCAGGGCTGGGCCCAGGAGCCAAATGTAACCCCTCGATCCAGCCCTTGGGACTCTGTATCTGTGTTAGGAGTGGGCCAGCAATAAATCACATGGAGTAAGGGAAGTTAACTCTTTATTAGAAGAAACAGGGCTACTCAGTAGTGCCAGGTCTAGCGAGTCCAACAACTCTTCTCAGTAGGTCTTGCTCCTATGATAGGGTTGCCATATTCCAAGAAGAAAAATTCCGGACACAAGAGTTGTTAAGCTTTTTCTGGTGAATTACACACACTTCGCCGCCAAAAAAAGGCACTTCCTGCTTCTGGATATAGGGCTACCCTACACAGTTGTAGAAGATCCCTGCCATCCCACAGCTCTCTTAGTCTCCTCCTCCACCCTAGAAGAGTTTTGAGTGGCAAAAATGAGCAGGTGAAGCTTTTCATGACATGGAGTGCAGCGTCACCACCTGGTAGCTGCTGAAGCTCAAGCTGCTGATAAAAGGACAGCTCCAGGTTGAAGAAGAAGAAGAAGAAGAAGAAGAAGAAGAAGAAGAAGAAGAAGAAGAAGAAGAAGAAGAAGAAGAAGAAGAAGAAGAAGAGGTAAATGTCATCAGAAAGTGATTTCATAGAATCATAGAATTGTAGAGTTGGAAAGGCCCCGAGGGTAATCTAGTCCAACCGCATGCAATGTAGAAATCTTGGCCACAGCAGTCTCTGGGTGGGCTCGAACCACCAACCTTCTGGTTAACAGCCAAATGCCCTGACCTATTACACCACTATTTGTCCATCTAGCCCAGCCTTTCTCAACCTGCTTCCCTCCAGATGTAGTTGGATCACCATTCTCATCACCCCAATCACTGGCCATGCTACCTGGGGCTGACAGGATTTTGGAGTCCAACAATATCTGGAGAGCACCAGGTTGGGGAAGGCTGATCTAGCCCAATCCTGACTCCCCCAACTGGCAACAGCTCTCTAGAGCCGCGCAAAATGTCTTCACCCCCATCGTGAAGGAGCATCTCCACCCCCATTGTTCTGCCCGGACACTGAGGTCCAGTACCGAGGGCCTTCTGGTGGTTCCCTCGTTGCAAGAAGCCAAGTTGCAGGGAACCAAGCAGAGGGCCTTCTCGGTAGTGGTGCCTGCCCTGTGGAACACCCTCCCATCAGATGTCAAAGAGAAAAACAACTACCAGATTTTTAGAAGACACCCGAAGCCTTGGGGGAACACCTGGGACAGTGGAAAGCAGGGGGGTCTGCTAGGCCTCCACCCAAATGTCCCCTGGACTCAGGCTCTGGGCACAACCCCTCACAGGGAAGACCAACCAATGAGTCTGTGGATTCCTTTAGCGGAATTCCCATCACATAGGGATGGCGAGACCCTTCTGCCACCCCTATCACCTGAACCAGAGCCTATCTGCAACTTTACAAGTTGTGATGATTTGCTACACGGCAGGCGAGCCCCAAATGGCATCAGGCAAGTGGGGGAAATTCCTGCCGTGCCCCTGTCCCAATGGCAGATGACACACGACGGCATAGCAAGGTCAAGCTCAAGCCCTAAATATAGGGAGAGGTGGGTGGGTGTTCCGATGTACTGGCCCAAAACAGGAAGCTCAGGGACATATGCAAGGGCTTAAATAGAGGTCCCTCAATGTACTTTTGCTGGTATCCCATTGGTCCGATTGCACCCAGCATCAAGGGACCTCCAATAGGGTGTTGTGGCTACAGGGGCGGCTTGCCCATTGGCCCTAGTGGTGTGGGGCGCCAGGGCGCCGGGGCGCTGAGGGGCACCCCAGCAAGTGGGGGAGCTGCGCGGCGGCCTCCCTGTCCCTCCTCCTGGACGCCTGCCAGCTGCGCCACTCGGGGGGGGGGGAGAGGTAAACGAGCGGAGCAGGGGCACTAGGACCATGTTCCACTTTGCAGTGCTGGGGTCATCCCTCACCCCAGCGCTGCGTTTCATTGGTAGAGGTGACGCCACATGGCAGCAGCTCTACCAATGAAATGCAGCGTAGAGGCGATGGCGGTCCGGTCCCCGGTGTGTGAATTTTTTTTTTAAGAGTGGGGGGAGTGCCCGGGGGATCCCTGCACCAGGGCGCCCGATGAGCTTAAGACAGCCCTGTGTGGCTATCCAAACGTTCCCACCCACAACACAGGGTCTGGCTGTCAGGCCCCACCGCAACATGTGCCCGCTTGTTAGGGAGGAGCCGATTTGCAATGATCAAGTCTTGAGGCTACCAAAGTAGGCGTCACTGCATATCAGATGCATCTATCCCTAGTCACGGGCTCTTGCCCTCCTCTAGCCCACAACAAGAAACAAACCTGGATCCATCATGCTCCTTTCCGTCGCCACTGCTGCCTCTCATATAAGTGAGCCCATTGCCTCCTCAAGCAGCAAGCTTCCCAAACGTTTGCCTCCCAGTTTCACTTGGAAGCAGATAATTGACTTATCCTACTTTTGACCTCCCCGCTGAAACTTTCCCACCCAGTAATTAAAGCCTTCCCTCCCTCTCCCACATTCAATTTATTAATCGCCAGAAATCAAATTATTAATCCTTTGAATGGCACTAATCAAACGATGAATGACTTGGAACACAGATTAAATACGCTACACTGATTAATCCGAACCCCGCCTCTGGCTTTTCCATTGCTGATGCTGGTACTTGGACTGCATTTGCGGGGAAAAGAAACATTTGCAGGAAAGAAGATAGGTGCTTTGTGCAAAGCAAATTCACATTGTGGCACTTAAATTAGCAAGAGGCACAGAGCTCTGGTGGTATGCCCGGCCAAAGAACTCTGAAAAGATTATTATCTTCAAAGCAGGCATTTCTTTAACAACCCAAAATGCACATTTCAAACTCATTTTTGTTGTTTAGTCGTTTAGTCGTGTCCGACTCTTCATGATCCCATGGACCAGAGCACGCCAGGCACTCCTGTCTTCCACTGCCTCCCGCAGTTTGGTCAAACTCATGTTCGTAGCTTCGAGAACACTGTCCAACCATCTCATCATTTGTTTTATCCATCTCATGAAGCTGGCTGTGGAATCTGTCGCCCTCCATATGCTGTTGGATTTCAACTCTTGTCATCCCTAACCACTGGACATGCTTGCTGTGGCTGGTGGGAAGTGGAGTCCAACAATATCTGGAGGGCCACGACTTCCCTATTATCTATAGCCTATGAAAGGAGAGGTCATGATCAATATGTCAGGACATAACCACATAAAACTATATCTACAGCACCCTTTCCATCTGACTAGTCTACCCATCCCATTCCATCAGGCTCCTTCCTCACCATCATTACCAACAGCTATTCCTTCAGACTATAGGAGAGGAGGAGAGATGGAAATGTGGATGTGCTCCATCAGCTTTGCTGAAAGACCACTGAAATCTTCCAATTCCAGATACAGTCATTCTTCTTCTTGCGAACACTTCACGTTGTGTTTTTTCGTGTTAAGAACGCGGCAAACCCGGAAGTGTTTACTTCCGGGTTTCGCCGTGCACATACGTGCAGAAGCGTTCTGCGTGGTTTGTACATGCACAGAAGCCCCGCTCTGGTTGTGGACTTCTCAGGGTGCAAACGGCACCCCGGAATGGATCGCGTCCACAACCAGAGGTACCACCATAGCTGCCAACTCTCCCATTTTCTCCGGGAAACCCCCGTTTTTCCAGCTGTCCCCAGCCGAAAAAACGGATTTTTTTGTTTTCCCCCAGTTTATTCTGGTGCGGCAGCCATTTTGGAACTGGGCACAGCAGCATCAAAAGTCACTTCTGAGCATGCTCCGCCCAGTTCCAAAATGGCCACCGTGCTACTTCCGGTATGCTAATTTCAATCCGGTCCCTTATTTTTCAGAGAGGAACTTGGCAGGTATGGGTACCACTGTAATCATTACAATGACTTGTAACTAAGAAATAGTGGCTGAATTTTCCTTCCTCTTCCTCTCTCCTAATCCTTTTTTCTTTTGCGGCATGTAACCATTTGAGTTTCTGGTGTAAGCAAACTTTTGGCTAATTTCAAAAAGTGAAAATCTGGACACAAAAGTTGTTGAGCTTTTTTTTTTTTTTAATTGAGCTATTTTTAATGAGATTCGCCACAATCTACACTTCCAATTTTGCAAAAAATCTACATACGGATTTTCCTGGATATTCCAGTGATTCAAATGACCGAATCCTGGCTACGTCTGGGAAATTCCAGATGTATGGCAACCGTACCATAGCTGCCAAGTTATCCCTTTTTAAAAGGGATTTTCCCTTATGCTGAATAGGCTTCCTCGTGAGAAAAGGGAAAACTTGGCAGCTATGAACCGTACATATATGCATTTTAAGGTGCTTCCCTGTATGATCCTATGTCAACTCTGAAAAACGCCCTAAGGATGCACATCGTAATTTACTTGCAGTTAAGTGTGTATAGTATGACAGCCTTAATTATCATTCTGGAATCATAGGGACATAGGAAGTGGAGGTCAGATTCCCAGCCATACATTTAAAGCACTATGATAGCTCTCGAAAAGTCATGGCTTCCCCTAAAAGGATTCTGGGAGCTGTGGTTTGTGAAGGGTGCTGAGAGTTGTCAGGAAGCCCATATTCCTTTCCTACAGCTACAGCTCTAAAATTTGACAATTATTCCCTCTTCATGGAGAACTCAGGGAATCGTTACTGGAATTGGCTGTAAGATGTTTTTGTTTTGTTTTGTTTTTACGTTGTTTACTGCCCTTGGCTCCTTTGGGAGGAAAGGCAGGCCATGCATTTAATAAATAAAGTAAATAAATAATACAATAAACAAATGATCAATAAAAACTAGATAAAATCTGATCTCTGTGTAAGCTTTGTGCAAGCAAAACAGGAGGAATGCTCAGTAAACAAGTTGTTTAAAGGAACCCTAGGTATTCCTCATATAAGGTAGACGAGCAGTTTTCTCAGTTCATTATTTTACTTATAATGTAGACTTCAGCCGATGCTCATGGCTGGGAAATGGGTGGTAGTGCCACTGAGCATTTTGGTTGAACCCTGCAGGGTACACATGCAGTGACAAGATGAACCACACTCCCAATGAAGAACCCCAAAAGGTTACCAAAGAACTCTTGTGTTTCCCAGAGCACATTTTCTTTAAAAAAACCTGCTGCTCTGAAGAAGTGGGAAACTTATCTAGAACTTGGGATTCTCAAGTCTTCTTTGGTATTCCCATCTGTTCAGCATTTAAAAACTTGCCTGAAGTTGAAAATGTAATTAAGGACTCTTGATATCGTATTTCTAGTGACATCCTTAGCCATTGATCATTCCAGCCAAGACAAGGGCTGAGAGAGGAAGCATAAAAGCACATCATTCTCCGACTCCAATAATGTGTCACCCAGGGAGATGTTTTACCCAATCATGCAGATGGATAATAATTTCCACAAATTTCTTTAGGCAATTAACCTTTCCCTTTTCTTTTTTTAAGGTGGCGGTAAGGTAGAGCTTATGAAATAATGTAGCACTTCTTCACAAATGAATGTTTAACTTTCTGGCGTTCTGTTATCAATGCCCCACTGATATCCTGCTGTTTGCCCTATAGCAGGCATCCCCAAACTGCGGCCCTCCAGATGTTTTGGCCTACAACTCCCATGATCCCTAGCTAACAGGACCAGTGGTCAGGGATGATGGGAATTGTAGTCCAAAACATCTGGGAGGCCGAAGTTTGGGGATGCCTGCCCTATAGTCCTCAACTTCGGTAATGAAAATTAAAAACAAACACGCTGCGATGTTATGAAAAGTGATACACTTCTCAGCATTTCTGAGAATGCCTCACTGAGGCATATGATGTGGGCTTCTCCAGTGATAAATGATTTTTGGTCCAAAGTTGTCAGCATCGACTTTGCATTAGCAAAATCCTTGATATCTGGAGATGTCTGTGTATTTTTAAATTATATTCCTGTAGCATGGGGATTAAGAGCAAGACAACAAAATTGGACTTCTATTTTGGTGTTCCTAGGGGGATCAGGATGCTGGACTAGAAGGGTCATTGGCCTGATCCAGCTGAACACTTCTTATTTTCAAAAAAACCAGCTAATGCCCACATGGCACAGTGCCCAGCAGAGATCAAATGTGCAAGATGAAGCTTACAGCTCCAAAATGGGAGCAGAGCACCAGTCCAAGCAGGAAGGAAAACCACATCAATGTTAACATCTCACTTAGCTGCAGCAGAGACCTAAGTTGTCCCTCAATGAGCCTCTGCAGGACTCATCTTGGGAGTGATTTTCCATGAAGAAGTCTTTAAATTACTACATCCTCTTCTGCGTTGACTCGTTGCCACAGCAGAAAGGACGACACTCTCTCTCTCTCTCCCTCTCCCTCCCCCCCCCTCTCAGAGCTGCCCTCAAATGGAAACAAACACACATGATGCTGAAAGGAAGCCTGGGAAATGTATCAACCAAGCATCACTTTCCTTTCCAGTAATCCGGAAAGCGTGCATTAAGAAGCTCCTTCTCGATGAGTTTAGCACAGCAGCCAGAAGAAGTCCACTCTGAACCTTGGCATGGGTCTTGAATTTGCCCAGCTGGGTTAACTACTTACTCCTTCTTCAGGTGTGATCCTAACTAAAGCCATAAAAAGAAACAAAAAAAACTAATGTTAAGGCTCTTTCCTACATCCTTTCTTCATTTTTAGCCCGATCCCCACCAAAAATTTGGAGCACACAACTTTCCCCAAAAGAGCATGGGAACTGTGGTTTGTTAGGGAGCCAGGGAATTGTAGGTCTGAAAACTCAACTTTCCTGGGTTCCTGCCGTTAGAGGCATTGCAGTGTTTAACATGGCGCATCCCCTCATCCAAATTAGAAAAAAACTCTAAAAATATAATGAGTTAAGAAAAGGGGGAGGGAGGGGATGAACCCAAGCAGGTTGGGTAGAGTTTAGGTAATGACTTGTTTTACTTCAATATGGTGGATCTTTTACAAAATGAGAGGGAAATTAACATTTTGGATAATTGTGCAAGTCAGAAAGGAATGTTCTTTAGTATACATTGATTAAAGGAAATAAAACACAATTTCCTAATCGGGACCTATTAGGGAACAGCTGGCTAAATCTCAATGCATCGTGGATAAATTATTGCCAAATGTTCTGAAACAAATTCACATCTTACCATTCCAAAGCTTTTCCAGCCTGAAAGTTATATTGGTCGATTACCTGTGATCACCAATTTGTACTTTGATTAGGACACTGCCTAAGACGATCTGCCCTCTTGTAATCAGTAACCGGTTCACCGGACAGTAATTGAGTCTAAACCTTAAGATGTCGTCTGCATGGTTCAAGCGCTGAGCCTCGCTCACGGATACTTTTCCAAATTATATCTCATTACATTAGGCCTGTCTCTTTGTGGAAGTCTGCTTAACTGTGCATGCTCTGATTGTTTTCTTTGTCATCTGACTTTCTGACTGGTTACTGATCTCCTTTGATATACTGTACATGACATCCTAACAAAACCAAGGCTTTAATCAAAATGATGAGGACTTGAAGTGTGTGCCACTGTCAAAAGGCAGGGGAAGGCTAACGCTCAGCAGATGTGTGTTCTTGCAGGTCAGATGGAAGGAATGGATTTAAGACACCCAAGCGGGGCAGTCGTGGACGTTGTTAACCCTTATTTTAAAAGTCAGTCTGGATGTTTGCATAATGCAGTTGCATTGCCATGAATGTGCTTGTGCATATAAATTACCCACCCCATCCCCGAGACTTCTAATTGGGGCTGCCACATAGCAGAGCGGAAAAGATGGTGCCTGGGGACCTGGTCCAGATGAAGAACGGTTGAAGGCCTGGAGACAAGAGTAGAGACAGTTAAGAGGTGATATGGTAGCCATCTTACATCGTTTCAAGGGCTAGAAGAAGAAGAGTTTGAATTTGATATCCCGCTTTATCACTACCCGAAGGAGTCTCAAAGCGGCTAACATTCTCCTTTCCCCTCTTCCCCCACAGCAGGCACCCTGTGAGGTGGGTGGGGCTGAGAGACTTCAAAGAAGTGTGACTAGCCCAAGGTCACCCAGCAGCTGCATGCGGAGGAGCGGAGACGCGAACCCGGTTCCCCAGATTACGAGTCTACCGCTCTTAACCACTACACCACACTGGCTCTCTAGCACCAGGGATGTTGGAGAATTCTGATTGAAACAGGAACAGAAATTGCCAGTATTTGCTACTTCATCTGCATTTCCAGAATGGAAATCGGTCAAGCAGCCCATAAATGATGCAGAATTAAAGTCATTTCTCGCCCGCCTGCTCCCCACTATTTGCATTGTGTTTCCTTTGCATTGAAATGAGTGGTGTGGAATAATAATAATAATAATAATCAGTGGACAATGAATTTTAGGACAAAGGCATATAGTTTTTGCCAGAAACTGAACTGCAGCAGAATAGAAACAGTGTTGCATGCAGCAAATATAGTCAGATTGGACAGCACTTCCTTCCTACCACCCTACGCGTGACCAGCTTTGAAGAACAGGTCCCCCCTGTGCTCCATTTGCACTGGGTTTCCCTTGCGTTTAAATTAATGGTGTGCAATAATGTAATAACATAATGAATTATGCAAAATTCTTCCTCAGTGGACAGCAAAACAAATAATCTGATTTTTGTTGGAAGCTGAAATGCAGTGGAATAGAAACAGTGCTGCGTGCAACAAAGATGGAGCAGAACAAGAATCCCTAGCTGTGACAAGTTCATTTTCTGTTTCTCTAGGGTAGGAGTGAAATCAGTGGGTTGAAATTACATGACAGGAGATTTCAATGAAACCTTAAGAAAAATGTCTTGATAGTACGAGTTGCTCAACAGTGAACAACATGCATTGGACAATAGCAGACTTTCCTTCATTAGTGGATTTGACGTGATCAGGGATGCTGACGTGGTAGACTTATTGTATCAGCAAAGGATTGGTCTATCTAATTCAGTATTGTCTACAAACTCTCTATCAGAGATTTTATCTCTGCAGGAGTCACCGCTTGTCTGGAAGATTTGACTGATCGATGGTCACCTTGGCATCAAATGATTGCCCTGTCTGTTCTCCAAAGAGATCAGCGTAGTAATCCACCCAGTGTTGTGCCTGTCACGGTCCGGTCGGCGGGCGGTTGAAGCCCTGGCTGAGGACGTCAGGACCAGAGGCAAGATGGTGGTGTAGAAGCAGGAACAGGTGCAGGGTTGAGGATCCAGCAGCAGGTAGTCGCAGGGTCAAGGAGCAAGGCAGAGGCGAAGGTCTGGGAGTCAAGGAGTAAGGCGTCGGCAAGGCAAAGGTCCAAGGGTCGAGGATCAAGGCATCGGCAAAGGCGAGGGTCCAAGGATCAAGGCGTCGGCAAGGCAAGGGTCCAAGGAGCAAGGAGTAAGAGGCCAGATGCAACCAGGCAGGGATAGCGTTGCTGTGGCAAAGAGCTGAAGGGAAATGCTGAGCTTTTATCCCTCCCAGCTCCTGCCACCAGGTACAGTGAGGTATCAAGTGGTCTCACCTGAGTGGTCACTCCTTGCCTCTCCAGCACAAGCTGAGGCCTCACCTGAGTGGCCACTCCCTGCTTCTCCAGCACAAGCTGAGGCAGGCCCCAGTCCTGCAAAGCACTACAGGCCCCAGAGCCTGACTCCTGCCCATACTCCTGACAGTGCCAGTATGGTGGCGTCTAGTGTTGATCTTGATTCTTTCATGTCCCGAGACACCAAAAGCCAAAACTTGTCCTCTCTTTGCTCAGCCACTGCCAGCCCTAGTTCTTGCCATTGGCTTCTCACAAAGCTTGCCTTTTTGTTCTTAAGAATTTTCTTATATGCTGCTCTTCTCCTTCTCACGTTTTCCTTGTTGATTTGGGAAGGTTTTTTTCTGATAGATTCTAATAGCCCTTAGTGGATCTCTCTTTGCACCCTTGCATTGTCCATCGAACCATATTGTCTACAACGTTCTTCTACCTTGGGTTCCCAGATGTTGTCAGACTACAAGGTGCAAGAACACTGGTGTGCTGACTGGCAGCAGTTATTCAGGGTGTCAGGCCATAGCCCAGGCATCCCCAAACTTTGGCTCTCCAGATGTTTTGGACTACAATTCCCATCTGCCCTGACCACTGGTCCTGCTAGCTAGGGATCATGGGAGTTGTAGGCCAAAACATCTGGAGGGCCGGAGTTTGGGGATGTCTGCCATAGCCCTTCCCAACCCTATTGGGAGATACCTAGGGTAGAATATGGGATCTTCTGTATGCAAAGCAGATACTCTACCATTGAGCTACTGCTCTTATTGTTGAAGACCTTGATGAGGTCTTGGATGGGAGACCTTCGGGAACGGCTATTAATTTCCCAAAGAAGAGCAAGATACAAGTCTAACAAATAATGTGAACCTGTTACAGAGGTCGTCTGCTACATTGCTGTGTGCCAGAGACAGCATTGTCCCCATGCGACTCAGGAGCACCTGTCTCTCATACATATCAAATTACTATGGTTACAAACATAGGCTGATGCATTTGGTACCATCCTGTCAGCCAATGAAATGTGGGCTTGTCTTTGGGAGGGTGTTTGGTGGATGAGAGGCTCTCATCCACCCTCTGTTTCTTACCACCAGGTTGGCTGGCATTCCTAACATCCGTCGAGCGCAATGGATTTTGTATGTTGTGATTTTGCTTATTTATATTGCTTAGATTAATTTGTTGCATTTATTGTATTTTCGTTGTATATCTCTTTTGGATTAGGACGTGCTGTTTTTATTTGTTAAATGGTTTGTCGTTGCTCTGAGCTGCATAGAAGCTCAGCCGGGATGTTGAAAAGGTGGCACACAAATATTTCATTAAATAAAATCAAAGAGCATCCTAGGAAATAATCTAGTGTGCCAATTCAGTGTATGTGGGACACTGGCTAGGTCTATTACTGGGCCTCACAGTTGATCTACGTGTGCTAAGTGCTTAGCCTAAACTATCCCCAGTCGATTGCAGTTAAACATTTTAGCAAAGATAGTCGAAGATGCAGGCTGCTTGCCTAAGCATCCCTGAAAAGTATCCAGGTACCCCAGAGTTCTCTGGAACACAGTATGAAAGTGATTACCTTATGGCAATCTTCAGAAGCCAGAGCAAATCTGTATTATGAAAAGACCAGCAGGAGGCACCTATCCTGTGGCCTGGAAAATGGATGAAAAATTAGCAAAATGAGCAGCTTTTCCTTTTTGCATCAAATTCTGGCAAAGGTATTCCTTCTTCTCGGTGTCTAGTATTGCTACTGTCTAGTATTCCATTTCCAGATTACAGCTGAGCTAGTTATTCATCAGGTTATTCACAGGCCCACATTCATTCCCTACATTTTGCTTCCAGGCCTGATCAGCATGCCAGCCTTTGCCCTGTAGTTGCTAAAAGGGGCCCCTGACCATCAGGTCCAGTCGTGTCCGACTCTCGGGTTGCAGCGCTCATCTCGCTCTATTGGCCGAGGGAGCCGGCGTTTGTCCGCAGACAGCTTCCGGGTCATGTGGCCAGCATGACTAAGCTGCTTCTGGCGAACCAGAGCAGCGCACGGAAACGCCATTTACCTTCCCGCCGGAGCGGTCCCTATTTATCTACTTGCACTTTTGACGTGCTTTCGAACTGCTAGGTTGGCAGGAGCTGGGACCGAGCAACGGGAGCTCACACCGTTGCAGGGATTCGAACTGCCGACCTTCTGATCAGCAAGCCCTAGACTCTGTGGTTTAACCCACAGTGCCACCTCGGTCCCTCTGTAGTTGCTACTACTAGGTATATGGAATAGAACTGACAGGTGGAATCTGCAGCAAAAAAATGTTGCAGTGTAGCTTCCTTTCATCCTAGCAGAAGTGCTCCTTCCCAGCCCTTCCCTCCTCTAGATCAGTTTTTTTTGGGGGGGGGGACCCTTTGGCCCACTAGATGTTGCTGAACTACATCTCCCTTCAGCCCCAGGAAGCATGGCCAATGACCAGCGATGATGGGAGTTGTAGTTCAGCAATATCTGGAGGGCCACAAGTTCCATATGCTTTTGTGTGTGTCTCCCAGTTTTCAAGTTTTCACTTCAGCATTCATTGACTATTGAGTGTGCTCAGCCCTCATTGTGCTTTTTTTTGGGGGGGCGGTATATCTGCAAACCTCTCACTACAGATATCTAGGAAGTAGCAAGGGCAGAGGGTGCAGTGTTGCTTGGGGCTGCCATATGACCGAATTTTCCCAGACGTTATGAGGTGGAAATGATGTTTGGGAGGAATTTCTGAAAGGTGGTGTTTTGTCCTGAATCTTAGGCAAGCCAATCAAAAAAGTTTTTTTGCTCTGGGATTTTCCTTTAAAAAAAGAAGAAAAAAGGTGTCCTGGTTTTTACTTTTTGAAATATGGCAACCCTAGTGTTGCTGCCTTTGCAGTTCCTAGGAAAACAACAAACAAACAAACAACTTGTTCTACTTACAGGTAGAAAAGTAACATCTCATTAACACCTTTGGATTAAGAGAGCTAAGGGACCACCTCACCTGCATGCCAACTGTGCTTCTCTGATGGACCAGTGCTAAGAGATGCACTAATCCTGCATTAAATATCAGGACTTTAGCGTTGCAGCCTCAGCCGTCTGGAATCAGTCACCAAAGGAAATTATGCAAATGCCTAGCATTTGGACCCTGACACATCTATTGAAGGCATTTTTCTGTTTAATAATGCCTTCCCTGAAGTACGACCCCATCATTGTATGGAATAATAATTCTAAAATTGTAGAAGTAAAAGGTAAAGGTAAAGCGACCCCTGACCATTAGATCTAGTTGTGACCGACTCTGGGGTTGCGGCGCTCATCTCACGTTATTATCTGAGGGAGCTGGCGTACAGCTTCCAGGTCATGTGGCCAGCATGACAAAGCCGCTTCTGGCGAACCAGAGCAGCACACGGAAACGCCGTTTACCTTCCTGCTGTAGCGGTACCTATTTATCTACTTGCACTTTGACGTGCTTTCGAACTGCTAGGTTGGCAGGAGTGGGGACTGAACAACGGGAGCTCACCCCGTCGCGGGGATTCGAACCTCCGACCTTCTGATCGGCAAGCCCTAGGCTCTGCGGTTTAACCCACAGCACCATTTGTTTAATTGCTTTGACTTTACTGAGTTTTGTATTTTATCTTATTTCATTTATTGCTGCCGAACAGCCCCTTGGGCTGGGGTATTGTTTAGGGGTTGATGTTGTTGTTTTTTTGGGGGGGTTGTTACTGTTATTGATTTTATTTTTGTATCTTATTATGATTTATGTGGAAATTGTTCTGTTTCGTTGTGCACATTTTGATGTGTTTTGTTTGATTAGCGCTACTTTTGTTATGTTTGAATTTACGCAAATCTTTTCATGTCGTAAGCCGCCTTGAGCATGGTTCTCGCTATGGAAAGGCACCATGCAAATAAGAATATGGTGATGGTGATGGCATCACCCAGGAAAAGCCTTACACCACTTAATTCTGCTGCACACGAGAACAGACCTCATGTCAGGTGCTATTGTAGAAAAAGATCGAAAGAATGATCTCCTTCAGCTGACGCGGGGGCAGGCAGCTGTGCACGGTTATTCTTTTACATCTTTCTCCTTTTTGCTGTTTTGCAGGTTCTTTGTTGCCTAAATATGCCTTTGTTCCGCTCAGCTTGTCCTGAAAAACAATTCAAGCCCTTGATGAAGTCCTAGGATACTTTTGTTCATCAGTCATTGATTCTGAGAGAGAGAGAGAGAGAGAGAGAGAGAGAGAGAGAGAGAGAGAAGGAGAGAGAATCTGTAGGCAGACAGGAGCGACAATGCATCCAAGGGATTCGCAAAGCGCCACTGGGATAAAAGCCATCTCCCCCCCCCCCCCCGCTTAGATTATATAAAAGCAAATACGCTTCTAACCAACACTGCTTTTGCTGCTTTCTACAATGCATGTCAGGGACTCCTAATTCTGGTTTGTATGCAATGTTAGTCCTACTCAGAGTAGATCCATTGCAGACTCTCCAAGTGTTCCTATTTTCCAGGGATGTCCCCGATTTAGAGAAGCCATCCCGGTTTCTGATTTGATCCAGGAATGTCCCGCTTTTTCTTAGGACGTCTCTATTTCCATTGGAAAAATGTTGGCAGGTATGGAGTAATGCGACCCCTGAGCCATATGAAGGTAGCCTTGTGTAGCCCTCAGGGTTTTAATCAGGCCACACACCCTTCACCAGATACACCCCCTACAGCTGTGCCTTGCACTCTCCTTGAGTGTTCTTGCCTGGCTGGACTGTGTCCTTGAACTCCGATCATGCCTCTGGCTTCCCGGGATGGAAGTTAGAGAAGGGTATATCTACAAACTACACTGCGGTGCAATAAAATTAAATAAAATACCTTTTCCACTCCACACACTTTTGCATCTGGTCCCTGGGACGTTGTTAAGAAAAGGACCTGAAGCTGACAGCAGAGAATGACAGCAGAGATGGAAAGGAGATGAAGTCCCGACCAGAGAAGAATGGCAGATCAAGTTGATGGATTATTACCGAAATGGCTAAAATGACCAGAAGAATCGGAAATCAGGAAGACCAAAATTTTTAATAAGGAATGGGGAAATTTTTTATAACCTATCTCAAAGACCATTGTAAACAGTTAAAATCATTAGTAGGACTGGAATATCACTTGTAGTTTAATGGTGAATTTGGGATTCAATGGATAGATAAAAGGTTTGGATTATTATAAAAGATGCAGGAGGAAATGGTTAACAGTAGGACCCACAAGGGGAAGAAGGGAAGCCCAAGAGCATCCTTGGAATCTTGCTTTTATGTTGTATGTTGGATATATGACTGTAACATTTCAATCTGAAAAACCAAAAAAATGGGGGGGGGGAGTCAATGACAGGAGAAAACCCTTATTGTCTAATGCCCTGCTTCTGGGCTACCTGTAAATTGTGTTTCTCTGAAAATAAGACACAGTCTTATATTTATTTTTCCTCAAAAAACCACATGGTGCCTTATTTTCAGGGGATGTCTTATTTTTAATAACGCGTCCAGCCTCGCCTCATCCTTGGCGGCCTCCAGAACTGCGCCTATCACTATGTCTTATTTTTGGGGTATGGCTTATATTCCGCAAATGCTTAGAAATCCTGCTACGGCTTATTTTATGGGTATGTCTTATTTTCGGAGAAACAGGGGTGTGTGGCTGGCCGTTTAGGGTACAGAACACTCGACTGAATAGGCCTCTGGCCTGACCCGGAAGGACAATTCTTGTGTTCTTATGATGAGCTGCCATGTCCCCAATGATGTGCAGATGCAATTATGCCTGTCTGTGAGATGAGCATGGAGAGATGCTCCCAAACCATTGACTTATATCCATGGCCCTGATCTGGCAGAGACCCTCTGCTGCAGCAACACCAGTGCAGTGTTAAACATTTGCTGTTAAATGTCTGTGGCATTGCCAGGTTAATTCCCCCGGGGAAGGGCTTAAGGATCAGGACTGGTTTGTCAGGGTTTGATTTATTCGCCCTCCTCCTCCTCCTCCCCTCTCAATGCGGGGCTCGATATCACAGGAATATGTGAAGTGTAAAGTGTTGTGGAACTGGCTAGTTTCACATGTCATCCCGATGCCGGCTGCCTCCGCGAGAGAGCTGATGCACTTTGACGCTCAGAGGCCCGGAGCAAACGCAAAGCCCAGGACTTCTGTGAGCATGTGAAGAGAGCGTGAAAGAGCTGCAGAAGCCAGCAAGCAGGTAAGGCATTCCCTGGCCGCCTTCCATTCCACTGTCACACCGAGTCTTCCTAATGCGGTGTTTTCACAACAGTGATAGGATCTGACTGCCACCTGCATGCCGTGTGATGTGTGTGTATCTGGCGGGGAAGCACATTTAGCATCTGCAAGACTGAACTGGTTATACACCTAGAATACCTTAAGTGAGTGTGCCTCTTTACTAGCTGTTAAAGGGGCTTAATCTGTGTGTCGTCTTACGTTAAATCAGAGTCCCAGGTTATGAATGGGTTCTTGTAGCCCTTCGATGCGGGGCTTCCTAGATCAGTTCTGGAACCTATTTTTTTTTAGTGCAATGACCTTGTCTTGGAGCACAGGGGCAGCGACATTGAAAAGTGCCCCTGAGCATGTTCAGAGTATATCTGAACATGCTTCTGCTATGTGTGAATTGCCCTGATTAGTGCCAATAAGAGACTAGCACTGGAGCAGCATGTTTGGATCATTGCTTGGTACAAATGCAAATAACTGTGGGCATTTATATTTCCCAACGGAGACTAACCAGTTTCTTTGCTCCAGAATGCTTTGGTACAACCAGAGATCTTTTGTCATTGTGATTTACAGCTGTGGAAGTCGAACGGAATCCATTCCGGAAGTCCTTTTGACTCCCAAAACGTTCAAAAACCAAAGCACAGCTTCTGATTGGCTGCAGGAAGCTTCCTGCAGCCAATCGGAAGCCACAGAAGCCCTGTCGGACATTCAGGGTTCCAAAGAACGTTCACAAACTGGAACACTCACTTCCGGTTTTGCAGAGTTCGGGAGCCAAAATGTCTGAGTACCAAGGCGTTCAGGACCCAAAGTACGACTGTATTCATTTAGCCTGCTCTTTGGGGTGGCAGGGGGGCGGGGAGGCTCTCAGAGAAGTGCACTACAGATGAACACAAACAAAGTCACTGCTCTAAGGTTGACCATTTAAAAACACACAACGTAAAAGAAACGTGGATTGAGAGGAAGGAGGAAATAAGCAAACTCGAGTTCTTAGTTACAAGATCTAATGACCAGTTGGGATGGAAACAGTTTAAGGGCAAGGAGGTACTAAAGTGCCAAGGGATTGGCCCTCCATCTATTGATGACAGTTGATGGTGGGAGGAGCTTGGAATCCCAGTTGGGCATCTGGTGTCCCTACATCCCTTCCCGTCATAATGGCTGCTGCCAGCTACATGCCGGGTTCGAAGTTCTGAATGCTACCTAGGTGCATACAATTAAATCAGGAAATTGTATTCTTTCAATATCCTTTTTGAGGTGAGACAACTAGAATAACGACTTAGAACAGAAACTCACCCACCCACCCCATGTGAGATAGGTAAAGGTAAAGGGACCCCTGACCATTAGGTCCAGTCGTGACTGACTCTGGGGTTGCGGCGCTCATCTTGCGTTATTGGCCGAGGGAGCCGGCATACCGCTTCCAGGTCATGTGGCCAGCATGACAAAGCCGCTTCTGGTGAACCAGAGCAGCACACGGAACTGCCGTTTACCTTCCCGCCGGAGCAGTACCTATTTATCTACTTGCACTTTGAGGTGCTTTCGAACCGCTAGGTTGGCAGGAGCTGGGACTAAGCAACGGGAGCTCACCCCGTCGCAGGGATTCGAATTGCCGACCTTCTGATCAGCAAGCCCTAGGCTCTGTGGTTTAACCCACAGCGCCATACCTGCCAAGTTCCTGCCAGAAAAATAAGGGATCGGCAGACCGGAAGTAGCGCTGCCGCCATTTTGGAACTGGGCGGAGCATGCTCAGAAGCGACTTTCGATGCTGCTCTGCCCAGTTCCAAAATGGCCACCGCACTGTAAGTCGCACTGCGGCTATTTTGGAACTGGGCAGAGCAGCATTGAAAGTCGCTTCTGAGCATGCTCCGCCCAGTTCCAAAATGGCCGCTGCACCAGAAATCGCTTCTGCACATGTCCAGAGACTCCAGACATGCGCAGAAGGAGCCTCCCAAAGCCGGTAAGTAAACTGGGGAAAAACAAAAAAAATCCGTTTTTCCAGCTGGGAACGGCTGGAAAAACGGGGGTTTCCCGGGGAATACGGGAGACTTGGCAGCTATGCACAGCGCCACCTGCATCGCACCCATGTGAGATAGTTGTAGGGGGGAAAAAGCTGTTTGGTTGGCTTCTTCGGCCGAAATTTCATTTCATGCTTGTCAGTGTGCCCCTTCTTCCTCCAAGGCTGCCAGGCATCACAACTCTTTATAGGCCCCATCTGCACTGCACATTTAAAGCAGTATCATACCACTTTAAACCGTCATGGGTTCCCCAACAGATCCTGGGAACAGGAGGCCTTATTCTTCTGCTGGGCTCTTGTACTTCAACATCTCAGATAAACATGAGAAATCCAAGGGCCTTTTCATGAGTACGGGAACCGTCTCCCTACTTCTGCAATGGATAACCACCGATGCTTCATACGTAGCCATTGATTTTCTATCCAGAGACACAACCGGAAACCGTACAAGGAGCATGAGTAGCAAAGCTTCTGATAACATGTCAGACTCTTCCCGCTGCCACACAAAGAGCCTCAGTCCAGCATACTGATCCAGGTACCAGAGAACCACCATAATTTGCAAAGTCAATCTATACTGTAAGAAGGAGCTGTATAGTTATGATAGCCACCACAGGGAACGAAACCGAGAATTTTAAGATGCAAGCAGAGGGCAGAGACTTTCCTCTGAAGTATGCCCAGCTAGAGGAAAGATATTGATTTTCACCACAGCCATCTCTCTTTCAAAAGTTATTTCATGTTTGAAAGAAATGCATGAGCTTAGGGGAGGGAGGGAGGGAAAGGGAGGGCATTGTATCTTATTTTATTTTATTTTATTGGACAGAGGACATAACTATTTTATGAACAAAGCCCCATTTGGTAAATCTTGTACGTTTGCAATCCCAGTTAATTGGCATGCATGGGCACAATCCGCCCTCAGAGTTTTTTCTCCCCAAGCTCTGCAGAATTAACAAGTAGCAACTAAGCAGGAAAGCTTCCAATCCTCTTGTTGTGCCCAATAAATAATTATTGTTTCGCGTGGACAGCTCTTTAAAATGTATTCATAAATTACGTTTCTCACTACAGGTGGACAAATCTGCCAGTTTAAGCTTCTCCCAATTTCTTACTTTTCAGTTCGGAAGTTCTCCATATTTCCACATCAGCGCACAGATTAATTTTTGTTAACATCCTCTTGAAAGTTCACCAGAATTTTAGTGCCAATTTCTCGTAAAATATATACGTCCATTTCAATTCTCTCAGTTTCTATTCCCCCCCCCCCAGTCACCAGTTTTTCATATTTCCATATTGGTTTGTGATTTATTTATATTTTATAGGTGAGAATTCATCAGCATTTTTAGTGAAAATCTCTTCCATATACACATTTCCATTAATATATGAGTCTTTGCAAACATCCTTGTGTGGTGTTTTCGCTATTTCCACAGCAATTTGTGGGCTTTTTTGGTTTTAAGTCCTCACAAATGTTCACCAGCATTGCAAATTTCTCCTTACATACATATGTTTGTATTTGGGATGGAATGATCTGCCAATTTTGGTTCTTTTAGTTTCTCTTTGGTTCTCCACATCCATATATATGCATCAATTTGCATATCTATCTATCTATCTATCTATTTATCTATCTATCATCTGTCTATCTCTCTCTCTCTCTCTCTCTCTCTATCTATCTATCTATCTATCTATCTATCATCCCCTTGAAAATTCACTAGCATTTTAGTTTGAATTTCTCCTCATAAACATGTTTGTATATACATCCAGGGACAAAAATGGTTGTGTGGTGTTCTGCCCCAAAGGCCCAAATAACCTTGGCTAACCAGGGCCGTCTTAAGTATATTTGGCGCCCTGGCGCCGTGGTGTGACTTATCCCTCCGGCGCCCCCGCCCCACCCCATCCCGTTTCCCAGCGCAGCGGGCGGCCGGAGCTGCATGCCGGGGGGCGCAGCTCCGCGGCAGACGGGCGGGCGCCCTGGCACCCTGCGCCACCCAGCCTGGCCATAGGGCCGGCCCTGTGGCTAACCTTGAGTAATCCTGACTGGATGGATCAGGGACCATTAGCTGCCCCACCTCAGGCAGCAAAATAACTTAGCTCTGTGAAGGGAACAAAGGTCTCCTAAGTGCTCTCTTTTTTAATAATAATAATAATAATAATAATAATAATAATAATAATTTTTATTCATTTAATAAAAAGACATAGAAAAAACAAACAAAACAAAAACAAAAACATCTTAATACATCATAACATACCCTTTACATCCATAGGTGACTTCCTCCGATCCCCTCCATCTGATTTCACTAATCTAATCTTCTTTAAACTATTACCTCATATCATAATTCCATAAAGCAACTTAAAATTTAACTTATATCCTAGATAAATTCCAAAAAGCCTATAGCTACTTCTATTGACATTCCTAAACGTTACTATATTTTTTCAGATACAATTTAATTTTTTCCCAATCTTTCTCCACCATCTCTTCTCCCTGATCACAGAGTCTCCCAGTCAGTTCGGCAAGTTCCATCATCTTCATTTGCCATTCACCTATTGTTGGTAACCCTTGAATCTTCCAGTTCTTAGCAAGTAGTAGCCTTGCAGACGTTGTGGCATACAGAAAGAATGTAATATCCTTTTGGGGGATTTCCTTCCCCACGATTCCCAGTAAAAAGGCTTCTGGTTTCTTAATAAAAGTGTCTTTCAACACTTTTTTCATCTCATTACAATTTTTCTCCCAGAAGTCTTTTACTTTGGAGCACGTCCACCACATATGGTAAAAGGTCCCTTCTTTTTCTTTACATTTCCAGCATTTATTATCAGATGTACGATTTATTTTTGCTAGCTTTACAGGTGTTAAATACCATCTGTACATCATTTTCACCATATTTTCCCCTCAAGGTTTAATTAATGATTTAATTATTAAAATTATTTAATTAAATATGATACAGTAAATTTAATTCTCTTTCCCCACAACCTCTCCCAATCTTCAAACATAATATTATGCCCATCTTTTGCCCAATCGATCATAACAGATTTAACTTGTTCATCCTTCGTATGGCACTCCAATAAATTGTACATCTTAGAAAGATTCTTACTTTTAGTGTCCAGCAATTCGATTTCCATGTGAGGGTGTGAGGGCGATCTGGCTGCAACATCGGTCACCCCATTGATCACCAGGGTTGATTCGGCTGATCTGCCTGGCTAGGCGGGTGTCCCCTTCCTCCTTCACTGCTCCACATGTGCATCCCTCCTGAAGCTGCATGCTTGGTGGAAGAGGATGACCATCCCAGATAGGAGTGTACCGTTCTTCAGTCAAGGGTATACGATAGCTGCGCCCCCCTGCTAGAACCTCCAAACAAGCTCGAGGTATCCTAAGTGCTCTTGGCACTCTGAACAAACCATAGTTCCCAGGATTCTTAGGGGGTAGCCATGTCTGTATGATCCTGCATTAAATATACAGTCCTACCCTGGAAGTCGGACAGCTTAGTCCTCAAACATTTTGGCTCCTGAACGCCACAAACCTGGAAGTGAGTGTTCTGGTTTGCGAACGTTCTTTGGAAGCCGAAGTCCGATGTGGCTTCCGCAGCTTCCAATTGGCTGCAGGAGCTTCCTGCAGCCAATCAGAAGCCACACTTTGGTTTCTGAATGTTTTGGAAGTCAAACAGACTCCCAGAACGGATTCCATTCAGCTTCTAAAGCACGACTATATTGTGCAAATGGGGTCAATATCTACTCCGAAATAAGTCCTGCTGAGGTCAATGGGTCTTGCTCTCAGGTATACTACATCTCTCTCATACCCCAGGCCACGCTAGTACATCCGTTCCATTCACTGTTGCCTCGTCTATGCCAAAATACAGGATTAGATATGCTGGGAGGTGGTAATAGATTCAGCGGCCAGAGGGAAGGAAAGCAAGCAGCCAGATAAACTTTGGGGCAAGATAATTAGCATTTTACATTTATACTTTCCAAGTGGAAATGACCGGAGAGCATCAGGTGCCTATTTGGAGCAGCAGAGACAGGCACAGCTTGAAGGCGAGAGGGTGAAATATGGTGGATTCTGGACAAAAAGGCAGAAATGTTTCAGTTGTCCACCATGATTAAAGAGGTCACTTGCTACGGGAAGGGGGAAGCTTACATTTCCTAGGCGTCATGAGCGGAACTTCCTTCCCCCTCCAGAAGTGCTTCAGAAGCCGGGGAGGTAGAGGAAATGCCTCACAGAGCATTGGAAGTAATCCACATTTGGGGGAATTACAATACAAATGAAATGTAAAATGGAAGCTTTGGGGTGTTTGGTTTAATAAGGCAGCTGCTACCCTGGCACAAGGTCTTTCCATCAAACTGGGAGACAGGGGTTATGCAGCCATCCTCAGGTTGGAGACAGGGCCAAACTTAATAGGAGAGCTGGCAGTGGCTTCTAAGAGGCATCACTGTCCGTGGTATTTTTATATAGTGGTTTTATGTTGCGAACCGCCCGGAGAACTACGGGTATATGACATTATACAATCGCCACCAGGAGTGGGGAACTTGTGGTGTTCCTGGCAATTGCTAAACTACAACTCCCATCGTCTCAAGCCATTGGCTGCACTGTCTTGGGCTGATGGAGTCCAGCAAATTCTGGAGTTCCACAGGTTCCCCACCCCTGGCATTTGCAATCCTTTCTGTTTTCCTGCTGCTATTTCCCTTTAGACATAATTTCGCAGGGGCCTGAATCCTTACAAAATCCCTGTAAAACGTGTTTGACCAGTCACCCAAGTGTGTGTGTGTGTGTGTGTGTGTGTGCATGCACCATGGGCAAGGATGGGGGAGAAAATCAGTTCTGTTCCCATTTGAAGGTGGATCAACCCAAATTGCACTTTCCAAAGCACGATGCAACCGAAACGGAGCCATCCTTCGAAATGTGCACTTCCGTGAATTTTGCGACGTGGTTCTCCAGCCATGTAATGTGTATTAAAAGGAGGAAGAAGATGACAGGCAGCACCACCACACCCCCTAGAATGGGTGTTAAGTAAGGAGACAGGCAGGTGGGGGCAGACAATGTTAGAGGCCCATTTGCCCTAGAGGACTAGCTTCCACCAGAGGGTATGATGCACAGGTCTTTCTCATCTTATTTTACCAAGGCATGTTTCAGTTTCTCTCATGGCACACTAGAGTACATCTGTCAGCTTTTGGGGAATTGGATCCCTCCCCCGGTGGCAGTAAGTAAGCAGATCAGACAAAAGGAGCATTCTCACCAGTTAGCTTCTTTAATAATCACAGCGAGAGGCAAAGGAATGCATATCTCTCTAGAAATGGCATTGCTCCCAGTTAAGGTTTACCCTCTCCGTCCCCATTAGTCACTCCTATGTCGGGTAATCTGAGCTTGTTGCCGCTGAGCTCTCTGGTCTATCACTCTCAAATCCCACATCGTTTTAGGCAAAGGGGGGGGGGTGTCAGGAATGCTGAATCTGCCAACTATCTCTCTCCTGGTGTTTCCTCTTCTAGCTGTTCCTCACCCAGTATTTCCCAGCTTTTCCCCTCTGGACGATGCCCCTCTGCAAACCACTGTTCTAAATCTATACTGTCCTCCTGTCCTTGGGAATGTTCAGGAGAAGGGGGGCACCATTCCTCCTCAGTCCAGCCCCTGACATCACCTATCACACAGATTAGGAACCACTGGTCTAGATCAAATGGCAGTGTGCACGCATGTATGTGATTCAGCCCTGCCTCGAGCACTGGCTGGAACCCACAAGTTCCTTGCAAGGCAGAAGAACCAAAGCAAAAGAAAACTCATCAGCCCTTGCAGAAGCAAAGCTGGAGATTCATTTAAAATGAGCAGAGCAAAATGGACCGAAATGGGTGGCGCAAAAGTTATCAATTGCACTCTTAACAATGTGCTGGGCATTAGCCTCCATTCATTTGACTGGCTGATCTTTTCTTCTTCTTTCTTTTTGCCACAAAGTTTCCCTGGAACTCAATGTATCGATTCTGGTCATGCTTCAGTAAATGTTCAACTTGACTTCAATGGATGAGTGAGTTTGCATTTCTGGCTGCTCAGTTTACTAGCAGGCAATGCCTTTAATCCCTACAGAGATGCTATTAGACATTGGTTGACCTGAAATTCACATGAGCTGGCTCAGATTCTAGCCCCGCTCTGCCCGACATGGGTTGCCTTCATTTATATTATGCTTTTTAAGTAGTGTCTTGAGTTCACGTAACTTGCACTCCAGAGCAAGTTGCTAAGTCAACTGATCCTTGGGGAATGGCAGGCAGCTTGGCAGGATAGCAAATTGTAAAGGAAGCATCATTAAAATAAATATTGATGGCTGCGGTCTCCCACCCTATTGACAGGAATTGGGTTTTTTAAATGTCTCCAAACACCCAATCTGAACTGCATTAAGAATCAATCCAATTTGCTGTTTAGCTGGATGAACAAATCTAACAATTTCAGCTCATCTCAGTTTCTCATTTTCCCGATTTTAGAATTCGGTTCTCCACAATTTTGCAGCAATCTGCAAATTGCCGTTACTCTATCTGCAATGCAAACTGAAGGAGATGCGTTGGAGGTGGAATAATCTTATTCTGGTTTTCTCCCCAACCTTGTCCATTGCAAAGTTACAGTGGACACATAAGCAGTTCCCAGATTTATGCATCAGATATCCAAGGCCCAATTACTGGGGAGTAAAGTTGGACATCTAGAAATGTTACAGCTCTAGGAGTGGCGTCAAATACCTAGACCTAACTGTGGTTCTTCAGTTCTGCTTACACCAAGAGAGATTGTTTATTTGTTTATTTATTTCTGGGATAGTTCAGTCAGTAGACCATGAGACTCTTAATATCAGGGTCCTGGGTTTGAGCCCCATGTTAGGCAAAGGATTCCTCCATTGCAGAAGGTTGGACTAAATGACTCTACAGTTCTATGATTTGATGATGATGATGATGATGATGATGATAATAATAATAATAATAATAATAATAATAAATTATTATTTATACCCTGCCCATCTGGCTGGGCTTCCCCTGCCACTCTGGGCGGCTTCCAACAAACATTAAAGGTAAAGGGGCCCCTGACCATCAGGTCCAGTCGTGTCCGACTCTGGGGTTGCGGCGCTCGTCTCGCTCTATAGGCCGAGGGAGCCAGCGTTTGTCCACAGACAGCTTCCGGGTCATGTGGCCAGCATGACAAAGCTGCTTCTGGCGAACCAGAGCAGCGCACGGAAACGCCGTTTACCTTCCCGCCGGAGCGGTCCCTATTTATCTACTTGCACTTTGATGTGCTTTCGAACTGCTAGGTGGGCAGGAGCTGGGACCGAACAATGGGAGCTCATTAAAATACATCAAATATCACAGATTAAAAACTTCCCTAAACAAGGCTGTCTTTAGGTATTTTCTAAATCTCAGGTAGTTGTTTATCTCTCTGACCACTGATGGGAGGGTATTCCACAGGGCGGGTGCCACTACCAAGAAGGCCCTCTGCTTGGTTCCCTGTAGCTTTGCTTCTCGCAGTGAGGGAACCGCCAGAAGGCCCTTGGCGCTGGACCTCAGTGTCCGGGCAGGACGATGGGGGTGGAGACGCTCCTTGATGAAGTGTCCTGGCCAAGTGGGGATTTAAATACAGGTCTCCCATGTCAACACTGGATGGAAAAGACTCCAGGCAGTCTCTGGGTGATAGGAAATTAATGAAGATGGTTCTATGATATGCAAGAATGCTGTTTTAGAGTTCAGAAAAATAACAATGGTAGGGCTCTGCCTCATTTTATTATTTGTTTTATTTCTTCGTTGAATTTATATACAGTGGTACCTCAGTTTACGAACTTAATCCGTTCCTGAGGTCCGTTCTTAAACCAAATCCGTTCTTAAGCCAAGGTGCGCTTTCCCTAATGATGCCTCCCGCTGCCAGTGCCCTTCCACCGTTCAGCTTCTGTTTATAGACCAAGGTAAAGTTCGCAAACCGGGACACTGCTTCCGGTTTTGCAGAGTTCGTAAACCAAATAGTTCGTAAACAGGACTCTTCGTAAACGGAGGTACCACTGTACCGCCCTATACCTGGAGGTCTCAGGATGGTTTACAGAAAAGATCACAATATATAAAATCAAAATAAAAACAATAACCCAATAACATCTCCCCCCCAAAAAAGAGACACGTTTTAAAAGGGTATAGGATGTCAACCAAAGGCCTGGTTAAAAAGGAACGTTTTTGCCTGATGCCTAAAGGTTTTGCCTGATGCCTAAAGGTTTTGCCTGATGCCTAAAGGTTTGCCTGATGCCTAAAGGTTCGCCCCTGGCAAACGTCCCTGGGGAGAGCATTCCACAGACGGGGAGCCACTACAGAGAAGGCTCGTTCTCATGTTGCCACCCTCCAAACTTCTTAAGAAGGCACATGAAGAAGGGCCTCAGAAGATGATTTCAGGGTCCAGGTAGGTTCATATGGGAAGAGGCGGTCCTTGAGGTATTGCAGTCCTGAGCCGTTTAAGGCTTTATAAGTCAAAACCAGTACTTTGAATTGGGCCCAGAAACTAATTGGTAGCCAGTGCAGTCGGACCATGATCGGTGTAATATGCTCAAACCGTCTTGCTCCGGTGAGCCACCTGGCCACTGAATTCTGCACTAGCTGAAGTTTCTGAACCGTCTTCAGAGGCAGCCTAATCTAACCTTGAAGTTACTGGAGCATAGACAACAGTAGTTAGGCTATCCCTGTCCAGATAGGGGCGTAACTGGGTCACCGGCCAAAGCTGATGGAAGGCACTCCGGGCCACCTTGCCATAGTGACCAGATTCCCCTGGCAATAGTACCCCTAAGCAAGGTCTCCTCAGTAGGCTTGGGTGGGGCTTGCTGCATGGAACAACCCATGCTAGAATGTCAAGTTTGGTACCCAGGTTTGGTACCCAACTGGAGTATTTGCCATCACACTATGTAACACCCGGCTTTGCCCCATTGACTCTCTCTCTCTCTCTCCCTCTCCCTCTCTCTGTGTGTGTGTGTGCGTGTGTGCGTGCGCGCTTTTAAGATCAGCATTCATCTTTAAGAGGCACTCGTCTTTCTACACAACTGACTGGTGTCTATGGAGTATTGCACTCAGCGATTAAATTGGATGGCACTGTCTCTCGGAGCCTACCCATCTTTAGCCAAAGGAAACAAACTTAAGAGCACAGAAGCGGGTTTTATTGTTTGCCATTGGAAAGGGCTGAGTGTCCTCCACCTGGCTGGTTCTTACAGCACTTCTAAAACAGCTCCTTTCGGTGCTAAGGCTCCCCCCTCCCCCCTCTGTGAAATCTGTCTAGCACAATAATCATAGGAGGTCACTGCCACCTGTGGCCCAGAGTCTGTATCACAGTCTGCTGCAAATATTCCCTACATGTAATCTATTGGGGGCACTCTGGGCTCTTGAGGGTGAGGAGGGAGAGAGTCGCTCCAGTTTGCATTTAAAGGTGAACCGACCAAATCTGCGCTTTCCACGACAATATGTGAATGGAAACCCAGACATCCTGCCCAGAAACCTGGAGAGTCGCTGCCAGTCTGTGTAGGCAGATCAAGGGTCTGACTCAGTATAAGGCTGCTGTATACTGGATCAGAACACCAGAACACCTAAGCCCATCAGAGCTGTAATCCAACAGCATCTGCAGGGCAGTAGATTGGCTACCACTGATTTACAATAGGGAGACAATTTCTTGGCCTAGCCTACCTCGCAGGGTTGTTGCTAGGACAACAGAGAGGTGGAGGAGGCGGAATAAGAGCACCATGTCCATCACCCTGAGGTCCTTGGAGGAAAGGTGAGAGATAAATGCAATAAATAAATATAAATAAGGCTGGAGGCAAAGGCAATGTTGCTTGGAACAATCCTGTTATTTGTGTGTGTGCTTGTTTCATTTCGTTTCATTTATGAATCACTACCAATGAAACATTAGGATGAAATGAACAATAAAAACATCAACATTTTTTTTTAAAAAAAATCACACACAAACACACACAATTCAAACCCAATTGCTTCCTAATCATTCATATTATACCATAATATCTTAGTCTAAGATTCTCTGTTCTTTTTATTTTATTTATTTTTCTCTATTCATTTTTTTGCTAGTGCAGCTTACCCCTTTTCTGGAAGCACTTTTAAAGCAGATTGACTTTTTTGCCCTTGTTTTCATCTAAGATTCAGTAAAAGTGAAATTCAATTGAGTTTGTTTGGATGCTTCCATATATTATGGGGGACCCCCCCCCCGACCCCCAGTATGCATCTCAATGTTCATTTTGTGGGTGAGATGGGTCCCCCCCAATAAATAACTAAATAAATAAGATTTGGCAAAGGAAGATTTTCGAAACCTGTTTTTGTGAACCTTTGTGAACCAGAGGTTTTGTGGACCATTTCCATATTTAACATCTGTGAGACATCACACTTTTCCTGTTGCCTCACCAACCGGCGGACCTAACATGTGATGATTCCCAGATGTACAAGCCAGGCAGTTACCAAAAGGCCTATTGAGTTTCACTGAAAGCAAAACAGCATCCAAGCCATGAAACAGTTGTTAACGCAAGTGACACGGGTATTCACTAGTGCTGGGAATGATGCACAAATATTTCTAAACTATGAGGTGGTGACGCGATCCAATTTATCTTTGGAAGCAAGAGGAGCTTTGCGTGGACGTGCGCCGGACTGAGATTGCAATTTAGCGTCCCAACCATTAAACAGTCTCTTCCCGCCTGCAGATAAGGAGCGCAAATCCAGGAAACAGAGGGAAATTATAAGAGGAAGAACTGTGAGGGGAAGAGAGGCTTTGTGCCTCTCATCAGGCAATGGCTTGTTTCCACCTGCTTGCCCCATCTCCTAGCCCTAGAAGCCTCTTCTAGACCATGGGTAGGCAAACTAAGGCCCGGGGACTGGATCCGACCCAATCACCTTCTAAATCCAGTCCGCGGACAGTCCAGGAATCAGCGTGTTTTTACATGAGTAGAATGTGTGCTTTTATTTAAAATGCATCTCTGGTTTATTTGTGGGGCATAGGAATTCGTTCATTATTATTTTTTCAAAATATAGTCCAGCCCCCCACAGCCCCCTGCTGAAAAAGTTTGCTGACCCCTGTTCTAGGCCATTTAAGAAGTGCCCTGGTGGGGCCTTCCTAGGACCTCAGCCACCTGCGGGTGGGTAGCCCTTTCAGTTTCCCACAATGGCCCCCACAGAGTCTTGCTCCAAAGGATTGTGGGAAATAAAAATGGAAGAGGGCAAAATAGAAACCGACGGAGCCCAACTGAGGTTAGCATGCCGAGGGCCTTCTCAAAGATAGAACCTATCTTGGCATGCAGTTGCCTTTGGGAAAAAAAAGAAGAAAGGTAGGATTCCCTCTGGACTCCAGCGCTGGATTTAGGGCAGTGGATTTAGGGCACAGGTAGCAAAGGCCTTTGACTGTGTCGACCACAGCAAACTTTGGCAAGTTCTTAAAGAAATGGGAGTGCCTGATCACCTCATCTGTCTCCTGAGAAATCTCTATGTGGGACAAGAAGCTACAGTTAGAACTGGATATGGAACAACTGATTGGTTCAAAATTGGGAAAGGAGTACGACAAGGTTGTATATTGTCTCCCTGCTTATTTAACTTATATGCAGAATTCATCATGCGAAAGGCTGGACTAGATGAATCCCAAGCCGGAATTAAGATTGCCGGAAGAAATATCAACAACCTCAGATATGCAGATGACACAACCTTGATGGCAGAAAGCGAGGAGGAATTAAAGAACCTTTTAATGAGGGTGAAAGAGGAGAGCGCAAAATATGGTCTGAAGCTCAACATCAAAAAAAACCAAGATCATGGCCACTGGTCCCATCACCTCCTGGCAAATAGAAGGGGAAGAAATGGAGGCAGTGAGAGATTTTACTTTCTTGGGCTCCTTGATCACTGCAGATGGTGACAGCAGTCACGAAATTAAAAGACGCCTGCTTCTTGGGAGAAAAGCAATGACAAACCTAGACAGCATCTTAAAAAGCAGAGACATCACCTTGCCGACAAAGGTCCGTATAGTTAAAGCTATGGTTTTCCCAGTAGTGATGTATGGAAGTGAGAGCTGGACCATAAAGAAGGCTGATCGCCGAAGAATTGATGCTTTTGAATTATGGTGCTGGAGGAGACTCTTGAGAGTTCCGTGGACTGCAAGAAGATCAAACCTATCCATTCTGAAGGAAATCAGCCCTGAGTGCTCACTGGAAGGACAGATCGTGAAGCTGAGGCTCCAATACTTTGGCCACCTCATGAGAAGAGAAGAATCCTTGGAAAAGACCCTGATGTTGGGAAAGATTGAGGGCACTAGGAGAAGGGGACGACAGAGGACAAGATGGTTGGACAGTGTTCTCGAAGCTACGAACATGAGTTTGACCAAACTGCGGGAGGCAGTGCAAGACAGGAGTGCCTGGCATGCTATGGTCCATGGGGTCACGAAGAGTCGGACACGACTAAACGACTAAACAACAACAAGCCCAAGGTGAAGTGAGGAACTGTCCGTACTTAGCAAGGGGGGCAGCAGAAGGGTTTGTACTGCTGCCCGGTGGCTGCTGTGTGTCTGGGGTTGGGATTATGGGCAGCAGGGGAGCTTTAGGGTGGCACAGCGGTTGCTGGGTGTTTGGGCGCTGTAGGGGGTGGAGCCACTTCCTTTCCCTGCTATCGGTGGCTGCCCTAAAAACAATTCTGATTTATCCCAAAAAGCTCAACAAGTTTGGTCCCTGTACAGGACACTGAGCCGAGGGGGCACCAAATTTTGGATGCAGGACACCATATTATTATTATTATTATTATTATTATTATTATTATTATTACTAATTTATTTATACCCCAACTCATCTGGCTGGGTTTCCCCAGCCACTCTGGGTGGCTCCTAACAGAATATTAAAAACACGATAAAACATCAAACATTAAAAACTTCCTGTCAGAGGATGTTGTTGCGACTACTCTAGAGTAACGACGCTCCACATTCTTGTCTTTAGACAGTTTTATTTAGTGCAGTCTATTTACAGTGGAACTGGTGTGTAGAACATGTCTGCTTAGTCTGATGCAGAATCCGGCAATGGACCGCCCCTCGACTTCTTCCAGCATAAGAGTCTCGGGACAGCAAACCTCCTTCCCCTCCTTCTCCTGCGTAATTCTGGAACCGGGGGAAAAAAGGGTCTACGCTCCATGTTTTCCTTCTCCCCCCTTTCACCCCCTCTCTTCCTCCCTCACGAGTAGCAGGGGCTCTTCTGTGTTGCCAGAGCCCTGCATCCCTCTTCCTCCTTCCTCACTGGACTCCTCCCCGTCCCGCTGGCATTGCTGCTATTGGAGGAGCTGCTCTTGATGATGGGAGGAGGATCCCTGTATTCTCTTCCCCTTACACTTCCCT
The DNA here is from genome assembly GCF_965207765.1 of Zootoca vivipara. Taxonomy (NCBI): domain Eukaryota; kingdom Metazoa; phylum Chordata; class Lepidosauria; order Squamata; family Lacertidae; genus Zootoca; species Zootoca vivipara. The sequence goes on from NC_142596.1 coordinate 15,310,076, forward strand.
AAACAGGGCTGCCTTCAGATGTCTTCTAAAAGTCAGGTAGTTGTTTATTTCCTTGACATCTGATAGGAGGGTGTTCCACAGGGTGGGCGCCACCACCGAGAAGGCCCTCTACCTAGTTCCCTGTAACCTCACTTTTCACTGGGAGGGAACCGCCAGAAGGCCCTCGGAGATGGACCTCAGTGTCGAGTCTAAACGCTGGGGTTGGAGACGCTCCTTCAGGTATACTGAAGATTGCCAAAGTCCTGCTAGACTTTGTCTGTTGTCAGCAAGTAAAACCTTTCTGGTCAGCATTCCTAGGAACACAGGAAACTGCCTTATTCTGGTCCCCACCCCCTCGCTCAGTACCAGCTACAGTGGCGGGCACTGCTGCTTGCACTTCTTGCTCTCTTGGTCTTCTGCAAGGTTGGGGAATCTCAGGCACAAATGTGTCGCACCTCAATCATCTTTATCTGGCCCTCAGAACTCTCTCTAGGCCACACCCCCTTTTCCCAGGCTACATGCTTCACTGACACCCTGAGTGTTTTTGCCTGGCTGAAATGTGTCCTTGACATCAGGCCTCTTCTTTCTCTGGAATGAGGACAGGGAGGGCAATGGGAATCTGTCTAAAGCTAAAATTTCCATTTGACAACTTTACCCTATTTTGCTTCTAGCCGCCACTGGCCTCTGGCAGGTTGGGCAGAAGGGAGTTATGTGCCTCAGGTTGTAAAAACAGTGTTCCTCAAACTTGGGTCTCCTGTTGGTTTTGGACTACAACTCCCATCATCAATGGTCAGGGATGATGGGGATAGTAGTCCAAAAACAACTGGAGACCCAAGTTTGGGAAACACTGCTGTAAAATGTTCCCCAGCCTTGGACTTCAGGATGAAATGCAACAGGGTTGCTTTTTGCATGCTTGGAGAATAAGCTGTCCTTACAGATTGACTCCCACACACCACCCAACGGTGCTTTTTGATGCTAAGGCTTTATCTGAACAGTTTCTATTGGGTTGTTGTGTAATACTGATTCCTAGCCACCTCGTGTATGTCAAGAGGCTGGCTGTACTTTTGAAAAGAAAAGAAATCTACACACCAAGAGGGAAATAAGTGAAGGCTTCTGCGCCATAAGAAGCATGACCCTTACTAAGCAGTAAGCTCCACTGTGCAATGGGATTACTCCTGGGAAACATGTGTAACATTGCAGCTTTAATGTTCCTGGAGGAGAGGGAATTTTGACAGGGGCAGCTTGTTCTGCAGGGGAAAATAAAAGTTGCACCTGCTAAAGTTCCCCCCACCCAGCTCTTAAAAGGTACATGAAATCTGTTACACATTGTTCCCTTGCTAAAATCTGCTGGGAAAATAAAGGAAGAGGGCGCAAAATAATGGAGCGCTGTAATGGCTACAAACCAAAGCTGCTCCAGGGACTCTCGGGGCTTCTCAGAAGCTCCTCAGAGACTCTGCAGGGAGCTGAAGGGATGTGGGTGGGTGGAACTCCTGCTTTGCATGCAGCAGGACCCCAGTTCAATCTCTGGCATCTTCAGGTTGAGCTGGGAAACATCCCTGTCTGAAACCCTGGAGAGATGTTCCTAGTCAGTACATGCAAACAATACCAATACCCCACAATCACTTGCCTTTGTGAAGGGTCTCCTAACAACTCCCAGCACCCATAACAAACTACAGTTCCCAGGATTTGCAAGGCTGGGGGAAGCGTTGACTGTTTAAAGTGGTATGATAGTGCTTTAAATGGATAGTGCAGATGTTGCCTGGCTGTGCCTCCACTAGAGCTCCATAGGAAGGATAGCTCAGGCGGTAGAGCATGAGACTTTTAATCTCAGGGTTGTGGGTTCGAGCCCCACAGTGGGCGAAGGATTCCTGCATTGCAGGGGGTGAGACTAGATGACACTCGTAGTCCCTTCCAACTCTGCAAGTCTGTGATTCTGCGATATGTGAGGGTTCCTGGGTAAACATCTAATGCTTCAGGTTTTCAGGGGTGGTTTATTATTATTATTATTTATTGGATGTACTAGTCACGAGGTTTTCAAAAGCTGAACAAACAGAGGAGGTGCAAAGGTTCTCATGGCTTGGGCAGATGAGTTGCTGTGCAAAGTGTTCCCTGAAGGTAGAGAGTGGTTTGGGTGTGTGCTGCAACAAATCAGAGGGGCAATATTTGAGCTACTCAGCAGATTTGCAAGCTTTACAGTTCAGTCACTAGATGGAGCCAGAGCGCCACTGTCCTCACTTATCAAAACAGTTCGACATTTGCAGCCTTGCTGATTACTGGCCAGCTATACAGCATGGCCTGTTGTTTTTGTCCATGGAGTTCTCTTGGCAGGGATACTGGAGTGTCTTGCCGGTTCCCTGATGTTGGGAAAGATTGAGGGCACAAGGAGAAGGGGACGACAGAGGACGAGATGGTCTTTGTGACCTCATCCTGACAAGACAGAAGTACTGTTTTTGGGGGACAGGGGGCGGGTGGGTGGGTGGGACTCCCTCGTCCTGAATGGGATAACTGTGCCCTTGAAGGACCAGGTGCGTAGCCTGGGAGTCATTTTGGACTCACAGCTGTCCATGGAGGCACAGGTTAATTCTGTGTCCAGGGCGGCTGTCTACCAGCTCCATCTGGTACGCAGGCTGAGACCCTACCTGCCCGCAGACTGTCTCACCAGAGTGGTGCATGCTCTAGTTATCTCCCGCTTGGACTACTGCAATGCGCTCTACGTGGGGCTACCTTTGAAGGTGACCCGGAAACTGCAATTAATCCAGAATGCGGCAGCTAGACTGGTGACTGGGAGCGGCCGCCAAGAGACCTACATTGGCTCCCAGTACGTATCCGAGCACAATTGAAAGTGTTGGTGCTTACCTTTAAAGCCCTAAACGACCTCGGTCCTATATACCTGAAGGAGCATCTCTACCCCCATTGTTCTACCCAGACACTGAGATGCAGCGCCGAGGGCCTTCTGGCGGTTCCCTCATTGCAAGAAGCAAAGCTACAGGGAACCAGGCAGAGGGCCTTCTCGGTAGTGGCGCCGCCCTGTGGAATGCCCTCCCATCGGAGGTCAAGGAGACAAACAACTACCTGACATTTAGGAAACACCTAAAGGCAGCCCTGTTTAGGGAAGTTTTTAATCTGTGATATTTTAATGTATTTTGGTATTTGTTGGAAGCAGCCCAGAGTGGCGGGGGAAACCCAGCCAGATGGGCGGGGTATAAATAATAAAAATAATAAATAATAATAATAGGTTGGGAAAGATTGAGGGCAGTAGGAGAAGGGGACGACAGAGGACAAGATGGTTGGACAGTGTTCTCGAAGCTACGAACATGAGTTTGACCAAACTGCGGGAGGCAGTGCAAGACAGGAGTGCCTGGCGTGCTATGGTCCATGGGGTCACGAAGAGTCGGACACGACTAAACGACTAAACAACAACAACAACAATAATAGGTTTGATCTTGCAGTCCATGGGACTCTCAAGAGTCTCCTCCAGCACCATATGCCAACACTATACAGTATGTCAGACATTATATAATTTCTTACATACAGTATCATAATTGATTTTCGTTGCTTCTCATTTTGTTCCTATTTGTTGTTGCTCATGGCTTTTCCTGTGTCATAGTCTCTTAATATTGCTGTGTGCTTTTTAAAAAATACATAAATGAGCTTCTTTAGACAATGAATTAGAACGGTGAGATAGAAATCGATTAGCAAAACTACCGGTAAGTAAGCGAAGTGAGTAACTGCATGGAACCACCCACGACCGCTCAGGCAGAAGGTCACATGTGGTCTTTGCAGGATAAAGGCCACAGTTAAGCGGGTGCAGGAGCCCAGTTCTTGCGCCGCCCCGAAAACGCGATAAACGGCGGCTGAGAAACCCGTGCACCGCCCTAGTGCGGTCTCCAAACAGGCAGAAGCAGCTGCTGGGAACACGAGCCAGCAAACCCGAGCTTGCTGTTGCGTTACGCGTGTAACAGACCTGAGCTTACTTTGCAGTTACTTTCAAATACGACTTTTTAGAAATAAAAATAAAAATCCAGCTGTCTCCTTGACCTCGAATAGCCTTCTTTCTTAAGCCCCTAGAAAGCATCGGGATGCCACCTCCGCCGCCCGAGCAGCAAAGGCGCCCTCCGCCTCGCCTTCCTCTTGCGCACCCGCGTCTCTCGCTTCCGACGTGGCGCCACCCGCTCGCGCAGCTCCATCTCCCTCGCCGTCTCTAAGCGATAACGGAGCGTAGGCGTCCCCGCCAAGTTCTCTCTTTTTTTGCTTAGGTTCCAGCGAACCGACCAATAGCCGGGCGAGCTGCCTTCCGTCTCATTTGCATAGTCGTCGCCGCTAGCCAATGGGCGGGCGGGCGTGGAGCATGTTTGGAATGCTCTGGTCCTCCCCTGCGCGCTCTCCCGGGTGGCGACGGAGCGGGCAGCTGCCTTGGCAGAGCAGCCCGAGAAAGCTGTTGCCAGCTGCTCGGCCAGGGCATCGGCCCTGGAAACGCCTCTGCTTTCCCTTGGCTGGAGAGTCGTCCGCCGGCGTGCAGCTCTTGTTGCGCCCGGAGCGGAGGGATCATGTCGGTGGCGGGCCTGAAGAAGCAGTTCCACAAAGCCAGCCAGGTAAGAGAAGCTTTAGGCGCTGAGGAAGATGGTTTGTTTTGTAGGAACCTTGCAACCCTCCATGCCAAGCTCGGAGGAATTGCATAGCACTTTTTATCACCTGCTCTTTTATGTCGAGTCTTATCTATAGCTCCGTATTGCCTACACTGACTGGCAGCAGCCAATCCGACCTAGAGATGCTGGCAGTGGTTGAACCCGGGACCTTTGATATGCAGAGTAGATGCTCTGCGTTTCCCCAGTGAATTGCTCCACCTGAGGATCTCGGGGAATGTGCTGCCCGTTGGATTTTCCTATCAGGTTTTCCTGGGTGCATTAGACTTGGGCTCTTTTCCTGGGCCATTTCGCACATTATGTGGAAGAGAATTTGTGTTTGCTCAGAAAAGAGTTGTGGCCAGTCACTGGTCCCCAATGGACCCCTGTAGCCAGATGCGTATTTTGCAAGTGCTATGCTTGTGATGTTTGTACTGTACATATTTAGGGAACACATCATTGTATGCACACAGAGAGAGAATGTGGGGAGAGGTGAAGGAAGGAAGTCCAGATATGACTTTGGGCAATCCTTTTCCTGCTCCTTTGTTATATCCAGTTTACCTCTTGGGTAACCCCTCTCAGGGAATTCAACTTTCCCCCTCCTCTGGAGGTGATCATGCTTACTCTGGTTTAAGATCTGTTATTGTATGATGAAACTCGCTCTGGAGTAAGCAACCTATATCTGTTTAATTCTTCCCTTCCGAGCCAACTTAGCATCTTCCATGCCATAATAGCAATGGTGGGGTGGTTATTATTTCTGATTCTGTATTTCCAGGCCTCACTTGCTCTTGTGCTAAGTGCTGTATTTGTATGCAATTAAGCCCATGTTTCTGTGTTGTCCACCCCTCGCTCCATAGTCCTTAGTCTAACACATGGGAATTAAACAGACCATCTTGGATGATTGGACTGGGTGCCCATTATATGCTAATGATGTTGGTTGGTGGATCTCCAGATCAACATGCTGGTTGGTTTGTACGAGGTTCTGTGATGTGTTTTTTCCAGTGCTTCGTCCTTTGGAGGAGATACTGTGTTTTTGGTTTAGATCTGCTGTGGATTTATATTTTTCTGAAAGAGAAAAATGTTTGCCTCTCTCAGCCTCCCTCAATCCTGGACGTCAGGGATGGGCAGCCTCGAGCTGTCCTGGCCTCTCTATGTGGCCCTCAGAACCCTCTCTAAACAACATGACTCACCAGCCCTGCCTCACATCCTCTTTGAGGATTGACTGGAACAAATGTGGGATTTCAATCCTGGTGTCTTTGGCTTGCTTAAGGGTGCAAGAGGTGGACTAAAAAAGCTTCCCTACCCTTGTCATACGTTAGTGAATTCTCTACAGACTTTTATCTGCCTGTTATCTTTTTCCCCATCTGCTAGGAGGCTGTTCTCTTCTTCTTTACAGATGTTTGGTTGTGTCTCTTCCTCTCTTCTTTTTACCCCCCAGCCCTTCACAAATAAGTTGCCCCTTCTTTCTTCGAAGGCTGGTTTCCTTTTCTTCCATTGCCAAAGAGAAAGGTATCATTGTATTAATTCTTTGCAGCATGCTTAGGTGGTGGTTTGTTGTGCTGCGAAGCTTTAAAGTGAGTTGAAATGATAAAAAAAAATCCTTCCAGTAGCACCTTAGAGACCAACTAAGTTTGTCATTGGTATGAGCTCTCGTGTGCATGTACACTTCTTCAGATCCAGTCCATCTTGGTGTTGGAAACTGCCTTGTACCGAGTCAGAGCATTGGTCTATTTAGCCCAGTGATGTCTGCACTGACTGGCAGCAGCTCTTCAGGGTCTCATGCAAGTACTCTTTCCTAGTTCTACCTGGAGATGCCCAGAATTGAACCTGGGACCTTCTGCATGTCCATGTGACCATTTGGCCACAAATTGTCAAAGTGTGAGAGTGCCTTTCAAACTTGGGCTTCTAAAACAGACCTCTAACTTGCCAACAGTTTGTTAATTAGATATATATCCCACCTTTCTTCCAAGGATCTCAAGGGCATGTACCTGATTCTTCTCCCCCGTCCCACGTCAGTTTCCCCAATTCCGTGATAGTTTAGGCCAAGAAATAGTTGACTGGCCAAAAGTCAACTACCGGTATTTCCAATCCAATCATTCATTGTGTTTGGCTAAAAGCCATTACAAATTCGATTACATATCCAGCAAGTCAATTAAAGCCTGTTAAAAGAAATCCAGAGATATACATCCACTTACAATAAGTCAAATTAATGAATTGCATGCACAGTCTATGGCATTGTCTTTTATATCGCTAGCGCAAATACTTTTAGCGGCTTTAGCAAATAGGGCTGTTTTGTTTGTGACAAGCGGATCGCAATCAGATAATATATTTTCACGTCAGAGTTCTGTCCCTGTAGTGGTGCCAGCATCTGTTCCAAAAATCTCTTTCTGGGGTTTTGATAGACCTGACAATGGAGTATATAATGGAGGATATCTTCTACCCCACCTACCCCACAAATACAAAGTCTTAAATGTCTTGGAACTGTTCTGTATCTTCCATTTAAGACTGATGTAGGCATTGTTTGAAAACGGAGAGCTGAAAATGCAGTTCTCAGGGAGGCAAAGGTAAGTGGCTGCAAGGAACTGAGCTCTGGTACGATTAGATTTCAGCAAACAGTACCAACGGGAGAATTTTGAGATATGGATTAGAGATAAATATTGCTCGTTATCCTCTTTATGAATCCAGATCCGATTCTGAGCAGGCTTTTAACTAAAGTCAGCTAGTTTCATGGCTGAGTGGCAACTTGAACCTTAGTCTTCCCCCATCTTAGTCCACCATTCTGGACTATAGTGTGTGAAAACAAGACGAACTGGCTAGCAACTCTTTGCATGTTGGTACAGTGGCGTTCCTTCCCATTCTGGTTGAATGGGAACTGCAAATAAATGACTAACATAGGCATGTGTGGGCAGAGATGCCTGTAAAATGGTTTCAAATGACTTTGGTGATAAAGTTTTTTTTCTGGGCTCAATTTGCAGGCTGCTCAAACTTGTCTAAGCTCCTTTTGTTCTCTTAAACCTTTGTGTTGCACTGTTTTCTGGTGGGACTTGATCACATATAATTGAAGGGGAAGGCATCCATCCGGTTGTGCTGGTGCATGTATACCATGGCATTTCTTTCTCCCAGCAGTCATCCCTCCTCTGGCCACTGCTGTGGATACACAACCTGACTGGTCCAGGCGCTGCGGTCATCTGCAAGGGATTTCCACATTGGGGGGGGGATTGATGTTGCCAACCTTCGTGTCACATTTGCAGACATCTTTGTAATGCTGAGTTGGTCTGCCAATGGGCCTGGTGCCATATAGCATGTCCTTTGGGGATCCTGCCATCTTCCATTCTGTGGACATGGCCAAGCCAGTGTAGGCGCCGTTGAGGCAGAAGTGTGAATGTGGGCTTGGGAGAGCACATATTGGTTTGAGACTCGTCTTGCCAAGTGATGCCCAAAAGCGCTTAGGAATTGTGACCCTGATATGCAGCCGGCCACATTCAAAAATGGTGCCTCTCTCCCCCCCCCCCCCCGGTCTGAGGTGGTACATTCTGCTCTGCCGCCTTGTTTTTACTGCATGGGTGAGAAAACTCAATGCAAGGGGTGCAAATGCAGCCCTCTAGGCCTTGGAGCTTTCTGCAGGCCAGGTCCCTCATGCTTTTATCTAGCTGGAATTTGTGTCCTTGAATTCTGATAATGCCTCTTGCTTTTCCGTGTGAAGAATAGAGGAGGTTGAGAGACGAAATGAGACTACTGTACAAAGGCCAAATTCACATCTCTTCCTCTGCCCCTCCAAGTGCCTCTCCAGCTGGCAATAATACGGAAAGGATGCGGAAGCGTCTCAGAGCAACAAAGCAAGCGGAATGGTGATGTCTTAACAGTGCGGTATAAATCCACCACAAACGCACTATTATTGTGTCAATGCGGCATAAACCCACAAAAAACAACTGCCCACTGGACTGGATGGGCCCTAAGCATCTGCATTGAAGAAGAGTATCAAAATAGCAAATGCTGCCTAGCTGCCATAGCCCAAGAGGGATGTCTTTGGCCTCCAGTCTGGTTCAGCCTCAGGTCTCAGTGATACCAAGGGATGTTCAAGGAGCTAGTTGAGTAGAACCATTAGCTTCTTGCCACCCTGAGTTGGAACGGATCATGCCTATGTTGTCGTTAATTCTTACTCCACCAGTTATTAATTTTTCCTCTGCCCTTTGATTCTTCAGCGTGCCTTAAGATGGCTCCTAAGAATCTGGGCTGCAGTGCTTATTATTGCTATTATTATTTATTAAATTTAGTTAGCTGTTTAGCCTAGTCTGACGCCACACCAATGACTGTGGTTAAGAAATGTTTGTGTGAGTTCAAATCATGCTACCGCAGCAAAAAATAAATCTCACACTGTGACATCATCAGATACTCTGATGCAATGGGTAAGGATACATTTTGTCCCTTGAGGTCAAAGTGGGCCCCCCCAATCATTCATTCATCTAATTTAATTCATATCCCGCCCTTTATCCATGAGAAGTGAGGTTACAGGGAACCAGGCAGAGGGCCTTCTTGGTAGTGGCACCCACCCTGTGGAATGCCCTCCCATCAGATGTCAAGGAAACAAAAAACTATCTGACTTTTAGAAGACTTCTGAAAACAGCCCTGTTTAGGGGAGTCTTTAATGTTTGATCTTTTATCGTGTTTTGAATGTTCTGTTGGGAGCTGCCCAGAGTGGATGGGGAAACCCAGCCAGATGGGCGGGGTATAAATAAAATTATTATTATTAATTTCAGGGCAGTTCACAAGATAAAAATGCAACATACTTTTAGAATGCTACATGAAGTTTCGTTTTTGATCAATCCTGCATCGTTATACCACCCTTAACGCTGCGAGGGTATTACTTGTTTCCTATCACAGGCTGGCTTTATTTTTTTGTTTGTTTGTTAAGGCTTTCGTAATAGAAAAAGAAGAAGAAAACATTTCAGAAGTAAGATCAGGTCCTTCCTCGAAGCAAGGATAACAACTGTGACTTCTGTTTGCTTAAAGCAGCTGTTCCCAATCTGGCGCTCCCTGGATGTTGTTAGATTCCCCTCACCTTCTCTATCCAGCTGTGCTGCAGCTCAGGATCCCCACACCCTCCATAAACTGGCATGTCTTGGAAGGGAGGATGCAGAAAGTCTAATGCAGTGGCAGAAGCTTCCCTGCAGTTCCCTGGGCCCCCTGGAGAATGCCTGGTGGGCTGGGGTTGGGGCTCTGCAAAGCGATCTAGGTGAGACAGGTACAGGAGCCCTGAGAGAACAAAATGTTGGCAACGCAAGTAGACAGTCAACCCATATTCAACTTCTGCATATCCAGCTGGCCCTGCCTACCCCAACTTCCCCCGAATCTTCTACCAGGGCTTCTCCCTTCTCCTACCCTCCTCCCACTAGTAACTGCCTCTTTTCCCATAGCCACCATGTGCGTTTGTGACATCACAGGAAGTTTGTAGCCGGCGTCAACTGCTAGGGATGCATCTGCCCAGCCTCCCATCCTGGTACTGGAAAGTACTGTCATGAACGTTACTTAGATGTATTTAGAAATTCCTTGATTTAGAAGTAGAAGATGGCTTGCTTAAGCTCTGTTGTCCCCTTCATTGCTTTCATGGGTGCTTTTGAGGAGAGCCTCATCGACTTCTGACATCCATGAAAGGCAAACACAGATACGGTGAGGAGAATGGCCCTCATTCAATAGCATCATCCGGGCATCTCCACTGACCAGCCTGCCAACTTCCACCCATGAATATCAAGTGGTTCATTCACCCCGAGGGCAGCCAACACCACTCTCTGAACATTCCCAGGCATGCCGTGTCTGTAGGGTTGCCAGACTCAATAGAGGACAGGACTTCTGTGCCTTTAATTGCCCTGCTCTCTTCTGAGTCTGGAAACCTTAAAGAGAAACCGGCAGACCCTTTGCTTGGAAATTAAACCTTGGTTTCTCTTTAAGGTTTCCAGACTCAAAAGAGAGCAGGGCAATTAAAGGCACAGAAGTCCTGTCCTCTATTGAGTCTGGCAACCCTACGTATGTCTGGTGGGTGACCTGTGTCTACTCTCCATTCATACTTACCCCAGCATCAATCCACACATATCCACACAGCTTTTGTCAACAGCCTTCTGAAGCTGAATTTCAACCAGCTTACATGCAGAAACTTCAGCCCTGCGACATCCCGGGCTTCTGCATGCTAATCACATCAGCTTCCATCCACCAACAACTGCCAGAAGTGGCAGAGCATATGCCCGCGCTGCCCAGGGTGGGCGTGCTTCCGAGGGGGTGGTGGCACGGAGAGTGCCCTCCCAGGCGCAGGATAGCCGCTCGGGTGCCCGGAGCAGCGTGTGTGCCCTGCAGCTGGGGGCGGAGCGAGCCACCCATGGCAGACATTCAGTGCGCCGCCAGCCCGCGACTCCCAAGCCTTGCCCAAGCTTACCCCGAGCTTGGGGTAAGCTTGGGAGTCACGGGTGGGTGGCACGCCGAATATCACCCCCCTCAGTGAGGGCACCCGGGGAGGACCGCCCCCACCCCTTCCTACACCCCTGACTGCCAGCTTCTGCCACGTCCACCGCCAGCTTCTAGCCATGGATATCAGCCGCTTTCATGCCGCAATCCTGCTCAGCAGGTTACACTTGCCTTCTTGTTGTTTCACAGCATCCCAATTGATGGATGGTTACCTCCTTCCATCTGCCACTTTGCCTCCCTGTGGAAGGAGGCCCCAAGTATTGAATAGCACGGCTCTTGTCCACTGTGTCCTCCTCAATCTTTTGCCTTGGCATTCCCCTTGGGCTGCTTTTGTATATCCACTGAGTTGCCATGTGCTTTTGTGACATCACAGAAAGTCCACAGCCAATAACAGCAGCTGGGGAGGCACCATCATCATCACCTCCTCAGGCCTCACAGTGGTGGGTGGAACCCAGCAGCCATTTGCCCCCCTTTGCTTGTTTACTATGTACAGCTCACTCCCTATCTGTAATGACACCAAAGAAAGGCATGTCATAAATCCATAGTGGGCGGGTGGCGTCTCCACCCCCATCGTTCTGCCCGGACACTGAGTTCCAGTGCCGAGGGCCTTCTGGCGGATCCCTCGTTGTGAGAAGCCAAGATGCAGGGAACCAGGCAGAGGGCCTTCTCAGTGGTGGCACCCGCCCTGTGGAATGCCCTCCCATCAGATGTCAAAGAGAAAAACAGCTACTAGATTTTTAGAAGACACTTGAAGGCAACTCTGTTTAGGGAGGCTTTTTAATGTTTAATAGATTATTTTATTTCATTTTTCTGTTGGAAGCCGCCCAGAGTGGCTGGAGAAACCCAGCCAGATGGGCAGGGTATAAATAGTAAATTATTATTATTATTATTATTATTATTATTATTATTATTATTATTATTATTATTATATTTTATTATTATCCTGATGGCTGCATTCCCTTGGGACAATTTTTCCATGTATGGGAGCCAACTCCCCGGGGCCGAGGTCTCTTCACACCCACACCCCAATATTGATTAGTTGCAGTTGCTTGAGAGAACACCTGTTTGGGTTGAATAATAGACTAGAGAAGCTAGTATAAGTTGCAATTTCAGCTGAATTTGTGGGAACCACTTGAAGCATCTGCTGTGTTGAGCTACTTTAGTTGCTTCTGTTTGATTTGTTCATTGCAAACAGCTGAAAGCCTGTAAATTTTGATAATAAACCTGGTTTGCAATGGAGGTTGAATAAATTTGATCTGAACTGTATGACTTAGTATGATTGGTACTTTTATCTGTGGATATAAGTAATAATTCTGTGAACTGCCCTGAGACCCCCAGGTATAGGGTGGTATATAAATTCTAATAATAATAATAACAACAACAACAACAACAACAACAACAACAACAACAACAACAACAACAACACACAATGAATGCCCATGGGTATGGCAATGGATTCTTCTCCCTTCAATGCCATCTCTCCTTAGACATTTAAAAGAATGTGTAAACCTGGTTCCATCAAGACACACTCCTTGCAGCAAAAACTCCTCCCATGTACATATCTCCTTTACTGAATTGGGACAAATGAATGCAATTCTTGCCAAAAAGCAACAGCAGTGAAAACGGCTGCAAAACATTTATGCTGCGGCATGTCTAGAGAGTTGTCAACAGTGCCTGTGAACGTGTCGCCTGTGGAAATAGCTATTTTCCAAAATAAGAATGGCTCGGCTTCTCTTACATGATAGATTTAATTAGTCCTGGTCTGTATGAACTATGTGAAACAGGGTGTATCTACATTTTAAATATATATAAAAAAACACAATGGCCTTTGCAGTGATTAAATCTGACCTCTTCCCAACAGGGTGTCTATAAAATTAGGGATGTGAAACAATGGGGGTTTGAGCCTCCTGCTGCGCAGGCCCACGCACTGGGGCAGCATCTTCTGCTAAAACAATTTAAAGATTTCGACCCCCTGCTGGTTTGCAAGCGAGCAGAGCATTGATGCTGCGTAAACATTTGCCATCTGGGAGCTCGAGAGGAGCAGCTGTTGGGGCTGGTGGTAGGTGGATCGCAGAAGGATTCATCTATGTAAAGGTCCTCTCCTCCGTTGCAGAAATGGGCCCATGATTGCTCCTAACTGTGGTGAACAACTGTTTAACAGAAGAAGATGTTATTTCAACAGCAGCGAGTTTTCAAGTTCCTCCAGAACTCTGCATCAGGAGAAAGGTTACACAAACTAGGAAGTGGACGGGATGAGGACAAAATAAAAATAAAAAAAGTACAAAAATGTAGACTGGATATTTCACCATTCGGTCAGGTTTTAGTCTCAGCTACAGGATGGATATTGCTACATTCACACTATATATTTAAAGCACTACGAATGAACCTTAAACAGTTGTGATTTCCCCCAGAGAATTCTGGGTCATTATATTTACTGGTGTCTGAAGTTTATACCCTGCTTTTTGATGGTTGATCATTCCAATTCTTGAGTTTCTTAGATGAGTACTTATAGTTATGGACACTACGCTTTGTTCCCAGTTACATATAGGCCACATTGACACTATGCTACCACTTTGAACAGGCCTGGCTTCCCCCAAAGAATTCTGGGAACTGTGATTAGTTAAAGGAGGCACCTATACACCTCCAGAGCTATAGTTCCAAGAGGGTTTAACAATGAACTTCTCTTCCCATGGAACTCTGGGAATTGTAGTTCTGTTAGAGGAATTGGGTTCTTCTAACAACTCTCAGCACCCTTAACAAACTACAGCTTCCAGGATTCTTTAAACATTATTCTTTTGAGGAAGCAATGTGCATGGCTTGTGCTTCAAATGTATCGTGTTCACGGTGGTGCTCGTTGATGGCAAACACCAATTTTTGTGCCAATGAATTCTGTAAATTAATGATGTGCTGCGCGGAGGAGTTTATTTCTTGTCCTATATCGCCTGCCAGCTCCATTAGATGACCCTCAGCTTCTGGTTACTCTTGAGAGGAGCAAAAGTGCTCTTTCCTTCTCTGCACCAGCGTCATTTATAAACCTCTGTCATACTGCAAATTAAAGAGATTGGAAGACTGTCTACAAATCAGATTTTCTCTGTGGTTGCTTGGAAGCTATTCAGAACATGCCCAGTTATCCCAAGCAAATGTATGGTGTCGGCTTCAAGTTAGGTTGGCAAAATAGAAGTGAATTCTGAAAGAGGAGATGAGAATGCACAAAAGGAACAGTCGGAAGAATGAAAGGTGAGCTTGCCTCGGGAAGCATATGGTTCCTGCTGAGCTTTCTTTTAAAACCCTCAGAACAAAGACTCTGGGTTGATCAAAGGCTTAACAAAAAACGAAGCTAAGAAAAAGTGTCACACTTTGAATGCTATGCACAATTCTGATTGCCTTGCCCCAGAAAGGACATTGAAGAGCTGGAAAGTGACAACTGAGATGGCCAGGGGGTCAGAGCCTTTTAAGTACTGGTCTTCTTAGCACCATGTTTAGATCCATCAGTTGGCTTTAGGTTATAATTTAAAATACACAATATTTTGCTTCTTAGAATTCCTCACAACAACCTTCTAAGGTGGGCCCAGTTTGGGTATTTACATACTATGGATAGAATCTGAATCTGAGTGGTATTGGCTTGCAAAGGCAATCATCCTGAGCTAGCAGCTAGGGTGAACTGGGGGATTTCCTGATTCATGGCTTGAACTCCAGCTATTAAGCCAACAGCTGATCTTTACATAGGTCTCTTCTAGAAGACCTGTTAATGGAATGTTCAGCTTGATTTGTTTGCAGGGAGGTAGGCCGATGTTGACTATTTATTGAACATCTGTTGTTTACAAGGAGGTGAGATTATGTTGTGCTATCCCAGTGTTCCCAGTGCCTTTTCCTGGCCCTTTCTGTGTTGCTAAAAGTGTTTGGGGCTGGTGGAAGTGGGTTTGGGGCTGGTGGAAGTGGGTGTGGTGTGGAAGAGCACCAAACCAACTAATTGTGCAACCTGAAATTGGCAGTTCGTTGTTGAGTCTCAGTAGTAAAAAGCAACAGTCTCGAAGTGCCCAAACTTTAAATCCTGGTGTAGGGGTGTGTGTGTGTGTGTGTGTGTGTGTGTGTGTTTCCTTGTTTTTTGAAAATGGAAATCTGTTGATAGCTCTTCACTTTATCTTGTCCAACTTGTGGAATATGTCGTTGTCCCATATGGGGATCGAACCTGCAACCTTGGCATTATCAGCACCATGCTCCAACCAACTGAGCGGTTCAGCAGGTCTATTCAACACTTAAATTTCACCCGTGGCTTAAATGGCTTCTCCCTTTCATCTTGCTGCAACTGATTTTTCTTTCTGGCTAGCTAGATTTTTAGATCGACAATTATGTCTTGGTTTGGTTAAAAAAAAACTAATAGACATAGGCTGGGTTTAAAGATATCTGCTTCTATACCCTTTTTATTTATGGATCTGTCAAATTGCAAGTTAAGGGTTGAGCTTGTTTTTTAAACTCTGCTTCCAATTACCTGTCAAAGTTTCTTAATCAACATGAATCTTTTGGCCAGAGAATGTCCTGTGGACTAACTGGGCCTTTCATGAATAATGCAACACAGTTGCAAAGATGTTAGGGAGCCAATGATCTTGCAAGTTCCCAAGTATTTTAAGAATCTCCATCTTGCTTGCACCTGGCTCTTTCCAATGCTGTCCAGCCATAGCTGCCAAGTTATCCCTTTTTAAAGGGATTTTCCCTTATGCTGAATAGGCTTCCTCGCGAGAAAAGGGAAAACTTGGCAGCTATGTGTCCAGTGTTCTTTGATTCCATAAACTCGTTAAGAATTATATGTACCATACATTACATTACTGGATCTGAAAATCTTCTGGGTCTCTTAATAAGGTCCACATTGGAGTGAGTTACCCTTTCTGAAAATCATCAATGTGCAGAGAGCATAGCAGGAAAATTGCAGAGAGGGAATTGAATGTGCATATTATTTATTTAAAATATTTCTTACCCACCCTTGATCAAAAAGATTCCTAAGTGGTGTACAAAGCTGTGAATAAAACTATTTACCCAACATAGAAATACAACATATAAGCATAGGCAAAAATAAGAGACAAACTAAACATGTAAAATTAAAGAGCAGGGTAAGGCAAAATATCGATTAAAATGTCATCCGAACTTCCTGGGTAAAGAAGAGGGTTTCAACCTGGCACTGAAAATATTGTAATATCAGCATGTCAGATTAAGAGCACAAGCCCCACAAAGAGCATTTTTGGTGAATGGTTTCTTCTGCAGTGGGGACATAGGTGGCACTGTGGGTTAAACCACAGAGCCTAGGGCTTGCCGATCAGAAGGTCGGTGGTTCGAATCCCCGCGATGGGGTGAGCTCCCGTTGCTCGGTCCCAGCTCCTGCCAACCTAGCAGTTCAAAAGCTCATCAAAGTAGATAAATAGGTACCGCTACAGCGGGAAGGTAACGGCGTTTCCTTGTGTTGCTCTGGTTTGCCAGAAGCGGCTTTGTTCTGCTGGCCACATGACCTGGAAGCTGTACGCCGGCTACCTCGGCCAATAACGCGAGATGAACGTCGCAACCCCAGAGTCAGTCACGACTGGACCTAATGGTCAGGGGTCCCTTTACTTTTACCTTTACCTTTCTTCTGCAATGCTGCCTCTAACTCTGGTTGCCCCCAGACTCTCAGTATTTTGCAGGATGGGTTCAAGGGCATACAGGAAATTTAGGCTTCTGCACAATTAAAGTGGATTAAAGCACGTTAGCACAGCACATCCACATTTTTTTAACGGACTCCTTGCAGTTAGGAAAGTGATAGGGAATTTCAGTGATTGGGGAAAGTGTGGGATGAATGAATGGTAGATGGGAAGACATACAGGTGAAACTCGGAAAATTAGAATATAGAGTAGTCTCAAAGGTGCTACAGGTGAAACTCGGAAAATTGTTGAAAAGTCCATTTATTTCAGTAATGCAACTTAAAAGGTGAAACTAATATATGAGATAGATGCATGACATGTAAAGCAAGATATGTCAAGCCTTTATTTGTTGTAATTGTAACTATTTGTCCTTAGGCGGGTCAATTATAAATGGAATGTAATTAATTAAATGTAATAGCGATGTTTATTGTTGTTTATTTTTGTATTATTGTAACTATTTGCTTTATTACTGTGGAATTTCCAAAAGAAGGCATTTGTAAAAATTAAAAGAAAAATAAATAATAATAAGTTGCATTACTGAAATAAATGCACTTTTTGACGATATTCTAATTTTCCGAGTTTCACCTGTATAAACATTATGCACACAAATCAGGATGAATGCTCCATAAAGAGCAGATGTAGTGTAACCTCTGTGAAACTTTGTGCAAACTAAGGCTGTTCTAGGCTGTGATAGAAGTATAGTGTCCAGATCAAGGAAAGTAATAGTTCTACTCTATTCTGCCTTGGTCAGACCACACCCGGAATACTGTGTCTAATTCTGTGCACCACAATTTTAAAAGGGTGTTGACGGCCTGTAAGGTGTCCAGAGGAGGGCAGCTAAGATGACCAAGGGTCTGGAAACCATGCCTTATGAGGAATGGTTGAAGTACAGTAGCTGGGTATGTTTAGCCTGGAAAAGAGGAGACTGGGAGGAGATATGATAGCCATCTTCAAATATCTCAAGGTTTGTCACATACCGGTAGAAAATGGAACAAGCTTACCGGTATTTTCTCCTGCTCTGGAGGCTAGGACCTGAACCAATGGATTTAAGTTACAAGAAAGGAGATTCTGACTAAACATCAGGAAGAACTTTCTGATAGTAAGAGCTGTTTGACAGTGGAATGGTCTCCCTTGGAAGGTGGTGAACTCTCCTTCCTTTGAGGTGGAAGTTTTTAAGCAGAAGTTGGATGGTCACCTGTCATGGATGCTTCAGTTGAGATTCCTGCATTGCAGGTGGTTGGACTCTATGACCCTTGGGGATCCCTTCCAACTCTATGGTTCTGAAACACATGACAGGCCACAGTTTCCCCTTTCCTGCTCTGAATCAATTACCTGGACCTGCTAAGATTCAGAAAGGTACCAGTAGCTCTTGTGTGTTCCTTCAGACTATGCCGGAGTGTAAATTTCTGGTTTCCCCCATCAATTCTGTTTGCTAGAAATGACTAACCAATGACTTCCTGAAATGTTAGACATCTCTTCTCCCCACCCCCACCCCCGTTTTGCAATATGCCATTTCACATATCACTGAATAGTAAATCAGCAAGTGAGCCATCGGGGCGAGACAGTGGGGGTTTGTCAGGGAAGTCTTGAAAATTTCAGAGTACAAAGTACTTTTTTGTTGTGTGAGAAGAATTAAGCTTCAACAGTCAAGTTATTCCAAAAGATCCATGGGGATGGAGATGTGGCGCTGCCTGGCGGAAACTGACTCCTTCCCTGGAAAGTGCAAAATTGTGTTATGGTCACAGAACCTTGCTTGATTCGCTTGTCGACAAAAATGCTCTTTGTCTGTCTGTGCTTTATCTGAAATTTTGCTGCGTAACTGTCCCAGAAGCTAACTGCAATTAACACGAGAGAGGCCCAGACACCATATTGGTTCCAAGAGTGTAAGAAATGTACAGGCCCTTTTGACACATGATGCTAAATGCGTGGAAACCCCTTTTCTGAATGTGCCTTGCTCTCAGTTGCATGGAATTGACTCTCTTCTCCTGGCGTGCAGATTCTACTGTTTTGAAGCATACAATTTAATTCTGTTTTGAACCATGCAATTGAATTTTGGGAGCTGTGATCTGGTAGCATCTAGATCAGCCCTTTTCGACCTTGGGTCCCTAGATGTTGTTGGACCACAACTCCCATCAACCCAACTAGCGGGACCAGTGGTCAGGGATGATGGGACTTGCAGTCCAGCAACATCTGGGGTCCCAAGGTTTAGAAAGGATGCTGCCAGATCACAGATCCCATAATCCTTGACCTTTAACAGTGCTGGCAAGTGGCGATGGGAATTGGAGCCCCACAACATTTGAAGGGCCATAAGCTCTGATTTTTATAGGCCTGTAGTAGACTTGCTTATTGCTGGCAAGCAAAAGATGGGGTTAGTCTATTGAGGCCTCTGGGTCATGTATCAGTGGTGCTGTGGGAAAATATCCCAACAACCGAAAGGCAGCAAGGTCACAATGACACAAAACAAATCACTTGCTACAACAGAAGATGCATCAAATAAGATTTCTTGCCAGCTTTTTGCCTTGAAAGCAAGAGAGTAACAACACATCATTTTGCATCTATCTCCCCCCCCCTTATTATCTAATTCCCAGACAAATGCTGGGCATCTTTTTTTCCATTGTGATGTTCTTCTAGAGTTCCTGGTGTGGTGGCGTCATTTTCTATTTTCCATTTTCAAGGTAGAGGAATTTCTAAACAAATATAACCCAGGCTCCTTGTTTGGTAGAATGCCACAAGGGCAGGTCAATAAACACCCTCTTGCAAGCAGACTTAACAGAAGCAAGGCTCTTTTTATAGCTTGGCAGAGAAGTAGGGAAGCGTTGTAAAAGAAGCAAGGCAAAGCAAACCAAATAGAGAGAGAGAGAGAGAAGTGTTGGAGGTTGCAAGCATTTGGTTATAATGGGCTGCAGGGCCAGGCCAAGATATTTTGGCACCTGAGGTGAACCACAAAATGGCTCTTTCCTCCTGCCAGGGGACATTGATCTGCATTGGGGACAAGGGTGGGAGGGGACCAGCACTGCCAAGAGGCCACTGTGGAGGTGGCATGGGGGCTGCCAAGAATGGGGCGGATCTAGCATCCAAGCAGCTGATGATGCCACAGCAGAAACAGGTGATACATTCCTTGGAGACTCGAACTGCTGCCCCGTGGATCCTGCTGCCTGAGGCGCTTAATAATAATAATAATTTTTTGTTTTGTTTTGTTTATACCTTGCCCATCTGCTGGGTTTCCCCAACCACTCTGGGAGGCTTCCAGCAAAATATAAAAAATAAAATAAAATGTCAGACATTAAAAACTTTCCCGTTTTCTAGAAGTTGTGTAATTCTTTATCTCCCTGACATCTGATGGGAGGACGTTCCACAGGGAGGGTGCCACTGCAGAGAAGGCCCTCTGTCTGGTTCCCTGTAACTTTATGTCTCTCGGTGAGGGTGAAGTGTAGGTGGCAAGGCGCAGTGATAACAGCAAGAACCTTTATTGAACCACGTAACTGGGAAACGGGCAAAGCAACTGCTTATATACATTCCTGAAAGCCTGGGCCACTCCCACTCCCAACATGATTGGCTGTCTACACTTCCAAGCTGCGAATCATGACTCAGAGTTCAAGGGCCAATGGCAGAGGCCCAAATACTGAAATGTTCTGTGATTGGACACCATGTATCGAATCAGAACACAGGAGCTCAGAATCCTTAGTCCAGACTCAAGCTCGGGCAAACACAGACCACTGAATACATAACAGAGGGAACTGCCAGAAGACCCTTGGAAGTGGACCTCAGTGTCCGGGCTGAACGATGGAGGTGGAGACACTCCTTCAGGTATACTGGGCCGAGGCCGTTTAGGCTTTAAAAGTCAGTACCAACACTTTGAATTGTGCTCGGTAACATACTGGGAACCAATGTAGGTCTTTCAAGCCCAGTGTTATGTGGTCTCTGTGGCCGCTTCCAGTCACCAGTTAGCCACTGCATTTTGGATTAGTTGTAGTTTCCGAGTCACCTTCAAACATAGCCCCACGTAGAGTGTGTTGCAGTAGTCCAAGCAGGAGATAACTAGAGCATGTACCACTCTGGCGAGACAGTCTGCAGGCAGGTAGGGTCTCAGCCTGTGTACCAGATGGAGGTGGTAGACAGCTGCCCTGGAAACAGAAACCCCCATATTTTAAACCGTTTCCGCTGGCAGCCCAGATTGGAAAAAAATTCTGTACATCCCCCGGATTTCAGTACTTGCCAGGGAGGCTCCTTCTGCGCATGTCTGGACATGCGGAGAACCAATTTCGGGTGCTCTGCCCATGTCTGGGCACTGGAAATTGGGCAGAGCAGCACCGGAAGTCATTTCTGAGCATGTCTGGACATGCGTAGAAGCGGCTTCCGGTGCCACTCTGCCCATGTCTGGGCACCAGAAATCGGGCAGTGCCGGATTTCTACGCATGTCTGGAAGCGACTTCCGGTGCCGGCGCTGCTGATCCCGGATTTTTCTAACCGGGAGTTGGAAGGTATGTTCCATGGACAGCTGTGAGTCCAAAATGACTCCCAAAATAAATACAGAAATGATAAAGAAGACGTTAAAATGATAAGAGAATAACAACATTTGATGTAAAGAACCTAATATGAAGATATAATACAAGCGAGAAATTATTATGTTAAAAACCAAAAGAGGAAGTTGAGGGAAATCAGGGTGGGGGAGGGGGAAGTTGGGGAATTGTATTCTTTTTATGTTATATGAAATGTTATTACTATGTTAAAAATGTGAAACTTAATAAAAACTATTTTAAAAAACAAGCAAAATGACTCCCAGGCTCTGCACCTGGTTCTTCAGGGGCACAGTTACCCCATTCAGCTCCAGGCAGCCCCCTCGCTCACCCCCTGTCCCCCAAATACAGTACTTCTGTCTTGTCAGGATTCAACCTCAATCTGTTAGCCACCATCCAACCTCCACGTGCCTCCAGACACTCACACAGGACCTTCATCGCCTTCAGTGGTTCTGATTTGAAAGAGAGGTAGAGCTGGGTATCATCAGCATACTGATGAACACCCAGCCCAACCCCCCTGATGATCTCTCCCAGCGGCTTCATGTAGCTGTTAAAAAGCATGGGGGAGAGGATGGAACCTGCCCCCACCCCCGCCCTGCCCCCACCCCGCCTTGATGGTTTGCATACAAAGAAGCACCAAGCAACTCCTTGCGTGAGCTGAACGACTACCAGTTGTGCAATAGGACTTTCTTGCCTTCTTTGCCACTGCTACCCCCCCCCACACACACACACAGAAGTACAATTTAGCAGTCAAGTACTATGGCCAGCAGCTGTTCTCCAGGGTTTTGAGGTGTTGAGCAGGATCATCATATTGCTTTCTGCCAGATCCTTTAAACACAGGACACCCTATGTGGAACAGCACATGCTCTACCAGCAAGCAACCGGATCTTCTTCTCTTTTGCATAGATCGCCTCTTGCAGCTTTAACCAACCTGGTGCCCGCTAGATACTTTTGAACTACAAATCCCATCAGCCTGGCTGGGACTGACAACAATTGCATCCTCAAGCATGTGGACAGTACCGGGGGGGGGGGGGTGAAGGCTGGGCTCTTGGATGGACAAACCACAGAACACATTCCTGCATTGCACGGCTAATGTCAATGGTTCTTTTGTTACTCATATCACATGCTTTATAACACACACAGACAAACACACACAGTTTGCAATTGTATCTTTCGAAAAAGAAGCTTGCCTATTTTTTTGAGAATCCCAACAGTGTAGCAGATTAAATGCTCAGAAATGCCTCGTTTTGCTTAGATTGTGAGCTGTTGGTTCCCTTATCGCTTGGCCTGCACCGTGTCGGTGCATCTCCCAGCTGAGGTTTCTTGCCTTGAAGGATATCTTCGAAACGCCCTTTTGGCTTCTGGGGTGGAGCAGAGCTGCCACCCGGAGGCAATAAAACGGGAGAAGAATGTCATGTTACTGCAGCTGTGAGCGCTTTCTTTAATTGATGCCTTTGGCTCTGTAATCAGACTGTGTTGTGAAGCTCCTTCCAGTAATTTCTGTATGGTGTGCCTGGATAGATTAGATCCGCAAGTGTGTGTGTGGGAATAAATCAGATGATTAAGGGCATGTGTTAGCCCTAAGCACCTCCCTCCACTTGATCTAGTCTCCTTTGCCACGGTGTGAGGAATTCCACTTTAACTCCACACTGGGTGTAAATGGATCATCCAGTCATGCCTGGTGCTGAGATACAGACAAATTACCGTATTTTTCTGTCCATAAGATGTATAAGACGCCTCCTATTTTGGGGGACTCAGATTTAAGAAAATGGGGAGAGATGGCCCAGAGTATAAGATGCCTCCTAATTTTTGACATTATTTTTAATGGGAAAAACCTAGTCTTATAGACGGAAAAATACGGTATGCGAATCGAAGCACAGCCATCCTTTGAAATGTGAACTTATCTGTATTTCCCAATGCTGTTCTCCAGCCAAGTAATACGTATATAAATGCATATACTACCAAGGTATAGCGTGCATTAAAATGCGTACATTAGTGAAATGCAGTTAGCTTAGTTGGTTAGAGCATGGTGGGGATAACGCCAAAGTCACGGGTTTGATACCTGTATGGGTGCAGGTAAATTGGTCCCATGCTAGAGCATAGGGTCGTGGGTTTGAGCCCCACATTGGGCAAAAGATTCCTGCATTGCAGGGGGTTGGACCATAGCTGCCAAGTTTTCCCTTTTCTCGCGAGGAAGCCTATTCAGCATAAGGGAAAATCCCTTTAAAAAAGGGATAACTTGGCAGCTATGGGTTGGACTAGAAGGGGCGACCAACTCCCAAGAGACTGGGATCTACTCACAGAGTTAAAAACTGGCAGTGATCAGGTCAAAGTTGTTGAGCTTTTTTTTAGGAAGGAGGAAGGCCCATTTTGGGGGGGTTTGGGTCAAAGTTGTAGAGTTTTTTCAGGGAGGAGGTAAAATGTTGAGCTTTTTTGTAGGCGAGCCAAGTCCAGTGATCTACCGGTAGATCACAATCTACCTGTTGGAGATGCTTGGACTGGATGATCCATGGGGTCCCTTCTAACACTGTGATTGCACCATTCTATCACTCTATCAATATATTAGGGGGAATTGCTGTGCAATGATGTGTATATTAGACAAAGTTGCATGCAATCAAGAGAAGTAAGCACTAAAAAGTTAATTAATTTTCAAGGCAGGTTTAAAATAAAAACATTGGAAACTGAAAATGTGGAGAATTGGGGAGGGGGGGAAATGAGAAAGTGAAATTGAAAGGTTTTCCCATTCCTAGTGGCTACGAGCCATGATGGCTGTCTCCATTATGAGAGGTGGCATACCTGTGGATACCAGTTATTTGGAAACAGTGGCCAAGGAATTTGCTGCCAAGGAGTGTGGTGGAGTCTCCTTCTTTGGAGGTCTTTAAGCGGAGGCTTGACAGCCATCTGTCAGGAATGTTTTGATGGTGTTTCCTGCTTGGCAGGGGGTTGGACTGGATGGCCCTTGTGGTCTCTTCCAACTCTATGATTCTATGCCCTCCTGCCCTTCTTGTGGGCTTCACATAGACATAGACTGTCTGACAGATGGGCCTCTGCTCTGACCCAATGCACTCTCCAATATTTAAAGGTGACTCCTGATTTTGGTAGGGTTTGTGTGGGGTCCCCTACATTATTTCTAGCCTTATGTGCAGCTTTTGTGTCATGCTATATAAGCTCTTTTTTTTCTTCCTGCAGCTATTCAGTGAAAAAATCAGCGGAGTGGAAGGAACAAAACACGATGAAGATTTCCATGAGATGGAACGGGTAAGACAAGCCTAAGGAAATGCTTAAAGATTGTTGCTAATCACATGTCCTTGGTTCCAGACGATAAAGTAAGGTTTCTCTACCTTCCTTTCCTTCCAGTCTAGAGTCTACACTCCTAACATGGCTGTACCGCATGAGTATTCAGATCACGTGAACCTGTTCTAGGTCCAATTTATATTTTTTATGTATGAGTTAGATGTGTATGTTGTTGTTTTTCCTTCAAGTTGCTCAGGGTGACAAAGGTGGGTCTTTCTAATTTTTCCCTCACAACAAGGTAGGATGAAATAGATATTTGACTTGAGTACAGATCCTCACTCGTGTATTAGTGCTCTTCGCTTCCATTGCACCATATCAGCATAGTAAAATAAACTAGCCATGTTATGAGGAAAATAACTACAGAGTGCGGGGTGAAATTATAGAGAGAAACAAATATTTTTTACCTGAAATGAAAGCCTACCATTCGAACAACTACCGTGTTTTCCCGAAAATAAGACACTGTCTTATATTTATTTTTCCTCAAGAAGACACACTATTGCTTATTTTCAGGGGGTGTCTTATTTTTATTAAGTGTCCAGCCTCGCCTCTTCCTTGGCGCCCTCCAGAACTGCGCCTATCACTATGTCTTATTTTCGGGGTATGGCTTATATTCCGCAAATGCTTAGAAATCCTGCTATGGCTTATTTTATGGGTATGTCTTATTTTCAGGAATACAGGGTAGGCATTCTTACCAGCTCTAGTATTGGACGCAGGTGGCACTGTGGTCTAAACCACTGATCCTCTTGGGCTTGCTGATCAGAAACTTGTCGGTTCAAATCCCCGCAACGGAGTGAGCTCCTGTTGCTCTGTCCCAGCTCCTGCCAACCTAGCTGTTCAAAAGCACACCAGTGCAAGTAGATAAATACTTCCCGCTGCAGCAGGAAGGTAAACAGCATTTCCATGCGCTCTGGTTTCCGTCACAGTGTCCCGTTGCGCCAGAAGCGGATTAGTCCTGCTGGCCACATGTCCCGGAAAGCTGTCTGTGGACAAATGCCGGCTCCCTCGGCCTGAAAGCGAGATGAGTGCCGCAACCCCATAGTTGCCTTTGACTGGATTTAACCGCCCAGACGTCCTTTACCTTTTACCTTTACTACTGGACAGAATACATAAATGTCCATCTTGCCATGATCTCATTTTGTCACCCACTTGTCCCAGTTTTACCTTGTTCAGAGATGTGGAAGCTGAGACCCTCCTGACATTGCAGGACTACAACTCCCATCTTCTTACCTCGACGATTGGCCTTGATGGTACTTGTATTTCAACAGCATCTGGACGGCCAGAGGTTCTCCATCTCTGACTTAGTTGACAGGGTGCCTTCTCTGGTTTTTTCCACAGAATGCATAGGCTTTTATGCAGCATCTGAACGGAGTGATAGTAGGCGTTTCTATGAAATTTTCCTTAAAAGCCTTGATATGTTTGTCTTGCAGAAGATTGACATCACCAACAAAGCTGTGGCAGAACTCCTGTCAAAGTCCACTGAATATCTGCAACCTAATCCAGGTAAACGGAGATGATTCCAATAGCCTCTTCCAGATGTTTCGCGGCAAACCCAGGTCATCAGATTTGCTCCATGCAGGCCTAGCTTGGCTTCTGGGCACAATGGCATATTATGGCTGGATGCTACTCTACCATGAAATTTCTGATCCACCTACCTGTCAGTAGTTCCTCTAAATGGAAATCCTGTTCAGTTCTGTCACTTCTGTGCAGACATACCTTGCAATTTTTCTTCCCGTGGTGCTGTCCTGCAGCCAATCGGAAGCCCGCGGAAGCCCCATTGGACGTTTGGCTTCCAAAAGAACGTTAAAAATAACACTCCTGGGTTTCAATAGTTCAGGAGCCGAAACATTTGACTCCCAAGGCGTTCAGGAGCCTTGTACTTGTGTTATCTCTTATGAAACAATGTTCCACCAGTGCAACAAATATATCACTAAATGACTTTTTAACTTAATAATTCAGGTAGGTAGCCGTGTCGGAAATAAAAATAAATAAAAGTAAAAATTTGTCCAGTAGCACCTTATAGATCAACTAAGTTTGTTCTGGTATAAGCTATCTGAAGAAGTGTGCATGCACATGAAAGCTTATACCAGAACAAACTTAGTTGGTCTATAAGGTGCTACTGGACAAATTTTTATTTTATTAATTTTTATTTTAACTTAATAATGTTGTTGTTGTTGTTGTTGTTGTTGTTGTTGTTGTTGTTGTTGTTAATTGAATTTATATACTTCCCTATACCCGGACGTCTCAGGGAGGTTCACAGAACAAAATAAAAACAAAAAAACCCACAATATATATAATCAAAATAAAAACAGCAACCCAATAGCAACCCCCCCCAAAAGAAAGAACCACATTTTAAAAGGGCATAGGATGTCAATCAAATCAACCCAAGCCTGGTTAAAGAGGAACATTTTTTGCCTGTGTAATGAAGGCGCCTGGCGACCTTCCCTGCGGAGAGCATTCCACAGACGGGGAGCCACTGCAGAGAAGGCCCATTCTCGTGTTGCCACCCTCCAGACCTCTCAAGGAGGAGGGACAATACAATGACTACAGTGCTTAGAGTCCAGTATATGTAGGTCTGGGTCAATATAATCACCTGGAATTCTTGGGGGGGGGGCTGCCAGGGCCCCTGTCACCCTGGCAGAACCCATAGCATTTAGTCTGCATTTGGATAATGTTATGAATCCCCACATTTTAGCAAATGTGTAGCTGTTGCTGTAATGTTAGTGTTAACGTTCAAATGCTGGTGTTCTGTGCTGGGGTGGGGGAGCTGTGGCCCTCCAAATGTCTATGGACTCCAACTCTCATCGTCCATTCCCATTGGTCAAGCTGGTTGGGGTTGATAGGACTTGGAGTCCAGCAACATCCCCATCCCTATTTTATGTTGTTTTAATCATTTTGGATTTTGTGTTTGTAAATTGCCTTGTGATCGTATTCGCCCTGAAAGATAGGATAAACATCTATTAAATGCTAGGCAAAGTAATTGTCATGTAAAGAGTCTGACAAATTACATAGTGTTGAAGTAGATGCAATAGCTTTATTTGTGAAGACTTTTTTCCATTGACACTTCTCTTTAAAAAAAGTTTGGAGATGATTTTTTTTTTGTCTGCACAGTTGGAACTGGTGCAGTTTTGCACCCTGGCCTTTTTTTGTGAGTTAGAGACACAATCGTGTGAAAGTCCAGGTTATGTTCGCAAGAGCCGTGCTTCTGTTTTGTCCAGAGTTTCCCATACAAAATTTTTCCATACAATTTTCAGAATGAACAGCCACGGAATCATTATAAACATTGCCTATTTGTGACATTACCCTGTAAGAACTGAACTAAAAACTCCCCTCTAGATTGGAAATCTTTACCATTCTTTACATAGACCAATATCTTTATGAATATGTAATATCTCCGTTAAATGAGACTTAGTATGTACTGAGAAATGAAAGATTTCTTTCTCATAGGTTGCAGCACACACTGCTTATCTGTCCACCCAGATATCTTTCTCTTTTCTTTTCTTTTCTCTTCTCTTCTCTTCTCTTTTTTCTTTTCCATAATTGACCAAGTGCATTTTCGGGGGGGGGGGGGGTTACTATAATGAACGAACCCTGCACTTCTGAATTTGCCACAACACTTCCGATTGTTTACCCCAGTATGTGGGGATAATAAGCACATATGTTATTCTTCAAATGGATATTTAGGTATTCCTTTTATGCCTCACCAATGGGTGTTTTTTTTTTAAGCCTACAGAGCAAAGCTGGGAATGCTGAATACTGTGTCCAAGATACGAGGGCAAGTGAAAGCCACAGGATACCCTCAGACAGAAGGGCTGCTTGGAGAATGTATGCTTCGATATGGGAGAGAACTCGGAGAGGGCTCTGCATTTGGTGAGCTTCTGCAGCTATGTGGCTTCTGTGGCCTGTTCACGTGGCATGTGGTGGTGGTGGAGAAGACAGGCCCTGCCCCATGGAGCTTACAGTGGAGGAGGTAATAGAGGGAGGAGAAGCAAGGCTGAGACAGTACGTTTCCGAGCACAATTCAAAGTGTTGGTGCTGACCTTTCAAGCCCTAAACGGCCTTGGTCCTGTATACCTGAAGGAGCGTCTCCACCCCCATCATTCAGCCCGGACACTGAGATTCAGCGCCGAGGGCCTTCTGGCGGTTCCCTCATTGCGAGAAGTGAGGTTACAGGAAACCAGACAGAGGGCCTTCTCGGTAGTGGCACCCGCCCTGTGGAACGCCCTCCCAGCAGATGTCAAGGCAATAAGCAACTATTTTACTTTTAGAAGACAACTGAAGGCGGCCCTGTTTAGGGAAGTTTTTAATGTTTGATGCTGTACTGTTTTTAATATTCAGTTGGAAGCCACCCAGAGTGGCTGGGGAGACTCAGCCAGATGGGCGGGGTACAAATAATAAATTATTATTATTATTATTATTATTATTATTATTATTATTATTATTATTATTATTATTAACGTGAGAGAGTACAGTTCACACAGGCAGACACATTTCATGTATTTACCATACTCAAGACGGTCCTCTAAACCCAAGTGCAAAATCTCTGACTGGCAGAAGACATAATTTGGCCTGTGAGGTGGTTTTCTCCAAACCACACCCACCTATTTTTCTAGAGAACGGAGGGTGACAATGGAGCATATGGTTTTAATACCTAGGTTGTTGGGTTCTTTGCCCTCTTCTACACCACATATGGTACTAATTTGATTTAATGAGTGCTGCTTCTTCCCTACAAGGCACGGCCCTAATCGATTCGGGGGAAAGCATGAAGCTGATGGGTGAAGTGAAAGACTCTCTGGACATCAATGTCAAGCAAAACTTCATTGATCCCCTTCAGCTGTTGCAAGACAAGGATTTAAAAGAGATTGGGGTGAGTCTATTTCCGGCTTGCATGTTTTGCCTTTTCAAATGTGCCAGGAGGAGTGGCGCGTTAATCCCTTGAGAAATTTCACAAAGTGTCTCCGAACTTTTACCGCGGGCATCTCTAGTTCTGCTGTAGCTCTATTTGGTTTTGGAGCAATGGGAACATCTTCCCTCTCAGAGCCTTAGCAAGGCTTCTCTGTCCACAGCAGCTAATCACCCCTGTTCTCCCCCTCCCAACCAATGTAAAATATTAACAATCCCTTCACCCCTCTCTTCACACAAGCAAGTAAACAAACCAGGAAGTCTTCCGATAGCTATCGTTTCCTGGTTTGGGTAAAATGGGAAACCATGGTTAGCTTTGGGGAAAGCTAGGTTATTAGAAGCTAGTTTCCCCTACAGCAGGCATGTCAAACCTGCGGCCCTCCAGATGTTTTGGACTACAATTCCCATCTTCCCCAACCACTGGTCCTGCTAGCTAGGGATCATGGGAGTTGTAGGCCAAAACATCTGGAGGGCCGCAGGTTTGACATGCCTGCCCTACAGGGTCATTTACACTTCCACACTCCTTGCTGCTTTCCCCCAGGAAAACCCACTGTTTACTGCTGAATGGGAGCAAATGTCAATCAGGTTTTCTCCGGGTTCAGGTTTTCTCCGATTCAGCACTAAAGAGCAAGTTTTCCAGGGGAAAGGCAAAACTGCCTGGGTGCATGCTTTTGGGATAAAGAAAAGTGTGAATAAGCCCTGTTTCTTCCCCTCCCACCCATTGAGAAAATTAGCTGCTGAAGGAGAGATAAAATAGCTGTGGAAAAACCTGATAGAAACAGGGTTTGCTTTTCTCCCTGCTAAGCCCCTCCAGTTTCCTCTGCTCCAGATAACAACAACAACAACAACAACAACAACAACAACAACAACAACAACAACAACTTATTATTTATACCCCACCCATCTGGCTGGGTTTCCCCAGCCACTCTAGGTGGCTCCCAATTGAATTTTAAAAATGCAATACAGCACTAAAGATTAAAAACTTCCCTAAACAGGGCTGCCTTCAGATGACTTTTAAAAGTAGGATTGTTGCTTATTTCCTTGACATCTGCTGGGAGGGCATTCCACAGGGCAGGTGCCACTACCGAGAAGGCCCTCTTCCTGGTTCCCTGTAACCTCACTTCTCGCAGTGAGGGAACTGCCAGAAGGCCCTCGGCGCTGGATCTCAGTGTCTGGGGTGGACAATGGGGTTGGAGACGCTCCTTCAGGTATACAGGACCGAGGCCATTTAGGGCAGGCATCCCCAAACTGCGGCCCTCCAGATGTTTTGGCCTACAACTCCCATGATCCCTAGCTAACAGGACCAGTGATTGGGG
Source organism: Zootoca vivipara (assembly GCF_965207765.1). Taxonomy (NCBI): domain Eukaryota; kingdom Metazoa; phylum Chordata; class Lepidosauria; order Squamata; family Lacertidae; genus Zootoca; species Zootoca vivipara. The sequence goes on from NC_142596.1 coordinate 15,340,822, forward strand.
AAGATGGGAATTGTAGTCCAAAACATCTGGAGGGCCGAAGTTTGGGGGTGCCTGTTTTAGGGCTTTAAAGGTCAGCACCAACACTTTGAATTGTGCTCAGAAATGAACTTGATGGCGGTTGGCATTCAACACCATCTGGATGACCACAGCTCCCCCCCCCACTTTTCATATTCAAATGTAACCAAGGTTTAGCGTTATGTCTCTCGTGTTAATGAACCATGGTTTATCATTACTGCATCTCTCTTGCGTTAACTACCACGCTGCAGTCAGAATAATAATAAAAACCTCGGAACTTGACTGAAAGCCAGGATACAAAATGAAACCATATTTTGGCAGTCTCTTGCTTCTCATTTGGGGAGTCTAAAGGGTAAACCCCCCCCCCCTGTGAATGAAGTGTCCTGCATGAAAGGATTTATTGCTGTGTAATATTTGGAGTGTTCACAGATGCTGGGTTTCTAAGGTTTGAGGGGCGTTTGTTTTTTGGCTGACATCCCACGTGACTTTCCCTAGGTACATAAATCAACATAATATCGTCCTTAACCGAAACATGCTTGCAAAACCTCATTTGGAGCTCCTTGCCATTTGGATTCTTAGCGATTGGATTTCTGTTTGTTTGGATTTTTGTTTTTTAACACAGCACCACCTGAAGAAACTAGAAGGCCGGCGTTTAGATTATGATTACAAAAAGAAGCGTCTAGGGAAGATACCAGATGAGGAGGTTAAGCAAGCTGTGGAAAAGTTCGAAGAATCCAAAGAACTGGCAGAGAGGAGCATGTTCAACTTTTTAGAAAATGATGTAAGACCCTCTTGCTGATTTTGAGAGTGCAAGGACTGATTTGGTATGTTTGTGTGCATTCCATGTGGTTGCAGTGTCCTAACTCTTGTGTGTGTGTGTGTGCGTGTGTGCGTGTGTGTGTGTGTGTACAATCAAGGTTTTTTGGCCATACAGTCAGGCACAAACTCTATACAAAAGAGATGTGTAAACAGTGGCGCAAAAGCGGGTGCATATTATCTTGATCTTGATGTTTACGATTCCAGAACACATAATGAAAAACAACCATAGTACCAGAGTCATTCAGTGCTCTGCTGAAATGCATTCTCCTGATCCTTAACTGTTAGAGAGAAGATTTTGTTTATAATTTGATTGTTTGGTATGCAGTCATACCTCATGTTGCATCCGCTGCAGGTTGCGTCTTTTCGGGTTACGGACGCACCGAACCCGGAAGTCCCGGAATGAGTTACTTGCGGGTTTGGCGCATCCGTAACCTGCGCACATGCACAGACGTGCTAAATCGCGCTTTGTGCATGCGCAGAAGTGCCAAATTGTGTCGCACATGTGCATAGACACAGCGCTTCAGGTTGCAGCCTTTTCAGGTTGCGAATGGGCCTCCGGAACGGATCCTGTTCACAACCAGAGGTACCACTGTATTTGTATCCTGCCTTTACTCCTAGAGGAGCCCAAGGGCGGCAAATGTCAAAATCTTAAACCAACATATTTTAAGCATTTAAAAACAATTTTAAACATCTAAAAACAAACCATTTGGTTGCCATTAGATATGAGGTTTATTGTGTTAATTTTCCTGGTTATAATGCTAGCTAGCACTTCTGTCGTGATTTCTGGCATTCCTTTTATACTGCCTTACCTGTTGTGTTATGGCAACGTGGCTTTTTGATTGATATACCACCATGTCAAGCTAAATTTAAAACAGTAGGGAAAAAACAGTATGCCGGGATACCGCTCCATATTTTGTTGCGTAAAATTGCAACATAGAACTCCTGTGATTTTCCCAGTTAACGGAGTCAAAATTGGGTTTTGTTTTCTGGATACAATTAACACAGAAACGAATGCTAAACTTTTGCTAGATTTCCAGAATTGGCTTTTACATCGTATGAAAGAGCACATAAAACGCAAACAATTAGCAGATAAGGAAACAGCAGGAAGACACGATAAAGTGAATGCAGCCAATGTCTGCTCAAAAGTAAGCCCTGTTGAGTTCAAGTGTTGTAGTATTGGACCTAAAATTCTTAAATTAGTTGACAGCCTTTGAGAATACACTTATGCTTGTATGGCTGCGTGTCAGCTACTTTCCTTTGCCAGTTCCAAATACAGAACTGATGAGTTTAGAAAAAAATATTATACATACAATGCAGCCCCCTTGGAGTGGTCCCAACATCATATCCGTCAACAATTGCCCTGGAAAAACTGGGACATCCCAGCTTGGTGGCGGGTTTGGGTGCCTTGCTTTTGCTTGACTTTGGGCTGAGATTTTGCCGTGAAAAAGTGCTTTTTCCAGGTGTGCAATCTTGCGAGGGCCATGTGATTTTTGTGGGATTTTGGACCCAGGAGGTGGTGTCTTGGAATTGAGGCCATGTCGTGTTGTAGGGTATGCAGTAGTCTCGAAGGTGCTATATCTGGGGCTGCCAATGTGGTATCTGTGCAGGGGCTGAGGAAGGGGTGGGTGGTGGGTGCAGACCCCCCCCCCCCGGGTGTCACCACTGAGGGGGGTGACAAAATGCCGGGCGGCATTCACCGCAGGGCCTGCAGTGTGCCCGAACCACGCGTCTCTCCTGCCCAAATGGTCTGCCCACTGCCCCCCCACGCTTTAGGGCAACCGAGTAGGAGGAGGCAGGCAGACTCTGGAGGCCCCACGGTGCGCCCTGCCCCTATGGCGCTTCACCCCGCCCTCGCCCCGTCCCTATGAGCAGCTCGTCCCACCCCTAGGCGTGCCACCCCAGGCACCTGGACAGCTTCCTCTGCCGCTGTATTTGTGGACATCATGGTGTCCTTGAGGGCTTCCCCTGGTGGCCGCAACGCCTTGGGGCACCCCAACACCCCAGTCCCTGCCCTCCTTTTGTCAGGAGGTGGTGACAAAACCACCCCCTTTGAGCTGAACAACAAGAACAACACTTTCTCACCTCCTGTTTGGCTGTGTTTGCTTTTAGGCTCAGTCTAAAATCATTTAAATCGGCGCCATACCCCTTTAACACTCATGCTTACCTTCCAAGTTCCGGACTGCAGAATCCGGGACCGGCAGCCATTTTACACCGGAAGTTCCGGCGATGCAACTTCCGGTGTTGCTTTGCCCTTCTATGGGCACCCAAAATGGCCGTCGCCGGCTTCAAAAGTCGCTTGTACGCATGTCAGGAAGTGTGCCGATGCAACCTCCGGTGTCGCTTCGCCCATCTATGGGCACCAAAATGGCTGCCGCCAACACCGGAAGTCACGTCTATGCACTTCCGGACATGCGTAGATGCGACTTTTGAAGCTGGCGGCAGCCATTTTTGGTGCCCATAGAAGGGCAAATTGGAAAAAAAAAAATGGCCGCCGGCAGGAGAAAATAATGGAGAAAAACGGGAGACAAAGTGATACGGGGGACCACCAGGAAAAGGTAATAAAAAAGGGGTTTTCCTGGGGAAAACGGGAGACTTGGCAGCTATGCACTCATGGCTTTGCGCAAAGAATTCTGGGAACTGTAGTCTGTTGAGGGTGTTAAGCAGGCATCCCCAAACTTCGGCTCTCCAGATGTTTTGGACTACAATTCCTATCTTCCCCGACCACTGGTCCTGTTAGCTAGGGATCATGGGAGTTGTAGGTCAAAACATCTGGAGGGCCGCAGTTTGGGGGTGCCTGGTGTTAAGAGTTGTTAGGAGACTCCTGTTTCTCCCCCACAGAGCTATAATTTTCTGAGTGCTTAAACAGCAATCCTCTCTTCCCAAGGGACTCCGAGAACTGTAGCTCTCTGAGGGGAATAGGGGTCTCCTACCGGTAACAGCTCCCGGCACCTGTTTACAGTGCTATGACACCACTTTTAATATATTGTGCAGATGGGGCCTAAATGGTGTGGATGTGACCATTCTTTCAAAATTCCAAATGTGCCCATGAATCCAAAAAAGCCTGGCAATCCCTGTCCTATATTGTAGTAAAGAGGAAACGGTAGGCCTTGGCCTGCCCCTGTCTGTTCCTTTAAAATCATCTATGCTCTATGTTGATGGCTAATGGCAGCTTTAAAACAGAGAGACAAATACGGCTGTGTTTTTGTTCTTTGTATTGCTTTAGAAAGGCTGCCACCTGGTGAGAGAAGTGAGGATTATCACAGAGTTCCCCGTGTGTGGTTTACTAAGAAACAATTTATGGGTTTCTCTGGTAAGACACACTGCATCCTGAGAGCGCCATCTTTTCCACTGACAGGAGCACTGATAAGATGCCTTAAGCTGAATCTGAAGAAGAAGAAGAGTTTGGATTTGATATCCCGCTTTATCACTACCCGAAGGAGTCTTAAAGCGGCAAACAATCTCCTTTCCCTTCCTCCCCCACAACAAACACTCTGAGAGATGTGTGAGGCTGAGAGACTAGCCCAAGGTCACTCCACTTCATGTGGAGGAGCAGAGACGCGAACCCGGTTCACCAGATTAGGAGTCTACCGCTCTTAACCACTACACCACACTGGCTCTCTGACTATTGGTTCCCCGAGCTCAGGTTTGTCTAGACCTGGGATGGTGAACCTCAGGCCTCGGGGCCAAATGTAGCCCCCAGGTCTCTCATTCTGGCCCCTGAAACTCTCCCCAGGCCACACCCCCTTTCAGCTCTGCTTTGCGTCCTCCTTGAGTGTTACAACGTGTCTGGAATGTGTCCTTGAACTCGATGATGTTTCTGGCTTGCCTTGATGGAATTGGTTTCATGTATGCGATATTTTCAACTGTTTTTATTTATTTGTAATGGTTTTTAATTATGCAACCGTTTTAACTTTTTACATACGACTGCTTGGTGTATGTTGCTTCATTGCAAATCACTTCAGGATGTCTCGTGGGAAGAGGTTCATAAATGCAGTAAATAATAATGTTTATTAATGCTTCCAAAGAAAAGAACCAGTGTGGAAGCACATTGCAGCAACCTTTTTTTGTACCATCAATCTCACACTCTTGCCTAATTTCAACAGTTCTGACTCCTTGTGTTATCTCTTTCTTTTGGCCTGCTTGGCGCCCTCCAATTTTTTTTGTACAACAACTGTGCTGGCTACCAGGCTGATGGGAGCTGTCCCAAACATCTGGAGGGCACCAGGTTGGCAAAGGCTGCTCTAGAATCGTCTACAACAATAATGGCTGCTGGATGCCCCTTTTTCCTGGCCATGCAATGCAAGCCCCTTTTTGTGTATTCAGATTTGGGAACACCGTGCAAAGCCCGTTATATAAATTCCCTTTCCATTGTCTCCTTTTCAGATAGAGCAAGTGAGCCAGTTGCTAGTCTTTGTAGAAGCTGTAGTAGAGTATCATAAGCAGTCTACAGAGATTCTAGAGGATCTGCAAAGCAAGCTACAAAACAGGTAAGAATAACTCCAGGTTACAATACCTCTGGTTCATCTTAAAACCAGGAGTGGGGAGGCTTTCATCCTCCGTCGGTTGTTGGACTACAACTCCCATCAGTGTTGACAGGGATGGAAGGGACGGTCCATTTCACTTCTCTTGATTCCTCCTTTTCCCCATCTTCAATCCAGTTCTTCACATTTCTGCAGCAATTTGAGATATTTAATCCTCATGAAAATTCTTCAGCATTTTCTTGCCACTTCCTCCTAATCAACACATTTATGTAAGCCGCATTGACTCATATACACATTTTCCTGAGCCATTTCTCCTAAATGCATTTTTGTATGTTAGATTTACTAATTTATTCATTTTTATGCACACTTTCCCTAATACAGTTGTACCTTGGTTGTTGAACATCTTGGTACTCGGACGTTTTGGCTCCTGAACGCTGCAAACCCAGAAGTGAGTGTTCCAGTTTGCAAATTATTATTTTTTGGAAGCCGAACATCCGACGTGACTTTTGCGGCTTCCAATTGAGTGCAGGAAGCTCCTGCAGCCAATCGGAAGCCGTGCCTTGGTTTTTGAACCATTCTAGGAGTTGAACGGACTCCCAGAATGGATTAAGTTCGACAACCAAGGTATTATGCATTCTTGTGAGCATTTTGGTAGGGGAACTGCATCTTAAAATTCAGATAATTGAGAGTTTCAAAGGGTGGCCGTGTTTCAGTTCCCATATTGTTTCAGAAAGTGCAAATCTGATAAATTTGGCTTTGGATGCGAACTAAATTGAATTCATCCCCCATCCCTAGTCTTAGAGGATGTAGCAACATCTGGCGAGCCAAAGATTCCCCATCCCTGCTTTAAACACTGCCAGCTGTGGCTCTCTGCATCTTCCAGGGTTATAGAGTTTTGACCCTTGACTTCTCTGATTGCAGGATAAACATAGCATCAAGTCGTCCAAGACGTGAATTCAAGCCAAAGCCGGTGATAAGGACACCTCTTGAAATAAGCAACGGTCAGCAGCAAAATGGGATTTCATTCAGTCCATCAATAAAATCCGCAGGTGAGCATGCATTTGTGAAACTGGCAGCCCTCAAAGCTAAGTTCGGAGCTCTTCATGTGTAGCAGGTGGAAACTTGCTAAATGAATATATCTGATACAAGCCCTGCCCATAGCTGCCAAGTTATCCCTTTTTTAAGGGATTTGCCCTTATGCTGAATAGGCTTCCTCGCGAGAAAAGGGAAAACTTGGCAGGTATGGCCCTGCCCTTGACTTCATTCTGGGCTAAGGTATAAATTGCCTTCATTTCTGTTTCTAATGACCTACATAGACAGTCCTCCTGCAGTAACATTTATCTACTAAATTTGCTCCTTGTCCCCCCTCCTGATAATGTACATATATGCCCCACATTATCACTTAGAAACCAACATACTCTGGTTGTAGGGGCAGACCCACACAATACATTTAAAGCAAATCCAACACACATGACTCCCCCCCCCCCGAAAACCTTGAGAACTGTAGTTTCTCTATCAAGGGGCTACATTTTCCAGCACCTTCACAAACTACAGTTCCCTGGATTCTTTGAGGGAGTCAACTTCTTTAAATATACATGGGATATGTTTAAAATGTATGGTGTGGATACGCCCTAAAAGTTTCCTCCTTGCATTAAAGAGCACTTCTCCCCGCCCGCCATGGGCTCCATTTGTCCAACCATTGTGCACCAATGGGGGAAGAGCTGTAAATCAGTGTTAAGGCACCTGTCTCAAATAGCAAAGGTCCTATCGCTTCTCGACCTTTTGGCTAAGATCAAGTGCAGTGTCTGTTCTTATCAGTTTAATATCTGATATGTCCTTTATTTGAGGACTCTATATTAAATGGATTTTTGGAAGTGGGTGATGGAACAGGGGCTTGTTCCATCCACTCCATGCATCGAACTGGTATTTCAGTACCTCCAGGAACGGTGCAAAAAATAAATAATTAGCAAAGGTCCTTGGTTCAATCCCTGTCATCTTCTGATACATAAGAGCAGAAGAAGAGCCTGTTGGATCAGGCCAGTGGCCCATGTAGTCCTGCAGCCTGTTCATACAGTGGCCAACAACACATCTCTGGCAGGATTCAAGCACAAGAGCTCTCTCCCCTCCTGTGTTTTCCAGCTACTGCTATTCACAAGCATTGCTGCCTCCAACACTGGAGGTATATTGTAGCTTTCATGGCTAGTAGCCACTGCCAGTCCTCTACAAATTGTATCATCATAATCATCATCAGATCCCAGGGTGCTGTACAACATTAAAAACACATTATAGAATACCCAGTTTTCTAGAAAAAGAGGTGCCATAACTCACCACGAATGCCTCCCTTCTTCTCTTATACAGTCAAACCTCGGTTCCCAAACGGCCCCATTTTCGAATGTTTCGACACCCAGAAGGAAATGCTCCAGTTTTGGAACGTTTTTTGGAACTCGAACATCCGACGCGGCTTCCGCTTCAGTGCAAGAAGCTCTTGCAACCAATTGGAAGCCATGCCTTGGTTGTCAAACGTTTCGGAAGTCGAATGGCCTTTCGGAACCGATTCCATTCGACAACCGAGGTTTGGCTGTAATGGCAATGGCGTCCACCTGAGAGGTGCCGGAACTGAGTTCCAGCTGGGGGAAAAAAGCCTTCAGAACATTGATAAAAACATAATAAAAAGCATACTGACAAACAGCCTAATAATAAAATAGTCACAACAGTCCTCCCACACTTTCACAGGCCATAGATTATTTAACAGCCATAAGCCTGGGTAATGAGGAATGTTTTTGCCTGGTGCCTAAAGATGTGTAATGATGGTGCTAGGCAAGCCTCTCTGGGGAGAGCATTCCACAATTGGGGAGCCATCCCAGAAGAGACACATTCTCTTGTGGCCACCCTCCGAACCTCTCTGGGATGGAGGACATAGAGAAGGGTCTCAGATGACATACAGAGGGTCTGGGTCGGTTCATATGGGGAGAGGTGATCCTAAGGTATTGGGAGAGACTCCTGCCTGAAATCTTGGGGAGCTGCTGCCAGTCGGAGTAGACAGTACTGAGTTGAACCGATGGGTCTGATTTGGTATAAATCAGCTTCCTGCATTGACTTGCTATGAACATAGGAAGTAGCCTTCTGCTGAGTCGACATAGTAATACTACAACAATGGGTTAATTTTGTTTTAATTGGCCATGAATAATCTAGGGCAAAACCTACAGAACGTCAGGTTAAAAATTGCTCTCTTGTGTGACTCTGGGCAGGTTCTTCATCACATATGGACCAGCCTTGCTGCCAAGCTTTATATGACTTTGAGCCAGAAAACGAAGGTGAGCTTGGATTTAAGGAAGGTGACATCATCACGCTGACCAATCAGATCGATGAGAACTGGTTCGAAGGCATGTTGAATGGCGAATCGGGCTTCTTCCCCATCAATTACGTGGAAGTCGTGGTGCCGTTGCCTCAGTGAGCCTGCCATCCTCTTGCCACAAATGCATTTTCGTGAGTGAAAAGAAGTCTTTCCCCCAAAGTGGCTTTTCAATTGTGTGGCATTCTACGAAAGCCTTGTTCTTTTGACCGATTTACTGACTTTTTTGTATGTGTCTTTAAAAAAAAGTATTTATTTTGTATTCATGTAGTTTGTACATATATATATATATATATATATATATCATATAAAAAGTCCTCCCCTTTTGTTAAATAAATACACACAGATTTCCCTGACCTAATTCCTTGCTTTGTGCCTTGAAGATCTGTATGTGTACTGATAGACCAACTGTTGCTTCCCAAGTGCATTTATTTCCTCGCATGATGTCGGAAACATCCCTCTACCTGCAGTGAATTTACTCGTGGGCACAATTTTTGGCGCTACTGTAAGAGCGAGTTCTCAGTGAGCTACCTTTGTTACATTCAACTTAACTGTGAAAAGCTAATATCTGTTGTGCGCTGTACAAAAAAGCCAAGTCAATGTCACAGCTAAACTGATTCTCCATTGACCAAATGTAATAAACACTGTTGTGGGAAATGTGGATTTATTGTGTCTTGGAACTTGTGGCATTCTGGTGCAAGTTGCCAATAATTTCTGAGGTCTATAATCCACATGTAACTTCAGTTTCCTAGGAGGGTACCGATGCTGTTAGGAAAAAGTTAAAACCTCTTTTATGTGGGCTTTTACTTCAACTCAGTAAAACTTCCTTTATTTATGAAAAGTGCTGGAAGAATAATATCCACTATTTCACTATAGTTAATAAGGAAACTTTTAAGGGGAACTTAGGGTACACTGAAATTAAATATATTGCAGAAACTGAGAATGTGTGGCTTTTGTGGTTATGTAAACTCAGCTCCTGTTTCATAATATATTATATTCATAATTGGTGTCTACTAGTTGAGTTGGATGCTATTTCCCACTTCAGTTTGTGTTGCAGGGCATATCAAGTTCAATTCATAGCTTTTATACCTGCAACCCTCAGTCTTTTTATAGTATAGCCCAATATTGAATATCTGTTCAGTCACTTTGCAGGGGCGGTTAGGTGTATATACAGATTTACCTCTTAGAATACTGTACTGGTTTCCACTGTTACTTGAGCTTTTGCTTCCCCTTCTCTTCATTCCAACCTCCACCCCATGGTTAGGGATGGAGTCCAGCAATCTGCTGGGCCATAGCTATTCCCCCCTTTTTTAGCATTATTGCTGAAAGGGAATCCCAGTTGACATCAACGGTGTACCAGCTGTGACCTTTTCTGAACAGACACAGCCTTGCACCAGTTGTTCATGCTCTACTAATCCCCACCCCCAATTTGCTATATTTGTAATAAAACAAGCAAAAAGCAAGTCAGAGAAGAGTTATTCTGTGTTTTTATATCTTGCATATAATAAAAAGTTAAGGCTGTCGTCATACAGCAGTTTGCAGCACCGCCTATTGGCAACCAAGCAAACAGTGTGCTAACAGCCAAATGATGATGATGTTATTATGGTCTGAGAACTGTTGGGCCATTGCCGCAGTGTTGGAGGGAAGAGAGATGAGAGACTGAGGCGGGTGGCCCAGAGGAGCCACTGAGAAATAACTCTAAAGGGAAGACAGTGTATTTAGTTAATTGAGAGAAGCAGTTGGTGGAGGGGGAGCGGGGTACGCAAGGTAGATGTGTGTATGGGCGTAGGTAGCCCCCTGTTCATTTACATAAGATGCCCTTACACAGCGTAAATCAAGTTTATTGTCCACAGTTTAAGATATTATATATGTTAATATTTGATTCCAATATTTGTGCGTACTAGGACTCCCACCACATACAAAGGAAATCTAAACGTATTTGAGACTGTTCTTGTTAGTTTTGTAATAAGAATTCATCTTACAGCTGACTTCAACAAGTCTGCTAACTCTTCATCCCCAGGAAGTTGACACCACAGAGTTGGGAAGCAATCACTCTGATTACAAATTATTAACTGCAAATTATTAACTGCATTGTAAAGAAATAAACTGAAACTGTCTTTTCACTCATTGTGACAAGCAAGATGGTATTCTTGCCTTGGACTTCAGCAAGAAGATACATTCATTTTTTAAAAAAAAACACTTTCTCCCAGAGTTGAGAATGATTTTTGAGTGGTGGGATAGATAAGTAATCCTTTGGTCCCTGGGAACGATCAGGAGGGCTACTCACAGAGTACTCAAAGCTCAGACAGTGGAGAAGGAAACCTTGTTGTTAAAAATAGCTTTATTGAAATTCAATCAAAACATACAAATACAAATATACACATAAATAAATAAAATCAATTAGTACAAAACCCAACAAATAAACACATGAACATATAAATTCCATTCAACCGCTACCTCTCGAAACATATCAAGACATTTCATATACTAACCTATTTTTAACATAAGGTAAAGGTAAAGGGGCCCCTGGCCATCAGGTCCAGTCATGTCCGAATCTGGGGTTGCGGCGCTCATCTCGCTCTATAGGCCGAGGGAGCCGCTGTTTGTCCGCAGACAGCTTCCAGGTCATGTGGCCAGCATGACAAAGCTGCTTCTGGCAAACCAGAGCAGCGCACGGAAACGCCGTTTACCTTCCCGCCGGAGCGATCCCTATTTATCTACTTGCACTTTGATGTGCTTTCGAACTGCTAGGTGGGCAGGAGCTGGGACCGAGCAACGGGAGCTCACCCTGCTGCAGGGATTCAAACCGCCGACCTTCTGATCAGCAAGCCCTAGACTCTGTGGTTTAACCCACAGCGCCAGCTGGGTCCCATTTTTAACATATCTTAACACAAATTAAATAAATCAAATCAAACAAGTTCATATAACATCATATAACCAACAATCACTCCTCTTCCTTATTTAGACTTCCACTTGTCATCATCTCGGGTTGTTAGGATCTCATACTTCAATACTGCTTCCCCTTTTCTCTTCATCTTTATAATCTACCCATTATTTTCTCATAAAACTCCTGTACTATTTTGTTTTTAAATCAATACGGAATATTAGAAATAGATCCAAGACGTCAGTGAGGGGCATTGCTTTTTCATATATTCACTAAATTTTCCCCAGCTCTGATTGAACTTCTGATTGCTACATCCTCTAATTGAATTTGTTAACTTAGCCAGTTCTAAATAGCTAAATAATTTCTCCTGCCATTCCCAAATTTTTGGAACCTCCTGCTTCTTCCAATATGTGGCAATTAAGATTCTTGCCGCCGCAACTGCGTAAAAAACTTTCTCATCTTGTTTATTTATTCCTTCCTCCATTATTCCCAATAAGAAGGATTCAGGATTTTTAAAAATATTATATTTAAGTATTTTCTTCAATTCTTCAAATACCTGGTTCTAGAAGTTTCTAATTTCCTCACAATGCCACCACATATGCATGAATGTCCCCACCATGAATGCCCCCACCTCCTTCCGGTATCTCCAGCAAAGATTGTCTTTGGTATTATACATTTAATGAATTTTAACCGGTGTCATATACCGTAGAACATTTTGATCATATTTTTCTCTGATTCCCTCAGATGCTGTAAATTTCCATGATATCTTCCACAACCTATCCCATCGTTCTAACTGAATGGTTTTCCCGACATCAATTGCCCACTTTGTCACCATCTCCTTTACCATCTCATCTTTAACTTCCCATTCCAATAAAAGATTGTACATTTTGGAAATAGTTTTACTGTTACTCTGTAATAGGTGAACTACCAACAAGGAAGGTTCATCCAGAAAACCTTTTTTGGAGTTATCCTCTTTAAACTTACTTAAATTTGGTGGTGTTGTATTCAGCCCGTTAGTTGTTTTCTATCTTCATATTCCTTCATTTTAAATTTTCCTTCCTTTTCTTCTAATAGATCTTTATATTTTTTCCCACTTTCCATCTGAATTTAACTTCTTCGTTGTCATTATTTCTATGGGTGACAGCCATTTAGGAGTTTTTGGCTCCAGTAATCTTTTATGCTTTCCCCATGTTTTCAAAAGAGATTTTTTAAATAATATTATTAAACCCTTTGTGTAACTTCACTTTATCTTCCTCTAGGTAGGCATGCCATCCAAACTTGTTTTCAAAACCCTCCAGGTCTAATAATTCATAATTATCCAACATGATCCAATCTTTTAACCAGAAGAAGCCTGCAGCGTCATGATACAAGTTTAAATCTGGCAGAGCGAAGCCTCCCCTCGGAAACCTGGAGGCACTCCAATGTGCGCCAATGAAATCCGTCACCCTCCCTATAACTCTGGAATTGGGGGAGAAGTAGTACACCAGCCCTGGCGCTGCTATACTTAGAAGACTTCTCTTCTCATTGGCCTCCACTGGAACAAAACTAAATGGGGGGGGGGATGCCCCGTCCAAAAACTTCCACCCTGCCAGGACAAGGACTTTGGGTTTGGTGGTTCCTCGACCCTCGGTTCCTCCTCCATTGCCCACTTTGGATTGCCCCGTCCTCCTGAGCAGAATTGGCAATCTCATTACTCCTTGCTGCAGAAAGCTGAATGTTTTCCATCTGTGAACAGGGCCGGCCCTACGTGCAGGCTGGGTGGCTCGCGGCACCATGGTGCCGGCCCGCCAGGAGGGCGCCGCGAGCTGCTGCACCCGCCCGCTGGCTGGCTGGTCCGCCGCGCAGCTGCGCGCTGCGCCCACCCGCCCACCGCGCTGTGAAACGGGGTGCCGGGGCGCTTAAGACGGTCCTGTCTGTGAAGATAGCTTTTTCTTTTTTAACCCAATACTAACTAGGACTGCACATTTTAATTTGAACGAGTTTCTGTGCACACACATGAAGAGCAGTTCAATTTAACAAAGGGTTGCCACCCTGTGCTCCTTCGGGAGGAATAATGGGATGTATGATATTCATTATATTATATCATATATTAATAATAATTATTGTTATTATTAGACAATTCTAGGCCTTATTCCTTCCAATTCAGATGACTTTTATTATTATTTATTAAATTTGCATACTACCCTTTTCCTGCAGGTCTCAGGGCAGTTACAACATAAAATCACAACATAAAATCACAAAATACGTAATAAAAACAAAAACAACTCAATAACGCCCCCCCCCTTCCCCAACACATTTTAGGCAGTATGTTCTACAATATTGTTCCAGGTGTTCACCTTAAGGTGAAGGTTAGGCAATATGTAAATTAGTATCAAAAATCAATGCATCTGGCTGCAACTGGTGTGTGCAGGAGAATTATCCAAGGGGAGTCAAGAGGAGGACACAATAGGAAGGTAGCATGCTAAGCTGGAGAAACTGTATTTCCACCAAAATACTGCATCCCCTTAGAAACAGGTTGGGGGAAGGTATCTTAGCATATAATTAACAAAGCAAGCTATGTACATCCAGTCAGAATTAAGACCCACTGAATCCACTGAGAGGAGCCAACACATGCCATTGGCCCATCAGCTCTTAGAAGACCAATGATTTTTCTTTGCTTTCCCCTTCCACTATTTGGAAGACATCCGGTCAGCATAAGGTAGCAAGTGAAAACCCAGCCTCTAATTGTGCCACTCCTATTCGGGACTTGCCCATAACAAACAAGAAGAGGTCAGGTCTCTACTAAGAACGATGGGAAAGCAAGACATCCATTCCAATCAGCAGTACAGACAGACAGACAAACCACTCACTTTGGCACCCATGTTTTGCTGCATCTGAACTTTATACGCCCAAATCTGTTGTTCGTGTTCCTTTCTGAGTAAGCTTACTCTCCAATTCCTGGTGATGGTGAAACTGTATTTCTCGAATCCTGCTCTTGTAGATCTGCTTCTTGTTCTTTAGCTCCTAGGAAGAGAAGGGAAATACAGCAGGGAGGAAGGATTTAAGAGGCTCCGCATTTAAAGCAACAGTATGTTTCAGCCGAGCAGACAAGCAAATTGGAGTACCAGTACTGTACTGCCATGGAATAAAGAACATGCAACATTTCTTTACGGTTAAACTTTGGCCTGAGATTGAGCATCCATGGCACATTAAGAGCAATTAAAAAATAAATTATTTTTAAAAAACACACTCATCAGCTTTGCCATCTAAAAAAAAAGGAGCAATTAAAAGAGGTGCACAGTCACTTTAGGTGAAAGAAAAGTGACTTCCAACTAACTCCATGTAGATCTTTATTCCTCATATCACTGGTTGTCTGTAATGATAATTTTTTTTGAGAAATATTCTATTTACCTGTGAGATATTTTATTCTAAGCTAAACCAAGTATGGATCTGGGAATCAGTTCTCTTCATATAATTTATAATGGCTTCCCACTCTCTCCTTATTTTCTCATTAGAATAATTTCTTATTAAACCTGTACGTTTGGCAGTTCAAGATATTCTGACAACTTAAGAACCGAATGTGAGGCTTTATTTGCTACAACAACTGCAGAGGATAAATATTTATTCCAGACTCTCAGTTCACATGGGCTAAGAAAGCAGCCCAAATCTCTGTCAATTGCCCTGCATGAACCGAGTCTTAGGATGCATTCAGACCATATACTTGCCTCACCACTCAAAAAATCCTGGTTTCACCCTCACAGAGCTACCATTCCCAGCACCCTTAAACTATAGTTCCCGAGGTTCTTTGGGAGCAGGGAGGAACTGTGCTTTAAATACATGTTCTGTACCAGCCAAAGTGTACATTTTTCGATGTGCCATTACAGGGCTGTAACTTTGCGTGAAACCATGGCGAGAGCCCCTCCCCATCCAAGTTTGGAATCTGCTATTGGACTCAGTAGCAACTTCACTTCGGGGGGGGGGGAGCAGCTTCCAGGGGGCAAATTTCATTGGGACCACAATATGGGAGGAGGTAAAAACAAAGCTCCTATCAGTTGTGGAAGGGAAATCAGGTGAGTGCGACTGCAGTGACCAGACAGGGGCACAAGGAGCCCTTCAATATCACAAGGTTCCATAAGCCCCCAGGGACCTTCCAAATGCAGGTAAGCCCTGCTGCCCCAGGAACTTCTCACCTCTCAAAATACACCCAAAAATAACAGAACATTTTACTCGTCTTTCCCATTGGGCTGAGTGGCGCAATGCGCCATGGCGCCCGCCCAGCAGGGGCGCATTGAAGGGCGCATCGAGGAGGCACACGGTGCCTGAAGTGAGGCGGCAGTGGTGGAGCTGCCTCCGTCAAGGGGTGGCGCCCCCCACCCGCTGAGCCCAGCCCAGCTGCCCGACGCCGCATGCTCCTAAGGGCGCAAATCACTGTGCCTCTGACAAAGGCGCCTTGAAGGTGGAGAAGGGCACTAGGGATGTAGCTGGGATGGTGCCGGCCAGCAGGACGCACAGCAGCCACGCCAGAGACTCGGGCACCCAGCGCTCCTCCGGGAAGTAGCCGCATGCCCGGACACCGCTCCATGCCAGCAGCGCCTCCAGCTCCAGACCCCAGCGCAGCGGCGCCATCGCCTTGCTCACTCACCCACCCGTCCGCGTGGAGCACCAAGCAGCCGTCCCTCCGCTCCTGAAGGCAGCCCTCTGACACAAACGCCAGGCCGGCCGAGGGGGGCGGGCTGCGCGCCCCGCTCCTTTCAAGAGGACCCGCCTGGGCTGCGCGCTCCCACCAGCGAGCCACGCGGTGGGCGGGCGAGCGGGTCAGGGCTGCTGGGTGAGCCGCAAAGGCATCCTCTGGCCACAGAGGTGCAGAGGGTGGGGGGACCCCCATTGGGGTGGGGGGCACCTGAGGGATCCCTGCACCACGGCGCCACATAAGCTTAAGACGGCCCTGCTTGTGACCTGAATATCTATTAACAACCTTTGTCGTTTCAGCAGGACAGTTTAGATTTTACGGAGGTGATTTCATGCTCTGACTCTTGAAGATGGTTCTGCAGGCTTTGCTGTCTACTCAAGGATGTCGTCAATTCGGCTTCTTTGCAGTGGAGCTGAGCATCGAAGTCCTTCACACGAGCAACTGCCAGGCTTAAACCATTCCCATTTTTAGAATTCCTGAGAACAAGCAGGTTGCAAGTGTAAAAGAAGGCTTTGCATTTCAACAGGTATGGCACATCGTTCAGCCCGGACACTGAGGTCCAGTTCAGAGGGCCTTCTGGCGGTTCCCTCACTGTGAGAAGTGAGGTTGCAGGGAACCAGGCAGAGGGCCTTCTCGGTAGTGGCGCCTGTCCTGTGGAACACCCTCCCATCCGATGTCAAGAAAATAAACAACTATCTGACTTTTAGAAGACATCTGAAGGCAACCCTGTTTAGGGAAACTTTTAATGTTGGGCATTTTTAATATTCTATTGGAAGCTGCCTAGAGTGGCTGGGGAAACCCAGCAAGTTGTGTGGGGTATAAATAATAAATTATTTATTATTCAAAACAAAATAAAAAAATTCCTTCCAGTAGCACCTTAGAGACCAACTAAGTTTGTCATTGGTATGAGCTTTCGTGTACATGCACACTTCAGGTACACTGAAACAGAAGTCACCAGACCCTTATACCCTGTTTCTCCGAAAATAAGACGTAGCCATAAAATAAGCCATAGCAGGATTTTTAAGCATTCAATGAATATAAGCCATACCCCAAAAATAAGCCATAGTGATAGGCAGTTTAACCTTGTAGGTTAAACTGTACCATACTTAATTAAAAAATAAGACATCCCCTGAAAATAAGCCATAGTGTGTTTTTTTGAGGAAAAATGAATATAAGACGGTGTCTTATTTTCGGAGAAACACGGCATATAGTGAGAGGGTGGGGAGGGGTATTACTCAGAAGGGTGGTGGGAATGGGTGATTGGCTGATAGGTGTGGTAAATCTGTTGACGACTGTTAACGACTGCAATTGGTATTACAGGTAAAATCAAGGGGTGAGATGGCTAAAAATAGCTTTATCATGTATAATGAGATAAGAATCCAATGTCTCTATTCAGACCAGGCCTCTCCATGGTTTTAAGTTTGGTAAAAGGTAAAGGTAAAGGGACCCCTGACCGACTCTGGGGTTGTGCGCTCATCTCGCATTATTGGCCGAGGGAGCCGGCGTATAGCTTCCAGGTCATGTGGCCAGCATGACAAAGCCGCTTCTGGCAAACCAGAGCAGCACATGGAAACGCCATTTACCTTCCCGCTGTAGCGGTTCCTATTTATCTACTTGCATTTTGACGTGCTTTCGAACTGCTAGGTTGGCAGGAGCTGGGACCGAGCAACGGGAGCTCACCCTGTCACAGGGATTCGAACCGCCGACCTTCTGATCAGCAAGCCCTAGGCTCAGTGGTTTAACCACAGCGCAAGTTGCAACTCAGCAACTTCTCTTTCCAGTCTATTGCTACTTTGAGATCTTGTATAGAATGCCCTGCTGTTATTTATTTATTTATTTATTAATTATTGTTATTATTACAATTTTTAATTTTAGTTAAGTATTTTTATTTAGTTACTTTATTTAGGAGGGGGGGGCAACTGCCCCCTCACCAACTCCACTCCTTTAGCTTCAGAAAACTTGAAATCTAAGAGCCATTGTTTTAAGAAGAGGGCGAGATCAAGGAAGAAGGAAGGCGCGCCCTATAGAGGCACTCACCTGGCGAGCAGGTCTCCAGCTCGACACTGCAGGACTTGCCCGTCTGCGGCCAGCTCACTCTCGTAGGCCCTGAGACGCCCACCTCTCGGTGACTGCGCTCCTCGCATTCGGACAGGCGGAGCTGCAGCGCCGTCTTGGTGGCTTCCAAGCCGCGGACGCGCTCGATGAAGACGGCTAGGCGGCAATTGAGTTGGCGAGCTCCTCCTCCTGCTGCTGCAGGCGGCTTCGCTGGCCGGGCATGAGCGGGGAAGAGATGCTGTCACAGCCCAGGCCGCTGTCCGGCGAAGCCATCGCTCGCCCGGTGTTAAGCGGAGGGAAAAGAATCCGGCCAGGGCTATATACACTCCCCTGCTTTGCAGGAAGGGCGTGGGGTAAATAAAGGTGCAGGATCAACGCCGAACGCGGTTGCGAAAACAATGCTATATATTTCTTATTAACGCTGGTAGCGACTGCAAGGAGAATTGTCTGGTGGTTTTTGCGCTTTTAAGGGGACAGAAAGCCGGGGGCGGGGCTGCCCAAAGTCTGGAAAAGAGAAGAGGAACGGCAGTCAGTGGATCCTCTAGCCAAGGGCATCCGGGCAACCCCTGCAGGGCTTAGCCATTCAACTTCTCTGCCCCGCGTCCACCCCAAACCGCTCCCCCACCTCTCTCCCTCGGCGTTCCAAGAACTCTCTCTTCACGTTCTGTCCAATCAGCGCGCGGCAAAAAGAAGCCGAGCCCCGGGGAAAGGGGCGTGGCCTTCATCGGTTTGCTCATTCATAACTTTGCTGGGTAGCGGGAGGGTCGTGTGTGTTCAGAGGTGAGCCTTCTTGGATGCAGCGGGGGCTTATTCTCAGGTAAACGGGGTTAGGATGGCAAGCAATCTCCTATATTTTAGGAGATTGGGCCGCCGCCCATCTTTTATCCCTTCGGGTTCAACTGTCCTTTAAGGACAGTTTTGATCCGCAGCTGCAGTTATCAGATGACAGCCTTTAAGTCCCTTGGAAAACGTCGATTGCTCATTCATGCATATCTGTAAAAAAAAGCTCTCTCTCTCTCTCTCTCTCTCTCTCTCTCTCTCTCTCTCTGACACACATTTATATATATTATGCAGGTCTCTCTAGGACAAGGGTGTGCGTCCTTTTGGGGGGGCATGCAGTGATCTTCTGAGAACAAGGACCCTTCAGCCAGAGAAAGGAAAGCAACGTCTGAACACAGGGAAAATAGTAAACTGCCTTGCAGAAAGTGGGACCACGTAGCCACTAGTTTAGTATTGCCTGTACTGACTGGCAGTGGTTGTCCAGCATTTCAGGGGGGAGGCTCTGCCAGGGGAAGGGCCAGAGTTCAGTGGTGGAGCAAGGGCTATGCATTGAAAAGGTCCCAGCTTCAGTCTCCAGCATCTTCAGATATCCCTGTCTGAAATCCTGGAAAATTGCTGCCAGTCAGTGTAGACATTACTGAGCTAGAGTACATGGAGACACAGGGGATTGAACCTGGACCTTCTGCAGGCAAAGCAGGTGTTCCACCACTGAGCTATGACCCCTCCACATATATTGTAATTGGTCCAAACTGCCCCCTGCCTGGCCCTTTTATTTTGTAGGGGAGGAACTGTTGTGTTCTCTGTGTGATGCTGTGGTTAGAGTGTTGGGCTAGGACCTGGGAGATCTGGGTTCAAATCCCCTACAGAGCCATGAAACCAGTCAGTCTCTCGGTCTGCCTGCCTACCTCACAGGAGTGTTGTAAGAATAAAAGGGAATCGGAGAACCACACATGCAGCGCTGCTTGCAGAACTTGACTTGATCATGCTTGTTAATCAGTAGCTGCAGAAAACAGGTGCAAAAGGTTTGCTTCTAATGCAAGCTTTCTTTTCAAAAAAACAAAACCAAACCAGGATTCTCACTGGAGGAACACAATGACACTTTTGGGCCCTATAATTTTCAGCATATAAGCAGCCTATTTATTTTTTTCCTGCTCTGCTTTCAAAGGTTTGTGTGGGCTTCCCTCTTTTCCTATGCATTGTATTCTGTATCACCAGGACTTAATAATTAGCTGGTTCCCAAAAGGCCAGATTTACATGAGTGGGTGGGTTCAATAGGAACAATACAACCAGCCTCCCACAGAGAGATGGGAGGTATACATTAAAGGGTGTTTTCACTTACAAGTGCCCAAAATTTGGCTAGTAACATTTAAGTGATTTATCAACTGGCTATAACTCTGCTTCTTCTTTCTTTCTTCTTCTTTTTTGCCCCCTTCAGAACTACTGTTTTGCTCCAGTGTAAATTTATGTGGATTTAACTGTTTAATTCAATTAGCTCAAAGACTGACAACGCAGCCAAAGGGACTTACTTCCAGATAAGTAACTCCACTTTCCTGGGAATAAGGCTGATTGAACTCAGTAGGTATTACTTCTAAGGAGATGTGCAATAGATTGTGCGACAAGATTCTTTTTACCAGGCTGGTTCTTTCATGAACGTGCAACCGGGCAAAGGCAAGATTATAATACAGTACAGCTAAATCCTGTCTCGTTTTGTACTGTACAAATAAGTGCTGTATCTATAGCCTCCTCTGTATCTTCTACTAGATTTTTCCACGAGAGGGCGCGCCGTTCCCAGCTATAGAAGAAATCCAAGTTGATCATCAACAGGTTGGAAACGGCGCAATCACATTTCAGCAAACCCTTTCACGAGGTTATGTTTAGTTCCTCGGTGCGTATTTTTAACTTCAGTGGCACGGATGGAATAGCAAGACATTTTCGCTTTCTGTTGATTCTGTGACCATTCCAGGCTTTCCTTAGCCCTCTAGAGAGTTATCTGCTAGCAAAAGGGGGGCACATTTCCCCGAGGAGGTGGGTTCACTGCGTAAGGAAAGCGGCGTTTGGTGGCACATTTGTGAGGTTTGATAGATGTAACCGCATCTCGAAGCAGAGGACGCGTGGAGATCAATGGCTGGGCACGGGGTTTGCGTAAAGGCGCCGCTTACCCTGCAAAGGAATTGATGCTAAGGTTTAAGCATCAATTTGCAAGCCTGTATTTCTCAACGGGCGACGCCGACTCTTCTGTTCTGCCTTTGATGCAGTAGAGAGGAGGAAAGTTTGCTCCTCCCTCTCCTAAACGACTCGCATCCCTGGCGGCGGCAGGTAAGGAATAGTTACCCTTAATAAGTTTTCTTCGTGATAAGACGATCCTTTCGAATGCTAGACAGCTATGAGAATCCCGGTCAACCTACTTGCATTCACACGTGACAGTTTTATACTAGCTCCCTTAAGGTGATGCTTAACGCAAATGTAAACCTTCCATCGGCCAGAATGTGCCTTCGGTTTCTCGGTCGAGTTCCTTTGCGCATTCTCATGTGCTATAGGGGACCCTGCACGTAATCCACGTGGCGCGCATACATCCTCAAGCCCGGGTCATAGAATTAGCCATTTGGAAAAAGAGTAGCTGGCCCCCAGTTAATTATACGTTTGACATTATACCAGCCCGGGAAGGTACACAATCCCGCTTCCGCAATGCTTCCCTGTTTTTGAATTGGAAATACAGTACAGTAATAGAATGCAAGTACATAGAATTTGATTTCTCTGTTTGATTACGGTATACAACGGGCAGCTGAACGTGTGAACTGACTGCGGCAAGCACTGGGTGTATGGTAAACGGAACCAAAGCTCCATTTTCGGTGTAAGAGCTGAGACAGTTTATTTGCACATGCAAATAGTGATTTGATATTGCACCCAACCGGTTGACGTCTCTCTCTCTCTCTCTCTCTCTCTCTCTCTCTCTCTCTCTCTCTCTCTCTCTCTCTATATATATATATATATATATATACACACACACACACACACACACACACACACATATTGATACAAGATTGGGGGGGGGGGCATTTATAAAGGCTGCAATCCTGAGCACTTTAATCCGGAGGAAGTACCCTTGTGTTCACTGGGTGTCAAGTATCCGTATGGAGAGGCGAGAAATGTGCAAAGCGGAATTTCACAGCCTCAGCCCGAAGGATGTTTACTCGGAAGCAAGTCCTACTGTGTTCACTGGGGTCTACACCCAGGTAAATGTAGCGTAGGCGAGGCTGCAATCCTAGACACGCTTACTAGGAACTAAACTTCATTGAACACAGTGGGACTTCACTTCCGAGCAAAAGGCGTGCGTCGGATTGAGCTGTTTGGCTTCACTTGTGCGCAGGCATTTCAAAGGGCTACATTGCGGCCGCCTGATTTGAATAACTATCGCTGCCTCTCACTTAATGATGTTGCTCTTACTACATTTACAGTACACTGTACACCGCCCATTGAAGGGCGATTTAGGAAATGCTTAAACGTGGCTGCAATTTTAGGCATGCCCATGAAAAAGTGCTTCTAGGGAGATGGGTGTCAAGGCTGCTTTTGTAATGGTGCAGTTGGCATTTGCCTGCAAGGGGTCCTCGTGCCTCCTCCTGCTCGCTGTCTGCAGCCTCGCCTTTCCAGCTACCTGCGTTGTAGAAGACCTTATGGCTTAATACTGCAAGTCCGTAAGGTTTTCTTTTTGTGAAAAAGAAAAAGAAAAAAGGTCATGCCTTTTTTGAGAACGGCGAGCATCGCCCCAAGCTCTCTCAACAACCTGGCCTTGGAAATAGGATAGGTTAATTAATTAATTAATAATACCCAGGCTATCTGGATGGTTTCTCCAAGTTGTGTGTGTGAATGAAAGAAAGGCACTCTGTACGCGCTCAGAGGCACTCCCCCCCGCTCATTGCATCCCGTTGGCTCTCCCCTTCCCGCGTCAAGGCGCCTTTTGCCTGCAGGGTGCGCGCGGCAGAGCAGGTGGCGGCGCGGGAGCTCGAGGAGACGCGCGCCGTCGCCTCGCCTTGCGCGCTGCTTGGGCTGCCCTGCGGGAGGAGGAGGCGGTGGCGGCGGCGCCGGCGCCCTCGCTCTCTCCGCCACTTCCTCCGAGGCCCTCGGCTAAGTCGGTCTGGCGGGGCTTGTGGGCTGGAGGAGCCTGGAGGGAGAGAGCCAGCCAAGCTCGAAGGGCGGGCGCTTGTTCGCCTGCCAGCTCCGCTTTGCAAGCATGCGGCGTCGGCGTCCCTGGTGCTTTGACAGGAGGAGAGGCTTCGCCTTGCTGCCTCCGCCGCCGCCGAGTCCACGCCTGCTCCCTTCCCCCTGAGGAGGAGAGGGAGAGGGAAAACGCCGTCGCGTGAAGTGGTGGCCACGCCGCAGGGATTTGCGCCCCGAAGTTGAGGCAAGGTATCCCCACAGCGCGCGCGCAAATAGGAAAGAGGTGGGAGTTTGGCGCCCGCGCGCGCTCCGCCAAAGTTGCAGCCAGGATAGGCGCGCGGGGTGCTGGTGAGGGCGCTCGCGCGAAAAGAGTTTGTCTCACAAGAGAGGGGCGCGCGCGGGGCTCCACTTGTACCCTGAGAGGGTATTTAGCGCGGGGATCCGAGTGAGACCCTGGATGCGCGCTTGATAAGCAAGGTGTCTCTGAGCATGCACAGAGACCCCTCCATCAACCCTGGGCAGCTGCAAGAGAGCAAGAGAAAGGGGGGGGGATGTTCTCTCCTGACCAGCTTGCTCAGTGGTGCCGACAAGGGACTTTGCAGCCTTTTGAGAGGCGCCCTCTCAGCTTCGCTCGCCACTCCAGGGCAAAGGTCTGATCTGCCCCCAGGTCTAATTCTGGGATTTGGACAGCCAACCTTTTCACATGGGCCGAAGCAGGTGGTGGGATGTTTTCGGAGGCGAGTGCAGAGGATGGGCTCCAGAGCTCTCCTCTTCGGCCGATGGGTTGCGGCCTGATCCGAGGTGGGTAAGCTGCAGGGAGAGCGCAACCACCGCACAAATATAGGGTAAAAGATTAAGAAAAAAGGGTCCCCAAATGCATGTTTGGGTTAAAAGTGGGTTCTGGGTCTGAAAAGACACGTTCTCTGGAGGAACAAAATACTGGGATCTCTACAGAGTGTTTGCTGAGTGCAGGCAGGCTGCACAGAGTTATTTGCATGGCGGGGAGGGCCGTGTATAACCGCCCTGCGGATCTAAACACTATTCCGGCATCGTTTTAGAAACCCTTATTTGGAAATAGGCTATAGCACTATCAATATGCGCGACAGGAAAGATCTGTTCCTGTGCTGAGATGTCTTTGAGACTGGCATGCGTGTGTGTGCATGTGGGGAGGGGCAGCTATCGGAGGAACAGGTGTTGCTTTAACTGGGTGGCGAAGAGAGAGCCTTCCAGAGATGGATCTGGCAGCCTCTTTAATGTAGTCACTTTTATTTTATTTTATTTTCAAAAATAATTCCTTCTCACGTGACCTTGGGGTGGGTTGCAATATTAAAGCATCAGTCACAAGCCAATAAAACAGCAGCAAATCATTAAAATCCAACCATCTGTTATTATATAACACTGGCCGGTTATGCAGTTCAGTCAAAATGCTTGACACCAAATGCCTGTAAACAAATAAGTTTTACTCAGAGTAGATCCATTAAAATTGATGAACCCACATCAGGTAATTAATGTCAGCAAGTCTACTCTGAGTATTGATGATGGATACAAACTGAAAGTATTCAGCTGGTGTCAAAAAATTGATGCCAGCTGGATCTTTAGGGGATGTTTGTTCCATAACTTGGGTGCTGTTGGGAACTTGGGAAGTCCTTTTGCAGGTCACAGATGATGGAACTACTAAAAGGACTCCTGAGTGGATCTCAGACTATGTACAGGACAGTAGTCGGAGAGAAATGAATCCTTCATGTAGCCAAATGCCAAGCTTTTCAGGGCTTTACATAACAGAACCAAACCTTGAATTGGGCTTGGTGACAAATTGGCAGTGAGTACAGGTCTTTTAGCACTGCTATTATGTATATGTTTTTGAGCCACTGGATCCACCCAAACAGTCTTCAAGAGCAGCCCCAAGTAGAGCACATTGCAGTAGTCTAAGCAAGAGGTTACTAGAGCACAAATAACTATAGCCTGGTTTCCCTTGTCCTGTTTGGGATAGTTTGATCTTGTTGCATCCATTATTTATTGCATTTATATCCCCCTCCCCACACACTAAGGAGCTCAGAGTGACATACTCAGGAGCCGAGTTTTATCTTCAAAACAACCCTGTGAAGTAGGTTGGGCTGAGAGTTCTCAACTCAGTAAAGTTTAATGGCTGAATGGCGTTCTGTACTTGGCTCTTCCTGGTCCCAATCCAGGGGGTGGGGGACATTTTTCAGCCCGAGGGCCACATTCTGGCTGAAGGTGAGAGGAAGGATGAAGTTTTTATTGGGAGGAGTGAATTGTTCCCAGTGAAGCATGACAGAATTAGGTGCCCATAGAAAGGAAGGGTGCTGCCAAGATTTCCCATGGAGAAGATGTTTTTTCCTCCTCTCAGGGATATTGCAAACCCTGTGGTCTTGAGAACATGGGTGGTTGCCAGATGAGTTGGCCAACTTTTATCATATTGCAATAATAGCATGGATGAAAGAAAGGGACAGTAAAAAACTAGTAGCCCCTGTGTGCGGTTTCAAATCTGTGGAGATTTTGCACACAAAAGAGCTTTTCCATGGCGGTTCAACATTGTCCTTTACATGGAAACAGTTAACTGTCCTCGTATTCTAATCCACGAATCGGCGGGGCCCCTCCCCAAAGCGAGTGAGGATTGTCGCTTTTCTGCCATGGGGCTGAGTAGCCAACAGGGCTGGAAGCATTATGGATCCCAAAGTCCCAGAGTTGGGTTCCTTGGCTTGGGAAGCAGGGCAGGGGAAAAAAAAGAGTGTTGAAATAGCTTTGCAAGGTTCAATTTCTTCTTGGCTCCTGTGTGCGTATATGGTAATGGAGGGAGCGGGGGGGGGGGGGAATAACAGGGAAGGAGGTTGCAGGCTTGATAAACTGACTCGTGAGCGAGAGAAAAACCCAGCTCGCTTTTGCTCCTCTGGCCAGCTCCCCCACCCTCCTGCCCTTATTGGAGTACTTCAGCCTCCACGCTGTGCTCATGCTGTTCTCTGCGAGTCTGCTTTCCTGGCCAGCACAAACCTCGGCTGTTTGGGTTGCACCGTTTCCAAAGTCCGGATTGTATTCACTGCCCAGTTTGCTTTAGTCATTCAGATTCTGGCGGCTTGCATTGACTTTTTTCCCTCTTTCTTTTGCTTACAGCCTCTCTCTCTTAAAGGTGCAAGAGGAGAATGGCTAGTGCCAAGTCCACGGGGCTCTCGTGGGAGATCACCTGGTTCGCAGTGACCACCATCTGTGCCCATCTGCAGGTAGGCGAGAGTGTCGCAGTCTCAGCAGCTGCTTGTGGATAGGATGATGGATTAATCCTATGGACAAAAGGGGGAAATCCCGGCAAGTCTCTGAGATGGGCTGTGCGCTCTAGCATGTTGCTGGTGATTGAATCAAAGGCAGCTGTAGTAGGGAAGGCAATTTTTGTTGTTGCTGTTCCCCCATCCTTCCTTACATTCCACTTTTTTTTTTTTACAAGCCACAAGGCAGTTTATAACAAACCCGTATTAGATGAGAAGAATGCATAAAAATGACACGGTCCTTAAAATAAACTAATAACAAATCGCTGAGTAGCAATTGCTAATAGCAGCATCTAGGGGTGAAGGAGGAGAAATCTGATTTAAATCGCGCCTAAAGGTGAACTTGCCCACTTAGTGCCTTCTGAAACACACCAGCCACCCTTCGAAATTCTCACTTTTTAAGATTTTGCAGCACAGTTCTCCAGCCCAAGTAATGTGCACTAAAACACATAAACTAGGGCAAAGTGTGCATTTAAGTGCATACATTAGTGAAGATAGCATACGAAAAGGCATACAAGGCATACAATTAGGAAATCGTGCTTGAAAAATGTGCATATTAATAAAAAATGCATACAGAATGCATACAAAAAAAGCTGGTGAATTTTCATGTGTGTGTTTAAAAATTGCAATGTGGAAAACTGGATTTACGATGGGAAAGATGAGAAACTGAGAAAACCAAAATTGACAGATTCATCTACACCTAGCAGCAGCTATTCCCCAGCTTTTACAAGACGTGAGTAGGAACAAGAGGCGGGCCGAGGAAAGCTGCCTGATGTGGGATATCTTTAGGGGCAGACATTTAAATGCTATGGAGATTGGATTTCTGAAGTTGGCCATTAACTCAGAAGGTCCCATGTTCAATCCTTGGTGCCTCTAGTCAAAAGGACCAAGGAGCAGGGAAAGACCTTTTGCCTGAGACCCTGGAGAGCTGCTGCCAGTCAGAGCAGACAGTGTTGTGCTAGGCGGAGAAATAGCCTGACGTGGCAGAAGTCAGCTCGCTATGTTGGATAAAACTCTGTCTAGAGTCCAGACATGTACAACAGCCTTGCAAGGAGGTGTGGCAACGTCACTAGTCCACTAGCAGTGGCGGAGGAAGCTGCTCGGGTGCCTGCAGTGGCATGCCCAGGGGCAAGGTGAGCCGCCCATGGGGTGGGACCTCCGGAGTCTGTCTGCTTCCTCCCACTCAACCACCCTGCAGCTGGGGGGGGGGGGAGGCAGCAAGCGGACCGTTTGGGCAGCGTAGAGCCTGCGCGTGCCCAAGCCACCATGTCTCTCCCAGGAGAGAGGTGTGTGGCTTGGGTGTGCTGCTAGGCCCCGTGGTGAGTGCTGCCTGGCAAATTGTCACCCCCCTCAGTGGTGACACCTGGGGCGGTTCACACCCACCGCACCCCCCTTCCTCCTCCCCTGCCCACTAGCTCATATAGCAGGGCTAGTGTCACCACCTGATACCCTTACGCAGCTGACAGGAACCACCGCTGGTGCCTACTTCCATTTTATTTTATTTTTGCTAGCCCAGCGCTGTGAACAAGCACTGGGTGGCTAAGCCGGGCGGCCATTTTTAATGTCACACAATTTCATAGAATCATAGAGTTGGAAGGGACCACAAGGGCCATCCAGTCCAACCCCCTGCCAAGCAGGAAACACCATCAAAGCATTCCTGACAGATGGCTGTCAAGCCTCCGCTTAAAGACCTCCAAAGAAGGAGACTCCACCACACTCCTTGGCAGCAAATTCCACTTCCGAACAGCTCTTACTGTCAGGAATTTTTTCCCTAATGTTTAGGCGGAATCTTCTTTCTTGTAGCTTGAATCCATTGCTCCGTGTCCGCTTCTCTGGAGCAGCAGAAAACATTTCACTTCTCCTGGCATGCTGTCGCTCTGAGGCATTGTGGGAAATTAAAATGGCGACTAGGCTCAGGCTCCCAACACAGTGCTTCTGGTAAACCCTCCAGAGCCACTGAGGAATGAGGGAATACATTGCCCAAAGCCCCTTCAAAGCAGAAGCTAGCCTTGCCGCACATATCTATGGAAGGCCACAGACTAGACAGCTAAATCGAAGGTCAGATTAAGACTTTTCCAATGCCTGTGTTGGCAGATCCAAATGTCACTGACACCACTCCCCCTGCCCTGGTTAAATACGTGGTGGGTTGGACAGAAGGAGCAGTGAGTTGAAGGAAAGCAGTAGCTAATGCTCTCCTGCAAACCCAGGGTTAGCAAGCGTGTGTTGCTCCCCCACCTATGCCATAGACTACAGTTCCCATCGTCCCCTGCCAGCATGGCAAATGATGGGAGTTGTAGTCCACAACATGAGGAGGGCACAATGTTTGCAACCCCTGCTCAAGTGCTAGCAATTTGAACAACAGGTTCTGTAGGAGGTCTCGCGTCTCATAAACTCTCTGGTACTGTATAATAATAATAATAATAATAATAATAATAATAATAAATAATTTATTTATACCCCGCCCATCTGGCCGGGTGCTCCCAGCCACTCTAGGCGGCTTCCAACAAAACATTAAAATACAGAAATCAAACATTAAAACAGGGCTGCCTCGAGATGCCTTCTAAAGGTCTGGTAATTGTTGTTCTCTTTGACCTCTGGTGGGAGGGCATTCCACAGGGTGGGTGCCACTACCGAGAAGGCCCTCTGCCTGGTTCCCTGTAACTTGGCTTCTCGTAGCGAGGGAACCGCCAGAAGACCCTCAGCGCTGGACCTCAGTGTCCGGGCAGAACGATGGGGGTGGAGACGCTCCTTCAGGTATACTGGATGAGGCTGTTTAGGGCTTTAAAGGTCAACACCAACACTTTGAATTGTGCTCGGAAACGTACTGGGAGCCAATGTACCGGTAGGTCTTTCAGGACCGGTGTTATGTGGTCTTGGCGGCCGCTCCCAGTCACCAGTCTAGCTGCCGCATTCTGGGTTAGTTGTAGTTTCCGGGTCACCTTCAAAGGTAGCCCCACATAGAGTGCATTGCAGTAGTCCAAGCGAGAGATAGCTAGAGCATGCACCACTCTGGCGAGACAGTCCGTGGGCAGGTAGGACTGTATGGGATAAAGCAGCTGTTGGGTGAGCATAAGACACCTTCCACATGCAAGAAGGCTTTCCCTCCCTCTGGATTCAACCCAATGTTATAAGATAAATATTTGGCCATTTCCAGATCTCTTCTGGTTATTCTAAGAACCTTGGCTGCAGTCCTAACCCTTCTCACCTGGGAGTAAGCTCCATCGGATGCAAGGGGGCTTCCTTCTGCGAGTAGACAGGGTTAGGATTGCAATGCATTTTAATATGAAGAATTTGGGTGCCTGAGTTTTCTTGTTTTCTCTCCCCATATCCTTTTGTGTATTCAGGTTGTAAGCCTGAGGGGTAGGTAGGGACTGTGTCGATTTGTAAGCGATTCTGGGAACCTTCTCCGCCAAGGAGCAGGGTGGAAATGGTTTAAGCAAATTGCTGCCTTTAAATGGTACATAGGACTGGGAATGGGAGAATCTATTGACATAGGTTTCTCATTTTTCTAAATCTAAAATTCAGTTCTCTACATTTCTTCATCAGTTTGTGACACACCCACCCCAAGCCATAATGAAAGTTTATCAGCTTTTTAGTTTGAATCTCTTCTAAGAAACACACGTTTGGATGTTGCTTTCCTCACATACACACTTTTCTAAAGCACTTGTTTATTTAATGCATTTTTGTGCATTATTTTCACAGATAAATGAATTTGCATGTACACCTTTCCCAAGTATATGCATTAAAAAAAATCATTACTTGGCAGGGTTGCCTTAATCTACTTCAGGATACAGCTGGCCCTAGTCATATTTGTTACGGTTTATAGCTAAACAATAAAATTATTACGATTAGTACTTCTCATCTCCCTGTATAAAAGATTTGCTGCTGCTTGTTTCCCCCCTTCTGATTATAAGATGATGAAGGTTGCGATAATTCTGAGGTAGAATGGTGGTTTTGTGTTAAACGCTCTAAATTCTGAGGTAAAATGGTGGGTTCAAATTGAAAGCTCTGAGGTAAAATGGTGGTTTTGTCTTCAAACCTATGCTTCTGCGTAGACTTTAAAAGCCAGATTGGAAACCTCCCCAAAGGAAAGATGCTTACGAATCTGCCATGCGTACTGTTCAATGAAATATTTGGTTTTATCTCTGACATGACTCTTCAGTGACAGCATTACCGCAAAGCTTATGCAAGTTCCTGCAGTTGCTTTATGACTAATGGCAGCTTTTAAAATTAGTATTCTTGGGATCCAAACAGCTGCTTCCCCCAGTTTGCTGGGATAGAAAAAAACAAGGTGTATTAGAAAGTCAAGTAGTACTGCTTTTAAAATTAGTTTAATGTTAACATGCTTGTTTATATTTTCTACTTGCTTTGATCAAAATAACAACACCGAGAACCAGTGACAGCAATAATAGGTTGTTTGCCTCAGCATTTTGTTCCCTCAGTCACTATTTCCTTGAGAATTGTAGAATTCTTAGAATAAATTGGAATAAATAAGTATTACGGTATCTTAAGATAAAACTTTTCCAACATGATTGGCTTGAATCTGCCACCAATACATCTATTTCAGTCCTGAGCATGAGAGGAACACAGGAACTGACTTTATATAGACCAGGCATGGCCAAACTTGGCCCTCCAGCTGTTTTGGGACTACAACTCCCATCATCCCTAGCTAACAGGAACAATGGTCAGGGAATATGGGAATTGTAGTCCCAGAACAGCTGGAGGGCCAAGTTTGGACGTGTCTGATATAGACAGAAGGTCACCAAGCCCGAAGCCCAGTGGTTAGTTAACCTGTAGCCCTCCAGATGTTGTTGTGTTCCAACTCCCATCATCGCAAGCTGGCATGACCAGTGGTCAAGGACGAATGGAGTCATTGTCCAGCAGTGGACCACAGGTTCTCCACTCCTGGCATGTATTGTTCACTCTCTTACAGGAATGACATTTTCCAGATGTAAATCTGAAATCAGATCCTGGCATTGGGCTTGCAAACCAGCCAACAATAATGGGTGCATACGAACCCACTCCTGGATAATTATTTCTTACTAATTTCATTGTGGCAGTACTTATATGCAGTGTGTTCTGGACCAAAGTGCAAGTTTGCGATGGATGGTGTGTCTGTGTTGGCCACATAGGGTCTACCCAGGTTGTTGCAACCCCATCGCAGCAAATTCACATAGCACAAATATAGGTGGTTGGGAAGTTTCCACATCAAACACACTTCCCCCAAAGATCACTTTTTGCCATAAGAAAAGTGATAGCACAATGCACTGGAAAGTATGGAATTAGCACCTGCTTTGATTCAGCTGTCATTTAACCTGCGGCAAACAAATTAGAATTAATGCTCAAACTATGTTTCAGACCGATGGGTTTGGCCCCCCTGATTCTGAGGGATAATTTTAAATCTCCATGGGAAAGGGAAGTAGTAGAGGAAGTGCAAAAGTGCGGTCTGTCCTCCCTTTATATTGAGTCCATGACATACAGCCGTGCTAAAGCGATGATCGCTCAGAGATTGGGGGATATCGCCAGACAGGAGGACATAGCCCGCGTGAAATCTGGGATGTTTTTAGGGGAGCAGGTGTATCGGTCTGCACCAGCCCGTTACCTGGCGGATATCCACTACGTGGAATACCGCAGACTAATTACTGCGGCCAGACTGAATGTCCTTGATTCGGTGGTTTTGAGGGGAAGATTTGGAGGAGTCCCATACGGTCAGAGAATGTGCCATTGTGCCTTGGGTGAGGTAGAATCCACAGAACACATTCTACTGAGTTGTCCCTTTTATAATGATTAAAGTCAATATCTTATAGACCCGTATTTATCTCAGTTTAGTTCCCGACCAAGAGAACGGCAGGCAGCATATTTGCTAAACAAGCCCACTGGGAAAATAACCTTCTCAGTGGCTAAATTCCTCTTCCTGGCGCTCAAGTGTCGGAAACGTATAATTGAATGCCTTGATGTGGGTTACCTGTAGGAGGTTCAGTAGCGCGGTCATACTTCATTTATGTATCCCTCTGATGCCTTCAGTTTTATATTTTTATATTTTTATGTATCCCTCTGATGCCTTCAGTTTTATATGTTTATCTTTGTATTGAGAAATGTTTTTTGTTTCTGACTATCGGTCGAATAAAGTATATTGATTGATTGAATTAATGCTCATTAGGTAGCTAACATCATGTAATCTCCCTGCAAACAAATGCTTGGTGAAGTGATTGTTTATTGATAAATGCACTTTAAAAAAACTAGTTGTTTAAATCACAATTGCAAAAGAACGTTAATATAAACTGAGAAGAGGAGTTGTATCAGTGTTTGATTTATATTTAATGTTGTAGCAAGAATAGTAAAACAACATTTGAAAAGCTGACTAGAAGAATCTGGTTTCCAGAAATCCTTGGGTTTGTCATGCTTCCGGACAGCTTAGAAACTCGCTGAATGCAAGTTAGCCCAGCTGAACTGTAAAACAAGGTTCAAAGCGCTCTTAAGATGGTAATTACCCCATAGCTGATGCATGCTAACTGTTGCCATTACTCTCAATGTGGGCGATCCTCCTTGTTTAATAATGCTGCTTTCTAGGGCTAAGTAAGTGGAGAGTTTGTTTATGGGCGGAAATCATGCTGTACTTCTCTTAGCTCTGCCAAAAATCTGGATGGTTAGTAGAAGTGATTTTAGGATGTTTTCTCCTGTTGTTAACATACATGCTTCTTGCAAGCAGCAGCCAAAGTTTTACACTCCAGAGGCACACCCAGAACTTTCACATGCCTTGTAAACCTCAAGAAGTTCTTAAACAAAAAACAAGCTTCCCATGTATGTAAGATACTAGTTCTCTTGGCACTTCGACTCGACTCCTTTGCGCCTATAAGCAGACACCTTAGCCCAGCTTCCAGATGGTGTGGACTACATCTCCCATAATTCCTGAGGCTCCAGTGAGTGGGAGTCCAAGAACATCTGGAGGGTGTTGTGCTGACTGCCCCTGTTTGGCTGGGAAATATTTATAACCCCTTCCATGTTAGACCCCCCCAAGGCTGAATGGTAAGCTGGTGGCAACAAGCAACAAGCCAATACCTCCAGCTTAGCATATAATTGCAGAGTTGGAAGGGACCCAAATGGTCATCTAGTCCAATCTCCTGCAAAGACTCCCTGACAGACGGCCATTCCTGGGACCCAGCCAATAGATACACAAGAGGCTGTCTAATATGTCAACCTGTTTGTCCATCTAACCCAGGGGTAGTCTACCTTTTTATACCTACCACCCACTAATGCATCTTTCTTGATGGTAAAATTTCCTTACCGTCCACCAGGGCTCGGTGGAAGGAGGATTCAGCTTGTGCCGTAGAACCCCCTACCGCCCACCTAGAATCCTGAAACGCCCACTAGTGGGGGCTAGGGACCAAGTGGACAACCCCTGATCTAACCCAAGGATGGAGAACCTCTGGCCCTTCAGATATTGTTGAATTCCCATCAGTCCCAGCCAGCATGACCATTGTTCAGGGATTATGGGAACTGTAGTCTAGCGAACATCTGGAGGGCTGCTGGTCCCTCATCCCTGATCTAGCCCATCATTTCTGTCTGGTAGTAGCTCTCCAGTAGTGGTATAGCCCATCACCTGCTTACATCTTCATCCTTTGACCTGGAGATGCCAGGGAGTTATTTTTTACATTGATATACCACCTTTTCCTCCAAGGAGCTCAAAGTGGTGTACATGGTTCTCCCTTCCCCATTTTGTCCTTACAACCATCCTGTGTGGTAGGATAGGCTGAGAGACAAGGACTAGCCCAAGGTCTCCTGGTGAGCTTCACAGCCAAGTGGGGATTCAAACCCTGGTCTCCCAGGTCATAGTCAGATGCTCTAACCATTAGACTGCAGTGGGTCAACTTTGCAACCTTCTGCCACGTGCAGAGCTTAAACTCTACTACTGAGCGCTGTACTGTTGTGCAAACTCCTGTCTTGTCTTATCTGCCGCCACCACCACCACCCAAATCTTATAGATGCAGAGCTTATGTGACCCACAGATGTTGCTTTAAGTCCATTTTGGGCTTTGTAAAGGATCTGTCTTCTGCCAGTTCCCCGAGATGCCTGTTGTTGGCCCGGCTTGTTGGGTGTTTTGTATGCACCAGAGACGTTCATTTGAGAGATTAAACTCACCACAGGAAACAACTGTGTAGTAGAGATAATATTTACCTGGAAAACACAAACACATGCCACACACACACACACACACACACACACACACACACACACACACACTATTTGCAGTTGCTACAAGACGTTTTCATTCTCTGAGCCCAGAGAGGGTCCCAGCTTACAAAGCCCTTGCTGAGACAAAGTCCACACAGGAAGTGCAAAGTCCAGTTGCTAACAAAGTCCTGCAAATGCCACACTTCCCTGAGTCCAGAAGTCTTGCACGTTGTCCACTATCCCTCTGGTGAGGTCTTGACAAAGTCTTCCACGTTTTCACAGGGTATAATCTCCAAAGTCTCCAACAGACTTTCCTGGACTCCCAAGCAATGAATGCTGTAACTGGAGTCCTTTTCTACCCAGTGTTACGCATTAGTTTGCCCAGCAATACAGATAAGACAGCCACAAGATGCCTGCAGCTGCACTGCAGGGGAAACTCATGGAGAATTAACCCCTTTTCCACTTTCCTTAACACGGCTATAGTTTAATTATTTTAATATTTTCTTATTGCATTTCTAGCCTACATGTCCTCCTCCTCCTCCCCATTTTATCCCCACAACAACCTTCATTTAGGCCGAAAAAGATAGTGCTTAGCTCTAGGTCACCCAGTGAGCTTCATGGTGAAGTGGGGATTTGAACCCTGGCCTCCCAGGTCCTGGTCCAACATTCTAACCATTACGCCACACTGGCTTCTGCCTTTAAGGATACATATCCTTCAAAGGTGGCCAACAGCTGGCATCAATGCACATTAAAACACAACCTAAGAAAGACCAACATAAAGCTATAAGGATCTAGGACAGCTGGCGGATCCTTTCTTGAGCTGCCTGGGAGTCATGTTTAAAGGAACAGGGCGAGATGGAATGTCTTGCAAGTGACTCATAAGCCATCGTTTGGCCACACCATCTACTGCGGTGTGTATGTGTCAGCTCAGAAGTAAAGGAAGTTGTTTTCCTGGACATCTTGCACATGTGGCGCCTTGCATTGCACTGCTTTTAGAGGGCTTTAATGCAAAATAAAGTCCGGTCGATAATAACGTTACGGGGAGCTGCAGGTACGCAAAAATATAAGGTTCTCTTGGGGCTCAGCTCTACGGTAAATGTTTCTTGGCTTGCACCTTGTGGAAGCCTTCACAAGGTTGCAGAAATCTTGGCGTCTCTCCCGTTTGGCTGATGCGTTGTGAAATGAGCCACCTTCCAAAAAGGCTTTTATTGTTCTGTTGTGTTTTGAAGTAGTTATGCTGCTTGTGTTGTGAATTCTCCGGGTCATGCTCTTGCCACTAAGAGGTGAGAGGCTAATGTGAATAACACCCACTTCGGATGTATTGAGATGGATTTTTCCGGACTCAGTCTAGGCCACTTGAGTTTGTTTCTCCCACCCTTTCATTCATTTTCCAGGTATGGTATTCTGTTATTGGTGTAACACTCAACTGCAGCTGCAGAAGGTTTAAGTGCGATCTGAGGTCTTGGTACATGCGTAACAAAGGCAGTTTCGTTGAATTTTAGAGCAAGATTCTGCCTCCTAAAATATATGGGCACCTGGTTTTTAAAGGTGAAGAACTATTTGCATTTTTAAAGTTGTTATAGCTTCTTTTTCCCACCCAGAATTGTCAAAAAACCTTACATTGCTTTTCTGAATGTGTTGGCTGGCTGACATCGGTAGCGCAACAACTGTGGGTTATTGCACAGATCAAACAGTGGAATCACAAGATGAACATTTTTAGGGAACCGGCATAGGTTAGGGAAATCCGCGTATTCCCTCATGTATATTGTGTTACTTTTTCTATTATGATTGCACAAAACAATTTATAAGATAAAGACAAACATCCAAATGAAAATAAAATCTAACATGGTCATAGCCATTTTTTATTTTATTTTTTGCATATGTGCTTTAAGTGATAAAGGGGCAATGCCACTTCTTTGTGATTGTATTTGCATAAGTGTTATATGAAGATGTGTTATCCCACACTTTCCAGAACATCACTGCAGCACATTCTTTCCCACAAGAAGTCTGTTGTGTGCGGGTTTTTTTGGAAGCAGGTTGGCTGCATGAGAGAGCTGAACTCCGCTTTAATCGTGCAAACCGAATTTGCCCCTATGTAATTTATTTAATCAATTTATAAACTACAACCAGCTCTAAGCGGTTCAAAGAAACACAGTACAAGAAAAGGGTAGGAATCAGTTATAAAACCGGACTTAAATTAAAGTGCCTGCAGGAATTTAAAAAAGTATTCGGTAGGCACTGGAGACATACCCTCCAACATTTCTGTGATGAAAATAGGACTGTCCTATTCCATTAACAACAACAATTTTATTATATATACCCTGCCCATCTGACTGAGTTGCCCCAGCCACTCTGGGCGGCTTCCAACACATATAAAAACATAATAAAACATTGAACATTAAAAAGCTTTCTGATACAAGGTTGCTTTCAGATATCTTTTAGTTACTTATTTCAGAGGTTTTCAACCTTTTTGAGTTCACGGCTCCCTTAACCAACCACATTCTTTCTGCGGCACCCTTGTGGGGCTCAGGAGCCCAGTTATGTCACCCCTTGCCTGTAGAGCCGGCAGCCTCTTGCCCTTTTTCAATCACCTTCCTTTGTGGAGGGTTCTCTCAGCCTCCTCTCCTTAAGAATCCTCTGGGCAGCCGCTGCTGCCGCCCCTGGCTTAGCTGCCAAGTATCCCATTTTTTGCAGGAAACCCCCGGATTTTAATCCGTTTCCCGCTGTTCTTCCGAATGGAGAAAAATCCCGGATTTCCTGCCTGCCAGGGAGCCTCCATTTTGGGTGCTGCTCTGCCCATGTGTGGGCACCGGAAATAGGGCAGAGCGGCACCGGTGTTATCCTTCCCAGTCCCCAGCCGGGGTTCTGGGAGATGTCGGGGATATCTACATGTATGGGGGTTGGGGCTGGCTCTGGAGAACTTATGTTCAAGCAGAGAGAGCCCGCCTCCTGTTCGCCGCCGCTGGAAGGGGGAAGTGATGACACCTATTGGCATGGTCAAGGCTTCCCCCAATACCCTGATCTTGTTGCTGCAAGGGGAGGGGGGTCAGGTCTCCGCCTCATGCCCCTCCCTCTAGGAAAATCGCCAAAGAATTCTGCCCAAGGCCTGACACTGCCAAAGTTGTGACGTATTGCTATGGGAAAGGCGAAACCTGCCAATGCAGGAAAATTCCTTGCCGACCCTTCAACAGCGGCCTTGACGTAGCAGCGCCTGTGAACTTGTAGAGAAAAGGTTAACCTGCAGAAGAACTTGAATGAGGGTGTGGAGGGTGGGAGAAGCTCTGGAGGCAACTAGTGCTTGGAGGTAAGATTCAAATTCTGTTGTGTGAGCCGGACAGTCCCTCCCCTTACCTGGCCATCCCCTGGCAACACCTCCCCAGGCAGGATTGGACGCTGGGCTGGGGTAGGCGGAGACCCCTGGCATCCTACCTGGGAAGGCGGTGCCAGCCCCGAACTACCAGGGAGTCGCCCTCTGGGATCAGGGGGCTGCGTGCGACCACGCAAAAGTTGCCCCCCATTGATGTGTGGAGCGGTCATTCCAGCTTGTTGTCCTAGTTAGGCCCAGGTAAATATATGACTGAAACAGTTCAATATGCTGCCGAAATGCGTGGCTTTGTGTGTTTTTTGCAGCAGATAGTATTTTACTGAAAGAAAGCTGTAAATGCAATTTCAATTCCACAAGTTTGTTTTAATGTGTATTTACATCTCCAGTGGGAATAGCCCTGAAAATGAGAGAGCAATTAAATTACCAGGAAAATGCATTTTGTTTAGTGTTGTGAGTCTCGGGGGGCCTTTCAAACATCCTGTTAGCTTACCCTGTTTGTAAATCACAACCTTTAAAAGTCATTTATATCTATATCTATCATGCTTGTATGTTAAAGTACCAGAACTGTTTCAATGGGGAAACTATCTGCAGTTCTGTGTTTACCTTGTGGACAGCTAATGGGAACTGGATGAGTGCTACTCACTTAACACAGGTCTTTAAAATTTGTCTACTGTGTTTGCATGTGTGACACACAAAGTGGTGTGCGATAAAACCAGTGAAAACCACAATTTCCCCTCCCTGCAAACCCAACAAAAGATAAGAATAGAAAAACCTTAATTAAACAAAGATGGAGCCACAGATTACAAAAAAAGCTTTGAATTCCAAAAAGCATTCAGAAATCAGTACTGTATTTGCAAAGGTAAAGGGACCCCTGACCATTAGGTCCAGTCACAGATGACTCTGGGGTTGCGGCGCTTATCTTGCGTTATTGGCCGAGGGAGCCGGCATACAGCTTCTGGGTCATGTGGCCAGCATGACTAAGCCACTTCTGGCAAACCAGAGCAACACAAGGAAACGCCGTTACCTTCCCGCTGTAGCGGTACCTATTTATCTACTTGCATTTTGATGTGCCTTTGAACTGCTAGGTTGGCAGGAGCAGGGACCGAGCAATGGGAGCTCACCCCATCGCGGGGATTCGAACCACCGACCTTCTGATCGGCAAGCCCTAGGCTCAGTGGTTTAACCCACAGCGCCACCTGCGTCCCTATTTGTAAGGATGTCCTAATAATTAATCTAAAATAATAGCATCATATAACTTTTGGGGGGACCTCACTGTCTTGCTGCTATAGCTGAGATGGTGGAATGTTTGCCAAGTGGATTTTGCATAGGTGAGGAACCCTCTTCGGTTGACATCAGCTTGTGTGGAAGGAGCTGTTGTCTAAGATACCAAGCTACATATTTTTATTTGCTGTGGTTTCCTGAGCCCTGAGTCCAACAGGGACATTGGCTCAGGGTCTGTACATACTTTTGTACAGATGGAGGAAGCACAGGGCTTGCGCACTGCTGCCGACCCAGGGGCCCTCATGGCCAGGATTGCAGAGACCTTTAGGACTGAAATGGAGGAGACTGCACGAACCACAAATTCCTGAGACTACAGACCTAGAGCCCAGGTCCAGTAAGGGGCCACCATACTAACCTCTAGTATGGATGCATAAACCTGTCAGTTTTATTTCTCTCTGTTTCTCAGTTTTCCAGCTTTAAGTTTAGTTCCTCATCACTTTGCTTATATATATACTGTACGCACACACACACACACACACACACACACACATATCAAGAAAGTTTTTCTGTTTTAGTTCACATTTCCCTTAATTGCATTTTTTGGTATGCAATTTCTCCTAATACAATACATTTTTGTATGCTACTTTCACTAATATATGAAAAATTTCTTGCATGCTATAGATATAACAATTTTTGATTGGAGAACTGAATTGCAAAATTCAGAGAAGTGCAAATTTTGAAGGATAGTTGCATTTTGGTTCATGTCTTCTTTTCGGAATGCAAACTTAAGTTTGCATTGAAATGGGAACAGATCTGGATTTCTTCAGCATCCCTAGGCTCTAGTAAGGGGCCACCACACTTGCCTGTTATTTTCTTGCATGGGGCAACCATGTTTATTCTGTAAAATTCTCCCAGAGAGCAATAGGACATCATCAAGTCCCTTCGCTCCCAGGGGGACTTGCTATATTGTAGAAGCACCCCCCCCCACTTACGCGTGATCCCACATTTATGCACAGCACTGGGGGATAAATCAATAAATCAGGTTAAATTCATTCAAACCTGGAAATTGCAGGAGAGAGCTGGAAAGTTCTTGTGGCTCACGAGGAGATCCTCCCCAGAGCCTGAAGAGCTCTTTTAAAAAAGAAATTATGGGTTCCAAAATGGCGCACGGGAGCTCTCGCTGCCACTGGACTAACCCGCTCAACAACTGTTGGGTGGGAAGCTGTATTGCAGTGGGCTCTGAGATGCTGTTCCATACCTTTTCTGGTGAACTGGAGGCAAATGTACATATGGGTTGCTTAAAAAATAATTATGCATTTTCACAGACTTAGTATACACAACTTAGATTTACATTCTTTAATCTCCTATAATTTCCCCCCCACTTTCTTCCCTCCATGGTTCTTTATTTATCCCCCCCCCCCCGGCTGCATATCCTTTTAGTACCACTCAA
Source organism: Zootoca vivipara (assembly GCF_965207765.1). NCBI lineage: Eukaryota > Metazoa > Chordata > Lepidosauria > Squamata > Lacertidae > Zootoca > Zootoca vivipara. The sequence goes on from NC_142596.1 coordinate 15,381,475, forward strand.
TTCATTCTGCACGTTTACCGTACTGCTTTTGACTGCAGTTCATATTTCTAACCCTACTTGGAAATTTATTTGTTTACTGTATCTCTTTAAATACTCCCCCCCCCAATCCCCACTCTCCCCGTATCCTTCTCACATCTTGAGAGAAGGATTGCTTTTTGTTATATAGGGTTCCGAAGAGTTCTGAACTTACAGTATTTGTTGTGAAAGAAGACGAAATCGCCCTAGTTCCCTGCTCTGGCGAGGCTCCCCTCTTAACACGCATTTCGCTTCTGCGCGTGGGGGGCTCATGTAAGTGGGGAGTTGCCCGTATTCAAAGCAGGCAGCAGTAAATAGCACTGCATTCAAAGCCTTCTAGGCTTTGGCAATCTGGAATACCCGTTGTTGAACTTTTAAAAAACTCAATAAAGTAGGGTTGTCGTAGTCTCTGTTTTACAAACGCCCTGTTTCGCCTTGTAAAGGAATTCCGCAGGACTTTTGATTCTAAAGTGGCGTTAGGCATGGATCTGGATCGAATCAGTTGAGTCCACTTTGGAATCGAAGCTTTGGTGAATACCTTCGCCATCCCTAACCACGCATTCTTGAAGCCATGCCGAGTTTTTCAAAGTTTTTAGTGAATATGGAAAAGCAGCTCAGTGGGGTAACTTAACATGGGGGTGACAGTATCCTGTGCCTCTTATCAGGGTAAGTGTAACTTGTGTTTTTGCTGCCATAGGCTCACAAATGGCTTGACTTGGTGTAGAGTAGGCCGGGTGCTGTGATTCTCTGGGAACCATTGTGCTGCTGGTGGTACGACGTTTTGCTTCACCATTTTAGGCTGCTGCCCAAGTTTGGTAAATCGTGGCCTTTCCATCTGTGCATCTCTGCACGGGTTTCCTTGAGTGAATTCAGTGGCAGTTCTGACTGAGTGGAGTTTGCATAGTTCCCAAGCCCTGCGGTTGGCTCAGTTCTAAAACTTCAGTGAGAACATGCGTGGGCGTAAAGGCTTTGGGGGCCAAACGTTGTAATATTTGGGATAGTTGTTCAAATATTAAATATGTTTTTATTGTTCAGAGAAAAAAAGACTATTGGGGTCAAAAGGAGGACATGAGTCCATTGTTTGTTCGCTCTGGTTGTTGGAGATGAATTCAGGCGTCTTCTTATTTTTTATTTTTTTATTTTTTTTTAGCCCTAACTGGATAGTTGTATTTCCTCTTCATGTGGCATGAATCATTTATCTCCTTTTCATTGTAAAAGAGCAGAGCTGTTTCCACTTCTATTAACTTTTCTGAGAAATTGCTTTTGGTTCCCCTCCTTTTTTTTTCCAGAGGAAAAAGAATAGAGTTATCCAAAAAGATAATTTGCCTGCTGAACACACACACACACACACACGCCTTGCAAAATTGGAAACGATTTCCATTTGCTAATGTCGGTTTTTATTGTGTGTCACTGAAGAGCGTTTTATCAGGTGTTCCAAACTCTATCTTTTGGCAAAGATTTCCTTGAACTACTGCAGAGGGAAACATCAAAAAACCTATCCAAAAGCATGTACACTTACTCCTTTTTTCCTTCTTCTTCTTTTTTTTTTGGGGGGGGGGGAATAATGAAGCAGAAGATGGAAACTCACTTTAAAAAACCTGTGGCTTTTTGCCATGAAAACTGTATTTAAAAATCACTTGGAATGCTTGAATGGATTTTTATCTTCTGTCAGTGAAAGTACTGAGGAAGACACAGGTGCATGGAGATCTCGAAAAGTTGCTGGCTGTATGCAGCGTTTTGTCCGGGGGTATGAATACTGACATCACAATGATGGAATGTTGATTGACAGTGTGCTGTGGTTTCTGCTAGCGTCTTCTACTGGAAAGCATCTGCTTCAAAGGAAGTTGTCAACTTTTTAAATATGTCTTTGCTTTCATAGTATTTGGCCAGGCACGCTCAACAGCAAATAAAATCAGGAAATACCAGGCCGTTCTGGTATAAAAACTGAGTGGGATATACAAATACTGACAAGTGCTTTGCGTTCATAAAAAAGGTTGGGATTAATTTTTAGGGGTGCCAGAAATCTATGCATGATTATCCACTTCCACTGCAAAACCTGTGTATTGAACTGTTGCGGAGTATTATTGTTGAAACAACGAAAAGAAAAAAAGAGCAATTGTATATATAAGCCATTGCACTGTTAAGCCCAAGCATCCTTGCCTTGTACAGCAGTGATTTACATCTTCACTGCACTGATGTCATATAGAATCATAGAATCATAGAGTTGGAAGAGACCACAAGGGCCATCCAGTCCAACCCCCTGCCAAGCAGGAAACACCATCAAAGCATTCCTGACAGATGACTGTCAAGCCTCTGCTTAAAGACCTCCAAAGAAGGAGACTGCACCACACTCATTGGCAGAAAATTCCACTGCTGAACAGCTCTTACTGTCAGGAAGTTCTTCCTAATGTTTAGGTGGAATCTTCTTTCTTGTAGCTTGAATCCATTGCTCCGTGTCCGCTTCTCTGGAGCAGCAGAAAACAACCTTTCACCCTCTTCTATATGACATCCTTTTATATATTTGAACATGGCTATCATGTGGGACCCAGGTGGCGCTGTGGTTAAACCACTGAGCCTAGGGCTTGCTGATCAGAAGGTCGGCGGTTCGAATCCCTGTGACGGGGTGAGCTCCCGTTGCTTGGTCCCAGCTCCTGCCAACCTAGCAGTTCAAAAGCACGTCAAAATGCAAGTAGATAAATAGGAACTGCTACAGCGGGAAGGTAAATGGTGTTTCCATGTGCTGCTCTGGTTCGCCAGAAGAAGCTTTGTCATGCTGGCCACATGATCTGGAAGCTGTACACCGGCTCCCTCAGCCAATAATGCGAGATGAGCGCCACAACCCCAGAGTCGGTCACGACTGGACCTAATGGTCAGGGGTTCCTTTACCTTTACCTATCATAATCACCCCTTAACCTTCTCTTCTCCAGGCTAAACATACTCAGCTCCCTAAGAAGTTTTTGCTTTTTGGATTTTTTTTAATATAAAAGTGCCAGTACTCACCATGAAGTTGTTACAGTAAGTGCCACACTTTTAACATTTTGGGGGGTGAGGGGAGGCGCCGGTACTGCTTATCCTTGAGTACCTAGAATCATAGAGTTGGAAGAGACCACAAGGGCCATCCAGTCCAACCCCCTGCCAAGCAGGAAACACCATCAAAGCATTCTTGACATATGCCTGTCAAGCCTCTGCTTAAAGACCTCCAAAGAAGGAGACTCCACCACACTCCTTGGCAGCAAATTCCACTGTTGAACAGCTCTTACTGTCAGGAAGTTCTTCCTAATGTTTAGGTGGATTCTTCTTTCTTGTAGCTTGAATCCATTGATATGCACGTGTGCTTATGTGTATGTGCTTTATTGCAAAAGTTGCATTTGCACTTCTGCATTTCTTTGAACTAAGGACTTGTACCCAAGTTTGCTTCTTTCCTCTTCCTGCACAATCCATTTTCCTTTTGTTTGGGTTTTTTTTTTTTTGGGTGTGTGGTGATCTGTAAGATGCTCTGGGAATTTTATTTTATTTTGACTGAGGAGTAGTTAAAACACCTTGGGTAGGCGGGTTGTGATATTTACATAGCTGTCAAGTTTTCCCTTTTCTCGTGAGGAAGCCTCTTCAGCATAAAGGAATTCCCCTTAAAAAAGGGAGAACTTTGACAGCTATGGATTTAAGCTGCAAAGCAACTTTGAATGGTGGCTAATATGCATTAACTAAAGTGGAAATGGCTTGGGGAAGGGCGAAGCTTCCCAAGTAATAATTAAAGTGCTTTGAAATCCACGAGTGATTCTTGCTTTCATCTCACTTTCCGTACAGCTTTTAACTCCATGATACTTAGGAATGACAGTATAGAAGAGTCTCTCTCTGCTTATATAAACCAAATACAGTAGTGCAACAGCTGCCTAAGTTGTAAGTACTGTGAAATATCTTGGAGGTAGATTCTTATCTATAATAAGTTGAAGAACTCTTAAGCAAGTATGGTATATTAATGGTTCAGAGTGGTTTTGCTCAAGACTAAACCCCCTAAAATTGCAGGCATAATAATTGATGTCTCGACCTGTTTGAACAGCTGCTGATAAAAGAGCACAAGGATCAAAATGATGCCTCATGCTCCGGGCCGATATATTTTGCTTGTCTGTGCGTTTGTTCTGATTTGTGGCTTCAAACTGAGCAATAGCAGGTTTTGTAAGAAGGAACCTGGGTTACTGCAACACGTTATGCGTGGGGCTGCCTCTGAAGGCGGGTTGGAAACGGCAGCTGGTGCAGAATTCAGCAGCCAGATTACGCACTGGGGCAAGATAGTTTGAGCATCTAACGCCAGTCCTGGCCCAACTGCGCTGACTGCTATTTAGTTTCTGGGCCCAATTCAAAGTGCTGGTTTTGACCTAAAGGTAAAGGGACCCCTGACCGTTAAGGTCCAGTCGCGGACAACTCTGGGGTTGTGCACTCAACTTGCTCTATAGGCCGAGGGAGATGGTGTTTGTCCGCAGACAGCTTTCAGGTCATGTGGCCAGCATGACTAAGCTGCTTCTGGTGAACCAGAGCAGCGCACGGAAACGCCGTTTACCTTCCCGCCGGAGCGGTACCTATTTATCTACTTGCACTTTGACATGCTTTCGAACTGCAGGAGCTGGGACCGAACAACGGGAGCTCACCCCGTCACGGGGATTCGAACCACCGACATAGCTGTCAAGTTCTCCCTTTTTTAAAGGGAAATTCCCTTATGCTGAATAGGCTTCCTCGCGAGAAAAGGGAAAACTTGGCAGCTATGACCACCGACCTTCTGATCGGCAAGCCCTAGGCTCTGTGGTTTAGACCACAGCGCCACCCGTAAATGGCTCAGGACAGCAAAGCTCATTAACCCCTTAGGGAATAATGAGTGTTGCGGAAGGGCCTAGCAGAAAAAGCCTGTGTGTGTGTTAAAGGGTGGGTCTAAAAGTAAGAGAGATAAGGTAATTGGAGGGCTAAGTGTTGCTGGGGTAAAATGCATGTATCAGTTCTTTGATTGACAGGGTGAGTGCTTAAGACTCAGCGTTTTAGCTTCCAGTTTCACTTTTGCTAGCTGATTGAATCCCATATGAACCGACCTGGACCCTGCAATCATAACCTGAGGCTCTTCTTGGTGCACCCCCACGCCACAAGAAGCCAGCAAGGCAGAAACATGAGAACTGGCCTTTTCTGCAGTGACTCCCCATTTGTGGAGCGCGCTCCCCAGGGAGGCTTACCTGGTGCCTTCATTAGACACCTTTAGGCACCAGGCGAAAATGTTCCTCTGCAACCATGCCTGTGGCTGATTATCATTCTATGTCCTTTTAAATGTGTTTGGGTGGGGAGGTGGGGTGGGTTATGGCTTTTGTTTTGTTACGTATTTTGTGTTCTCATTTTGCATTTTTATGTCGTGAACCGCCACAGGGCTGGCCTGTGACATTTTGCAGCCCCAGGCAAAGGATTAAAATGTGGATTAAAATAAATTAAATGCAGCTTTCTGAAGAAGTAGCATCCTGACAGCTAGCTTTCAACCATAGTAGCAAAACCTGGCTACCTAATTTTGCATCCCAGGCGTCCAATTAATATATCCATTTTAGCTATATATAATATATATATAATATAAGTTAGTTCCAGAGTCCTATTTCAACCATAGCAAGCTTTATGCAAGCTTTATTGTTAGGACTGAAATTTAAGCTTTATTAGGATTAAGCGTTTAATAGTATAATTTGCTGCATATGTTGCCTATACAAAGTGCTATGAATAGATCCTCTGTATATAAAACGTATTTGATATTTTATACCAACTTAAACCCAATATGTTATCTTTAACCAAAGGAAATTATAAAAGAGCTTTTTTGAGGGTTCTTTCTCTCCCCCTCCCCTTCTGTCAAGCTAATCTCTCAAAACTCGCCTCCATCAAATCTCCCCCCCCCCCCGAACTGGGTTCTGAGATTGGGCTATTGAATTTAGAACTACCACCACAGCTTGTTTTTTTAAAGAACTGTTCCTTCGAAATCAGTACAAATAATAGTATGTGGTTGCCTATGCTTTATAATTATGACAGCAAAATGTTGGCAAGGCAGGTACATGAATATTTATTTTAATGGGGCACATTATTTAATGTCCGTAGACCGTAACTGCATTGGAGATTTATGTACGTGCATTGCTCTTTCAAGTGCTAATAGGATTTTTTGCATGTAAAGTTCAGGAATGGTAGCAAAGGGAAAATACTCTCTGTACCTTGCCTACCGTAATTCAGGAAAAGGAGATTGATACTTTTTATTATTATTAAGTGGTGTTTTGCTCGAGGCCGAATTTGCAAAACAACCCTGTATTAAAAGCCCTTCTATCTCCCACATCTATATAAAAGTAGTTTCACTAATCCACCTAATAAATGCTCTATCTGTACTGCATACCTAAAGCAATATCATCCTTGGCTTCCCCCAAGGAATTCTGGGAGCTGTACTTTGTTAAGAGTGCTGAAAATTGTTAGGATACCTCTAATCCTCTCACAGAGCTACAGTTTCTACAGTTCCCTGGGAAATGATTGTTAAATCAGTTTGGGAATTGCAGTACAATGTACTCAAGGGACTCAATATCACTGCTTGCTGCTTGTTGGAGTTTTATTTATTAACTTACGAGCATTTGTAAACCTCTTAATATTTTACAAAATTTCTAAGGGGTATACAGGCCCAAACCAACCAAACAATATCTATTATTAAAACCCTGAAACGAAACAAAATCACCACCTAAAATCAATAAACAACAATATAACCCCCCCCCCCCACAGAAAAGTACATAAATGCAAACGAAATTGAAAATCCGAGGATTCGAGCATATAAAACTGTGTTGTTTTTAACCTGCTGTTTTCCCACCTGTTTTTTATTTTCATTCAGAAATAAATCCAGTCAAGAACTCTGGCTGGCCATTTGAAACAAAGGGACTGCTTCCTCTGAAGGAATGCTTTTAGAGTTGTCAGTGTTTGGCACTGCTCAGGTCTCAGGTCTGGTCTCAGAGGAGGAGCAAGGGGTGCTTGGATCCTTGGTAGATGTCCACACTGCCAGTGACCAACTGATTCCCACAGATATTCCTGTTTATGGACTGCATTAGTGAAAATAACATGCATGCATTATAACAAATAACAAAATGCATTATATTTGGGGAGGATTACTTGCAGATTGGTGTGTATTTGTCAAAGCTGCATGCCAAAATGTTTTTATTAGGATGAATTCACACTTAAATGCTGACAAATTTTCATGAAATAATAAAAAAAGCGAATTGCTGTGGAATGCGGAGAACTGTATTTAAGATTGAACAGATAGGAAGATGGGAGTACCGAAATTGACAGGTTCGTCCATCCCTACTTGGGAGGAGAGGGAAACACATGCAAGCACTGCTTGGATCAGTGCCTGGCTGGGAGCTAGGAAGGGTTAAGGCTTCCAGCCCCTAGAAAGATTCCCAGTCTGAGCTGCTCCATCCCTGAAGCAGCAGCTCTCACATAAAATCCAGCCGCCTTGATTTGAGGAAGCAATGCATTGTTTTGCAAATCGCCCTCTGATAACATATACCGGTAATCTGCTTTAGGCTTCTCAAAAGCTTTTCACTGCCTCCCTACTTTAGAAAGCTTTACAAAGTGATTATAACTGTCTGAGCAAATGTTCACACTAGGCGTTGGCACCTTGGCCAAGAGCGAAAAGGCAGGGCTGTGTTGATGAGGACAAGGTTTTGCTGAATTGGTTCTAGGACTTCTTAAAGACATTGAGTGGCCAACCCGTTTCCTAGAGAGTGTTGGCTTTTTGTTCTTTAATAAGTCTCTCACTGGTTTGTGGTGGTGGTGTTCCTACAGAAGCAAAGGGAGATGAAAATGAAATGAAGCATGTTGTTTGCAAGCATGCAGCATGCAACCTGTGATAAACCAATGGTGCAGGGCAGAGCAACATGGCAGCCTGCATTGAATCACCCATTGTTTCTCCAGTCCAGAGTATAAAGGTAAAGGTAAAGGGACCCCTGACCATTAGGTCCAGTCGTGACCGACTCTGGGGTTGCGCACTCATCTCACATTATTGGCTGAGGGAGCCGGCGTATAGCTTCCAGGTCATGTGGCCAGCATGACAAAGCCGCTTCTGGCAAACCAGAGCAGCACATGGAAACGCTGTTTACCTTCCCACTGTAGCGGTACCTATTTATCTACTTGCATTTTGACGTGCTTTTGAACTGCTAGGTTGGCAGGAGCTGGGACCAAGCAACGGGAGCTCACCCCGTCACAGGGTTTTGAACCACCGACCTTCTGATCAGCAAGCCCTAGGCTCAGTGGTTTAACCACAGCGCCACCTGGGTCCCTATTCTCCAGAGTATACAGAGATGGAAATGTGTGACATGACATCATCGCATTGTGCATTTCCTATCCTCTGCTCTACATCATTGGCTGGTGAATGAGCACACTTGAGTGTATGATATGGTAACATCAGACTTTCCATGCCCAATTGCGCCCAGAGGGTTTTATTTCGCTGTAACATCAAGTGTTTGTTACCCGATCTTCAAATGCCTAATGATGGTACAGTTTGTCGTGGCTTTTCAAGTGCAAAGTCAACCTCCACCTTAAGTGCTGCCTATTCCCTTTGCATTGTGCCTTTTATTATGGAATAGGAATCCTCTTAAAAAATCTGGATCCCCGTCTGGTTCTAGCAGGTGTTTGGCAGCCAAGGCTGCGGAGTCTGTGTGCACAGCTTATGGATGAGAATTTCAGACCCTGAGGCCAATTTTAAACCCACGTATATGAAAAGCATGTTACGATGTCGGTTCAAATTAGATCACTGTTGAGGTAGGCTGGGGGGCAAGGGGGAGAGTGGGGAAGAAAGGCTCTGAATGAAATCGAATACAAATAATCGCAGTAACACAACATTCAATAATTTAAATTAAAAGGAAATTCTGAGTCACCGTTCCCTTTCTACCAGACTTTCACTGTAAATAAAGGCTAGAGAGATAATAATCTCTTTTAGGAAATTCGAGATCTGCCAATGCATAACACTATGTAAGAGTGATGTATTCTTGTTAACCAAACTACAGGGTTGGAAAAACTGTTGAATTATCTCTCCTTGGGGGGAAGGTGTATGCATTTTTATTAAGTCAATGGTTCCTTTAAATGAACTGGCCGGGTCCTGTACAACAGTAACTGGGCATGGCTTTACTGAAGTATTTGTGTAAGTGTGAGTGTGTGAGAGCATGCTGATGCGGAGGGTAAACGCCCCCTATTGGTGTATAGGGTTTCCCTCAAAAAATAATTACGACCAGTCGGGCTGAACCTCCCAAGACACTCTAGGCTGCATGCAACATTTCTGAGCTCTACTGCCAAGGACACCTCCCTTTAGCTAAGCTCTAGTGCAAAATAAACAAGAGAGAACAGCTTTGGACTTACTCCCCCAAAGCCCACAGGACACAGAACTTAACAAAGCAGTGTGAACTGTCTTTGGAAAACATGGAGATAGCTTAACACCCAGCGGCGCAACACGAGGGAAAGGTTTTTGAGAGAAAGTCATTTTTATACCAACGAAGCCAAATGTTCAAGTATAGAGAAGTTTATTAGGCGAAAAGAAAGAAAAAGGGAAAGGCAACAAAACCTCTCCCACACATTCCACGCCCCCCCCCCCAAGCCTTGCAACTAAAATAAATAGTCAGTCTAACTTAACATGCTAATTGCTTGCTTAGTATTAGGTTTTGGAGCATGCACAAAGTTAATTTCAGAGAGGATTATTTGAGAAAGGGAGCTTCTTTGGACTCCTGATAAGCTGTGTTTGGGGTATAGTATGATGCCAGTAAAAGCTACCGTATTTTTCCGTGTATAATGCGCCCCCATTTATAAGATGCTCCCTATTTTGGGGGGCTCCAAATTAAGAAAACACCCCTCAGCACTACCCGTGTATAAGCCGAGCCCCAATTTTAAATCTCTTTTTTTGTGTAAAAAAACCTTAGTCTTATACACGGAAAAATACCGTACAATAGTTCCTTTTTGGAGACTCGTGGTATTTTGCCACAATCAGGAGAGAGCACTCCGTGTCTGATGTAGTAGTTTCTGTGGTCAGTTAGGCTGTTTCTACCTTCTTGTAAAAAGAAAAGGGGGGGGAGTAACCTCAGAATGGTTGTGAGAGGGATGTAATTCAGCAAATGCATTCATTCAATTTTAGGGTATAGATTCTTAAGGATATATTCTTTTGGATTACTCCACCCCCCCCCCCCCTAACGAAACTCTGAGACTTTAAGAAACCATCTCAGAGTTGGACTGATAGAGTGACTTCTGCAATAGCGTGCTGATTCTGAGGGGTCCTGGTTTATAAGCAGCAATTTGCCAATTATTAGGTTACTGTGTAAATAATATAAAGGTGGGTTTCTGTTTGTAGAAGGGCTGAACATATGGTGCTAGGAAGACTTCAGTTACCTATGTCTGTGTCTCACTGAGATTTGGGGGGGGGGGAAGCGTGCATTAATGAAATGACACTTTCTCTCTCATTTCCAGATGTTGTAGGAACCATTTCCTCCTTTGTGCCATAACGTCGACCAAAGCAATCCACTGACAGACAAAAATATTTCTTAGAGGTGTACTCAACTTAGACAAAAAAAAAATATTGCGGCTTACAGCAACTTGACAGTGCATGTGTGCCCAAAATAAACAGTGGTCACAAGTAAACAAAAGACAGTGAGAGCGGACTAGAGTAGTTTGGGTTAGCAAAGTAGAAGTGATACAAAATGTAAACGGACCCCTGACCATTAGGTCCAGTTGTGACCGACTCTGGGGTTGCGGCGCTCATCTTGCGTTATTGGCCGAGGGAGCCGGCGTACAGCTTCCAGGTCATGTGGCCAGCATGACTAAGCCGCTTCTGGTGAACCAGAGCAGCGCATGGAAATGCCATTTACCTTCCCGCTGTAGCGGTACCTATTTATCTACTTGCACTTTGACGTGCTTTCGAACTGCTAGGTTGGCAGGAGCTGGGACCAAGCAACGGGAGCTCACCCCATCACAGGGATTTGAACCACCGACCTTCTGATCAGCAAGCCCTAGGCTCAGTGGTTTGACCACAGCGCCACCTGGGTCCCCTCCCCAGTTTTTCCGGGTCATGTGGCCAGCATGACTAAGCCACTTCTGGCGAACCAGAGCAGCACACAGAAACCTTCCCGTCGGAGCGGTACCTATTTATCTACTTGCACTTTGACGTGCTTTCGAACAGCTAGGTGGGCAGGAGCTGGGACCGAGCAACAGGAGCTCACCCCATCACAGGGATTCGAACCGCCGACCTTCTGATCAGCAAGCCCTAGGCTCAGTTGTTTAACCCACAGCGCCAATTCCCCCCTCATACCATTTTTGAAATGAAAACAACCTTGCAGGCTGTGATGGATAGTGGGGAGAGTTGCTGACAGGCGGGTGGGGAATAGCTGGTGATGCCTTTCCCTTCCGGCCACCCCCCCCCTTCAAAATCGCCTCCCCTAAAAAAGGATATTGTAGAGTTGGAAAGGTTCAGAAAAGAACAACCAACCAAGGGGATGGAGAAATTACCTGGTGACGAAAGGTTACAGCAGAGTGGTCCCACCTGAACCAAAGGGCCAAATGTGGCCCCTGAAGCATTTTTGGGAGGCCTTCTGCAACATTTGATGCTCCCGCAACCCTCGCACTGCCTTCCCAAAGCTGGGAAAGTGAGACGGTGGGCTTTGGGAAGGAGGCGCGAGGGCTCTGACAGGATCCTAGAGCCTTTCCATCTCCTTCCCAAAGCATAGTCCATGCTTTTGCAGCTGTGGGAAGGTGTTCGGAGGGCTCCAGGACCCTGCCAGAGCCTTGTGACTCCTTCCCAAAGCCCGGTGCCTCACTTAGCTAAATTTGGGAAGGCAGTGTGAGGACTGGGGAAGGCATCAAATGTTGGTCTCGCTCCCCCCACCTGCGCAACAAGGCAGAGTGCTGCTCGGGTTCCATGTTGAAGTACTCTTGAGGCCCACTTGGTAATGAAAGGTGGGTTACAGCACCATTCTTTTATTGCACATTCGCAGTGATTTGTGCTCATGATGCTATTGGGACAGTCACATTTGATCCCACTTCAATACTACCATACTTTTCCATGTATAACATGCCCCCATGTGTAAGACACCCCCTATTTTTAATTACGAAAGTGGGGAGGAGCAGTTGTTGAGCTTTTTTGTGGAGGATTCACCAGAGTTGTTCAGCCCTTTTTAGGGGGGGGGGCAAGGATTGCCGAAAATCACTCACCCGCTGGCCAACACTAACACTCGCGCGCATCACAACAGCCTCCTAACATCTGTCCCCTCGCTGGCAGAAGCAGCCTATTGGCCACCCAATTGCCGCAGCAACACCCAATCAACACCATCCATGGCCAAAAACTCCAATAACACGCTGCAGACCATCATCTCCAGCTCACAACATCAACCAATCCCACGTCACCCCTAGGCACTACCCATGTATAACACGACCCACGATTTTCAACATAATTTTTCAGTAAAAAAAACCCTAGTCTTATACACAGAAAAGTATGGTATTTACACCTGCCAAAGGTTGGGGGTGATCACACTGCTTCATTTCCAATCAGTGCACATCCTGTGACTTCCTGCTGAGATCCTGTAACTTTTCATACCAAAAATATTCCGGTTTGGTTTTTGTCCCTGACTGTGCACATACGGGCAGCCCCTCTGGACAGCACAAATGTAGACGCATTGGGGGAGATTATAGAACAAACTAAAGCAGGATTTGGGAACTTGGGAGAGCAGGGACCCTACGTCTATACTCTAGCGCAGGCACCCCCAAATTTCGGCCCTCCAGATGTTTTGGACTACAATTCCCATCATCCCTGACCACTGGCCCTGTTAGCTAGGGATCATGGGAGTTGTAGGCCAAAACATCTGGAGGGCTGCAGTTTGGGGATGCCTGCTCTAGCGTCTCCACCCCCATTGTTCTGCCCGGACACAGAGGGCCTTCTGGCGGTTCCCTCACTGCGAGAAGCAAAGCTACAGGGAACCAGGCAGAGGGCCTTCTTGGTAGTGGCACCCGCCCTGTGGAACGCCCTCCCATCAGAAGTCAAAGAGATAAATAACTACCTTACATTTAGAAGACATCTGAAGGCAGCCCTGTTCAGGGAAGTTTTTAATGTGTGACGTTTTAATGTATTTTAAATCTTTGTTGGAAGCCGCCCAGAGTGGCTGGGGAAACACAGCCAGATGGGCGGGGTACAAATAAATTATTATTATTATTATTATTATTATTATTTTATTTTATATAGCATGCACTAGAGTTGTATTGTCTCCTCTTGTCAACTAGGCGTGTGCCACACAGTTGCTCAGGGCAGAATACAGAACTCTTCTCCTTTGACCACCTCAAGAACCCATTGAGGTAGATTCGGCTGACTGGCCCAAGGTCTCCCATTGAGCTTCATAGCCGAGTGGGAATTTGAACCCTGGTCTCCCAGGTCGTAATCGAACACCACACTAACAGCTGTACCACATTGGACATCCTACCCAAGGAAGGATAATTGGAACAAACCACCTGCCTGCTTTGAGACCCTTTCTTCCTAGATCAAGGTGGAATTACGGTGTGTCAGGGGAGCAAATGTGTGCTTGAAGAAGCTGGGAGTCTGTGACCGTAATAGATGTTGTTATTTATTTTTCTCCCGGAAGAGGAATATCAGGCACATGAGCTCAGATGCCTAAGGAATAAGCGTTCAATTTGAATCACATTAATGAAGAGGATTGACCCTGCCTAACACAATGTTTAGAAACAGCGTGTGTGGAGGTTAGGAAGGAATTGGAGGGAATACACAAGTCATATTTCTTTTGGAAATGTGAATTGGTGATGGGGTTAAGGTAGATTTCAAAAAAACCAAACAGTATTTTGGCTAGGCACTGTTCCCTAGCATTTAGCACAGATTTTTAAATCTCTTAGTCAGGCTGTATCTGGAGAGCACCATCACTTGCTGATAAATATCCAAGAAGCTTAATCATTGGGATAATTTTGTTTTAAAGCGGGGAGGGGGGAGCCGTAAGAGTTCAGATTTATTTGATCTGCAGTCTTGCCAAAGCAAATGTGTTTATATTTAATCAGGAGAATTTGTGGGGTGCTGGTGGGGACAACTGGTTTTTATAAGAGCCTGGGACAATGGCAGCTTCATATTTTTTTGGAAACCAAGTAATCTGGACTCTCTTCCTTCCTTTTATGTTGCTGGCTTAAGTCAATTCCTCTTTTTAAAAAAACCAAAGAAAGAAAGCATTACCTCCTTAAGAGGCAATTAGTAAGTGAATGTATATGAATTAGGGACCTGTTTACCCAAGCTGTTGAGCCAGGGAGAGATATATGGGACTTTAAAATAATAATAAGTACAATAAAACTTATTTCCTGCTCTTTTAATAAAAGTACACAGGGAGGTGTGCAGCATAATCACAGAGCTGTATAATACAATCAATTAAAAGTACATTTCCCCCTAAAAACAATAGGAAATATCATGTAATATGACCAACAGTTAACGAGTTCGAGTTCATAAGTTTATTGGACTAGCCATAGGCCTTGGCAAACGTTTATTAGGCAATGATGTTAATAAAATAAAGTACATTTCCTCCTAAAAGCACTAGCAAATATTATATAATACAACCAATGGTTAAATACTTCATAAGTTTATTGTTCTAGCCAAAGGCCATGAGAAACTTGTATTAGGCAAGAATATTAATAAAACAGTATAGGACATACATCCATAATCTAAAAACTACTTTTCCAAATTCCCGAGTGTTTTTCTGTTGTGCATCTCTGACAGCTCCAATTCTAATATTATTTTGTCTTTTTAAAATTCAGTTTGCCAGCATCAAACTCAAATTCAGCTTGATTTCAGATTAAACCCCAGAATCACCATAGCAATTTATAGTGATTTTATCTAACTCCCTTTTCCTGATCATAGAGTACCATTAGGTGTGTTATGAAACTTTTATTGTCACTTAAAAGAAAGAGAACCATTTCTCCTGGGATGTTTTCCAAGCTATAAGTGGTGCTCATCTAAGCACCATTTATACCTAGGACTGTGTTCACTAAAAATCATAATATTGGTCTTAGAGTGATTTATAGATAGGCTTCCCTGTTTACAGTTTATGCTGAACACTTCCAAGAGATTTTTGAGGCTCAATCAGGAAAGAGAGAGGAGCACTAAATCATCCGCATACATCAATTTTGAGATCTTTCTTTTCCTAATTACAGTGGTACCTAGGTACTCGAATGGCTTGGCTCCCGAATGCCGCAAACCCGGAAGTAAGTGTCCGATGGGTCTTCTGCGACTTCCACGGCTTCCAATTGAGTGCAGGAAGCTTCTGCAGCCAATTGGAAGCCGTGCCTTGGTTTTCAAATGGTTTTGGGAGTCGAACTGACTCCAAGAACAGATTAAGTTTGAGAACCAATGTACCACTGTACTTGAGAGAGTGAGTTTGCAGTGGTTAAATACAGCTCCAAAACATTACAGTGGTACCTCAGGTTACAAACGCTTCGGGTTACAAACTCTGCTAACCCGGAAATAGTACCCAGGTTTGTGAACTTTGCCCCAGGATGGGAACGGAAATCGTGCGGCGGTGGCAGGAGGCCCCATTAGCGAAAGCGTGCCTCAGGTTAAGAACTGTTTCAGGTTAAGAACAGACCTCCAGAACGAATTAAGTTCGTAACCCGAGGTGGTACTGTAAGATAAACATTTTTTTAAGAGTGGGAGCCAGAATGCAAACTTGCTTTACTCCTTGTGACGTTTTAAAAACATCAGTCATCCCACCATTTAAATCTACTCTGACGCTCATTTCTGTATTGTGAAGATTTGCTGGAAGAGATCAAGATTTGGAGATTTGCTCATAAAAAGTTTGTCAGATGATTATAGTGTCTCTTGACTATCGCTTCTCAGTCTGTAAGATCATTTCAGTCTTTTCATACCCTGTATTTCTCTACACAGACTAGCAGATTTGGTTTTTGGTGTATGTTCTGTTAAAGGACATGGGGGTCACTGATACTGAAAGTGGTTGCTTTCTGTTCATTCTAACACTTCAAAGGTGTTCACAAGTAAGCAATGAAGGAGAGGCTATATAATGCAATTGATAGCGTTTCCATGTTTGTTCAGTTGAGCATATGACCCTTAGATATGTCTACAGGACTCCCAAGAAGGATATAGAAATTACGTTAGAATACAAATTCCAACCATTTCAGGCCCTGTGCATTATACTTCTTGTCCCGAGACCAATGTGCCATTGGGGAAAAAATCTTCCAAGCCTAAAGGTAGCCAGAGACCTTCCGAGAGCTAAGAGTAAAAAGATGTTACACATTAAAGTGGCACAATAAAACCTAGGTGTGATCCATAAAAAAGCCTGTTGAAATCAAAGTGTTTTCTGAATTTCTGACCAGAGAGGCACAAAAAGGGAGCCTGACAGAATTCAATTGGGAGAGGATCTCTTGAACTTGTCTCACCTCCCATTCATCTCCACAGTAACACTAATTCTAGCATCATTCATCACTCCCTCACTCCATAACTCTTTTCCCTCCCACCTGCTATTTAACTTTTTTTCATTTGTCTCCGGATAACATTTCCAGAATTCATGTCAAGCCGGAACTAACACTTATTCGTTGGACTCGATCCTACTTGTGCTTTGCGTAGCAGCTGTGCTTCCTGAAGATGCACTGAGATTGCGCCAGCGTTTCTCATAGGAAGCATTCAACGTAAACAACACACTCGCTTTCTTAAGCTCCCACGTACACACATCATCAGGGATCTGGAGCTACACCATTCCTCCTAAAGCTCTGTCTGGTTATCCACAGATGGTATGTTTTGCGGTCGCTTTCCACGGGTCTCAGGCGTTCCTCTCTATCGGTGCATGCCATCAACATGCTTGAAGGAGCTGTGTTCTAGATGAATCCAAGTGAACAGGTCAGAGCTGTTGTAGAATTGTGGGGAAGAGATGAAGTTATGGACCAGGGATCCATTCTTGAAGCTTGCCTGGGGTGACTTTAGGCAAGGCACAGCCTTATCACTATCCACAATATCCACTATCCCTTTGGTAGCAAATTCAGGTGGTATCACCTGCCAATAAAAGACACTTGGTGGAGACCACCACTGTGTTTCTTTGTGTTAGTGTCCCAGGCATTCCTCCTGATTGGCTAGAGGTGAATCCAGCCCAGTGAGATGGACAGTGGGCAGCTTCCAGGGAAGGCAGGCGATTTTGCAGTGACTTTTATTTTGGGAATGACTGAATGTTCCCGCAAAGCCATTCGTACCAGAATTACGTAACCTAGCAGAGGCAGACTGGAAGGCGGAAGAGCTACAGCCAGAAATCACCAAGAGATGCAGTGGGTAGCCTACCCTGAATTGGAGTGTTTTGACTTTGCACGAACAACTTTAATGGTTCGTGACATACAGTTGGAATTATTGTTCTGGTAGCTGTTGACTCCTATACCTGAAGGAGCGACTTCACTGCCATCGTTCTGCCCGGACACTGAGATCCAACACCTAGGGCCTTCCGGCGATTTCCACACAGCGAGAAGTGAGGTTACAGGGAACCAGGCAGAGGGCCTTCTCGGTAGTGGCGCCCACCCTGTGGAACGCCCTTTCATCAGATGTTGAGGAGATGAGTAATTATATAACATTTAGGAAACATCTGGAGGCAGCCCTGTATAGGGAAGCTTTTTAAGGTTTAATGTTTTACTGTAATTTTTATATATGCTGGAATCCACCCAAAGTAGCTGGGGCAACCCAGTCAGATGGACGGGGTACAAATAATAAATTATTATTATTATTACCCAAGTGAGCCATAAGCAGAAGTTGTATTTGCAGATATAAAAGATTAACTAGTGGGTTTCTAACTGTGTTAACAATTGAATTTTTACTTCCGTATGTTAAGAGTGTGGCTTAAGGATGCAGTTTGTGGCTGTGGCAAGTTTATTCATGGTCCTCTTTAGATTGAAAGACAAGTATAAACCAGTGGGGATCTTAAGTGGAGGGGCTCATTCTGAATATATTTGCCAAATGAAAAGCCCAGCTGAAGGGGGTCCCTAATGACCTCAACTGAAATTCGGAATCTGAAAGCTGCTTAACTTGACATATCTATTGGCCCATTAGCCATTGATTTTAGTGGGATTAAGACTTCAATTCTAAAGGCCACAGTCCTCAGCCCACTCAATCAGGAAAAGACCTACTGGTCAATGTCTGCAGAACTGCTTGTACAAGAGATTTCAGGAATGCAATTCAACTATCACCAGGGCCTCCATTTTTTAGGTGGCTTAATTGTTTATAATTTAATTATTAGATTTTGTGAGAGTTGTATTCTTACTCCTGTAGGCCTAAATGGAATTATGCTGAAATCATTGTTGGAATGCCATTTTAAATGGCTTGTGGAGCCAGGTTTCAAACGAAGAAAGTGACAGCTTTTGAGAAAGTTGAGTTATTGCTTGGCTTGGTTGTTATAGAAAAGTTGTGGTGTTTTTAATTATTATTGTTACATAGCATGTGTAGCATTCTCAGTTGAAAGTGATTCGGATACAGTGGTGCCTCGCAAGACGAATTTAATTCGTTCTGTGAGTCAATTCGTTTTGCGAAAAATTCATCTAGCGAATCCCATAGGAATGCATTGAAATTTTAATTTAATTTTTTTTGCCCATAGGTACGCATTAATTGAATTTCAATGCATTCCTATGGGAAACCACGATTCGCTAGATGAATTTTTCACAAAACGAATTCGTCTAGCGAGGCATCCTCTGCTCAAAAAATCTCTTCGTTAAGCGAAAAATTCGTCTTACAGGGTATTCGTCTAGCGAGGCACCACTGTCCATCAAGGGAGTCACCAGTGGGCACAACTGGAATTCTGAGAAAGTGCTGTGGGCAGCGCAGCAGTCACGAAATGCCTGCAATAACAGTGTGGCACAACATAACCTCTGACAGGCATTATCCTAAGACTCTTAAAATGGGCCATTTTAAATATTCAGCGGTATGAATATTTAGCATTCTTGGGCTGAAGGCAAGAACCAGCAATGGGAGGGGATTGTTCATCCCACCACTCAACCCGTGTAGACTAGGCTTCCACAAACTCGGCCCTCCGGATGTTTTGAGACTACAGTTCCCATCATCCCTGACCACTGGTCCTGCTAGCTAGGGATGATGGGAGTTGTAGGCCAAAAAACATCTGGAGATCTGAGTTTGAGGAAGCCTGATGTAGACTCTCTGCTAGCCTGCTACTGGCTCTGACCTCAGCTGTGAAGGAGGATGCCAGCTTGCTGCCTTCCAGATGTTCTGGCTCGCATCTTCCTTCAGCCCCCAGACAGCATGCCCATCTGGATCGTACATGGCTGTTGAAGGCTGCTCTGTTGTCTTTGCTGGCACAGCTGCAAATTTCAACTTGGTTGTTGTAGCACTGTGGAGCAGCCACGAGGCAATGGAAATCTGCTTTTGTTTGTGTCGCTGTACCAATTGGAAGAGTACGGAAGGATTCGTCACAAATCTTGGTTTGGGAAACTATAAGCATCATGCTAAAATATGTGTACTGCTTTTATGAAATATGGAACTCCCAACTGAGATGAGACAGGCACGCTCCTTGCTGAACTCCAGCGTTTGTTGGGAGAGGCACTCGTTTAAGTATTTGGGTACTGAGCCATTTAGGTTTGTACTCCTGCACACCTTGAATTGGGCTCAGTAGTTCACAAAAGACTGGCATTATACGAGCCCATTGAGTTGTCCAGCTCAACAGTGCTGGACTGTTGAGCTGGACAACTGTTTCTCATGTTCCCCATCTTGAGTTTTGGTTTGCATATTATTTTGGAGTGTGAATTAGGTAATTTTGCCCTTCCTTGCAATTTGAATATTGAATTTCTGAATAAAGTTTCTCCTCCATCCCTAGTTGTACCCCAGCAGCTGGTACAACTCAGGCAATTCAGAGTTGACAATTCAATGTACAACTCTACAATTCAGAGACATACTCTGTGAATGAGAGCCGAAAAGCAATGCACACAAGTTTTGTAAAGGGGTGTGTGTGTGTGGGGGGGGGAACTGAGTGAATAGTGGTTTGTTTTAAGACTACCTAGATGTCCAAGTAAAGATTAGTCCAGGGAACCTTTTGGCTCACTTTCTTGACTGCTCTGTAGCACCAGCTCCCCCGAAAATTATTCTTTCTGTTCTCATTATATCTGCTGGCCTGCCTGCTGCCTTTCACAATAACAGCTGGTGATAAGGCACGACAGCTTCCTGCAACAACCTTGTGTTAGAATTCTTGAAATGTGAAAACGGACTTCTGTACAGCGGTTATATTTGTCCCCTGGGGCAGGAAGCGTGCTGTGGCAATCTATCAGACACCCCTCCCAAAGGCATTTCAAACGTAAAGAATCCATCAAGCCATCCTCTCTTTTGGTGGTATCTGACTGGACTTGCAATTCATGTTAAATCTGACAAACTTGTGCTTGCAAGTGAATGAGAAAGTGGCTGTATTGCTCATGCTTATGTAATTCTGAGATGTGTAGTTTTGTGTTTTTCCCTTGCAGAAACTTAATGCTTCCTCCGCCAGGACTTCTTAGTTTCCACATTTCTCACCACCCCACTCCTGATTTGTTCCTGATTAGGGTGGGAAAAAAATCAAAGATTTAAAAAAATAAATAAATGGATTTTTTAAAATTTAAATCGGATTTATTTTTATTTAAATTGAATTTTAAAATAAAATGCCTTTGGAGAAAAAAAATCTTTCTAAAGATAGTTTTTTTATTTAAATTACATTATAGTTCAAAGGCTATTCATCAGGAAATAAGGATTTGTTTTAAGTTTTTCATGTGTGCTAAAACTCAGTTTAAGGGGGTTTTTTAATTAAAAAAATTGTTTAACCACACCAGTTTACAAGCATGGATACATATGCTATAATGTTGTTGTTTTGGTTAAATAAATTGTTTAAATTGTTATTAAGGAAATGATTATTTTTCTCCTTCCAACAAAGTACCACAGAAAAGTTGTCCGAATATAAACAGTTAACTTATTAAACCTCAGAATAATTTCATAATTATCTGCCTATGTGTTTATAATAGGATAACCAAATCAGTAATTTTTGATATAACTGTAAAAACTACTCTGAAATTTTATTATTCCAAAAATGAAAACTTCATCTGGTTGTCAATATTAAGATCATACTAGCAAGAACGAGTCTTTTTGTAAAACAAAAAAGATTTAAATCAAGTCTTACTGCCTAGTGATTTAAATCGTGGTTTAAATCGATTTGATTTGAATCAAATCCACCCTGTTACTGATACTTCAGGCCTTACCTTGGAATTGCTAGAATTTCTTACCTGATATAAAAATGGTTAATAGTGGCACTTAAAGGAATCGTGAATCTTTTATTCTATGTGTTGTACAGTTCTGGTGTTCAGCCCAGTGAACCAAGAGCCCTGATTGGATGTGTCCGTTGAAGTAAATCATCTCGGAACATATGTGTAATCACCATGGGTTGTAATCCATTGTCAACTCTGCGTTACAAAGATGCCTGCAAATATGACACGAAGGCTGGCAACATCAACCATGTGGAAATCCCTTGCAGGCAACCACAGTGCCTGGAGGCAGACAGGCCATGTATCCATAGTACAGTAGTGACCATAGGACAAATGACCCTTGGGAGGAACGCAGAGAGAAGATGGTGCTTCTGTGGCAACACAACCTTCATCTGCCCCAGCTGTAACAAAATATGCCTCCCCCATATTGGTCTCTACAGCCACAGCAGGCCCAATGGCACCCTCTCCCATGGTTTCCTGAGCCAGACAGATGCCAGTGTATCCATTGTGCAGTTTCGCTGGCACCACAGGACTTCTGTTTCCTCCCCTATGACCCCCCCCAAATCTGCTCCAGAGGGGTGCCCCTAACGCTTCGGAGTTGATTTTTAGGGCACATAGGAGAGGCAGGGACAGTAGAGACTAGAGAGGGAGGGAGGGGAAACTTCATTGCTCACATAGAAGTTTGCTGAGCCAGTGGATTTGCAATGTTACCCGATCCTGCGATGGGTGTTGGAATCGCTTTGTTGACAGTACCAATGGAGCGCCTCCTGTTGCCTCGAAATGACTAATCTCAAAAGTGTTAGAAAAAAATGACCGGGGGAAATGGCATTAATACTGGCCAGAAGTATGCTTTGGCCCCAGCCAGAGGACTGAGGGCTACTGGGCCATATGTGAGTCAAAGAGTTACAGAGTTTTTGTATTGCTACTTTGTCAGCAGCCTTAAGATTCATTTGATTGAAAAGGTGGGCATCAAACTTGCAAGAGGTCAGGGGCTGAACCTTTGCATGCAGAACCTATTCTCTGCCACTAAGCTACAGTTTCTCCCTGTTAAGTGTAAGGAAAACCAAAAACACTGGTTTGTTGGAAAGAGAGGTGTTGCCCTCCTAAGTTTTTTTTAAAACAACCATAGAAACCTAGATCTGAACAATCAAGGCTGTTTGGTTTAGCCCTGACGGGAAGAGAGTGTTATGCCAGAGGGTTACTGGGGAAAAGTAGAAACATCCGAGAAGGAGGGGAGGATTACTGGAAGGGTAAAGAAAGGGCTTGGGTGGTAGGTTCTGTGGAATAATTCTCTTTGTAAGCAGAATGGTGCTTCATAGCAGAAGATCAAACACAAGACAAGTAATGTTGAGGGGTACATTGTGCGCACAGAGAGCTCACTGAACTCATTCATGAAAACAGCCAGGGTAATAGCCTGGTTTAAGGTGAGGCCTTTGATGAAGGCTGTGTGTTCGCTTTGCCCCCCTACGAGGAGAAATTCACACCTCTTTCCGAATTCTTAACTTTCTTAAAGAAGTCTCTCAATTTCAGCTTTTCTCAGTTTCGTTTCCAGTCTTTTAAGCTTGGTTCACCCAGTTGGGAATCCTGCCCCTTGAAAAGCTGCAGGAAAATCCATATGCATTTTTCTGCACAATAGGTATTTTTGTGCACAATTTTCCTGAGTATAAACATTTTACAAGCAATTTCCCTCTCATATATTGCATTTCTGTATGTTGTCTTCATTAATATACACATTGATGTTTGCATTGTATGTTTGGAGAGTTGCATCACAAGGTGGGGGGAAAGCGTGGGTTTCAAAGGAGAGCTGTGTTTCAGTTTGGATATTGATCTAGGAAGTGAAAATCTGCATAAAAATATGAGCTAAATCAACTTCCACCCATCTTCTAACTGTGCCACCATCTTGCCCATTGATTTGTTGGCTTGGCAAGTCTTAGCATTTCCTGCTTTTGGCACTCTCTTCTGTTCACCTTTTGTCTGTCTCTCCACACACACACACACACCCGAACAAATGCTCCAAGCACTACATACCATTGCTGCCTCTGTGGTTTTCTGGAGAGAACAAAGGCGGTAGGAGCCAAGTATGGCCTGGATCCATTTGTGCCTTGAACTGGCTGACTCTGGGCATGTTGTCAGGTGCCCTTGTACTTCCGCAAACCAAAGTAAGAATTGGGCAAAACAGAAGGAACTCTTGAGAACCTAAGGCTAGATCTAAACAGCTTTCCTGGGAAAATTGCCATATCCTAATTAGTTTATGTTGCAACTCCCCCCCCCCCAAATCTTGTGTTGGATTAAGGTTGTGCCCAGACAGCAGTTTCACTCATTTATTTATTTGTCTCATTTTTACTGACCTCACTCTTGGAGGAACCCTGGAGTACCCCACAGATAATTGTGGTCCGCTAGGTCAAATGAGGCATTCCCCCACCTACTTCAGTCTTCCTCCAGCCAACCTTCGCCTCCTTCCCTTCTTCCTTATAGCCAGTTCAGAAAGTGGCACTGCCTTCCAGCTTCCTCCCCTTTAGTCTCAGTGTTGACCCCTTGCAGAATTCAGCTGGGAGGAGGGGGGGGGGGAAATTGAAATAGTTGGTTCTGGTTCCGCCTGCTTGTCATCTTCCTGCCCTTCTGACTGTCCAGTTCCAGTGGGCACCAGCCACGAATGCCACTAATGTCTTAGCCACACTCTTTGATTCTCTTCTTCCAACCTTCCTTGCTCGGATGTTTTGCATGAGTGGAAGCCTACAAATTTAGTGACAGTTACTCAAAATTAAATAAAATAAATCAAGTATTCCGTGAGTTCTGCTCCAGTAACTTCTTCAAGTTGGTTTCCTGTGCATTAACCTTTTTTAAAAAAGAAGAAGAAGAAGACGGTTGAATTCTAAAGCATTGTTTTGGCTCTTATATCGCAGATTAAAAGACACCCTCTGGTTGTTTATATATAAATATGAAACAATTATGATCCAGTCATCCAGAGAAGCTCGTTGAAGGCATGTTATGAAACATGGGTGAACCTTGGAAATAACCTTTAATGCCAGAATTATGGCAACAGCTTGAAATTTACCTGTACTGTAGATGTCTGTGTAATTAGGCAGCTTGAAATTACAATAATAGCCTAATACATAAACTATTCATTTTTACTTTTTGATGGAGGTGATCATTATGTTCGTGAATTTGAACAGCTTTATAGATTTACCTTGCATTGAGATCAAATTATGTATGCTTTTATTTTATTTTCAGAAATAAATAATATTTTTAGGGGAGTGGTTTGGAGGGTAAGGATATAAAATGCTGGTTTCAGATTTTACCTTCGCCATGAATGGTGTCAAGTGGATCTAGACAAGCCCCTTATCTCCTGGCCAGCCTTGCTGTGCTATGGTGAGAGAATGACTGAGGTGATTTTATGTGAAGTACATCAAGAAAAAATGCCTATATACATTAGGGCTGAGGAAACATTTGTAGTCCAAGGGCCACATTTCCTTTAAGGCAGCACTCTGGGGGCCAGATGCCAGTGTGTTGGGGGCTGGTTGAGTTAGGATGAGAATGATGCTGGGGAGAACTCTAGCAGGTTGTGGGGGACCAGGGTGGATAAAAATCAATGATTTTTTAAATAAAAAATCTGATTTTTAATTGTATACAATTAAAATACAATTAAAAATACAATTAAAAATACAATTAAAAATACAATTAAAAATCAGATTTTTTTATTTTAATCAGATTTTCTTTTTTAAAAACCGCTTTTGGAAGAAAAATCTTTCTAAAGATAGTTTTGTGTTTAAGTTACATTATAGTCCAAAGGCTGTTCATCAGGAAATAAGGATTTGTTTTAAGTTTTTCATGTGTGCTAAAACTCAGTCTAAGTTTAACCACATCAGTTAACAAACATGGATACATATGTTATAATGATATTGCTTTAGTTAAATAAATTGTTTAAATTGTTATTAAGGAAATGATTATTTTTCTCCTTCCAATAAATTACAGAAAGTTGTCCAAATATAAACAGTTAACTTATTAAACCTCACAATAATTTCATAATTATCTGCCTATGTGTTTCTAATAGTATAACCAAATCAGTAATTTTTGATATAACTGTAAATACTACTCTGAAAATTTATGATTCCAAAAATGAAACCTTCTTCTGGTTGTAAATATTAAGATTATACCAGCAAGAATGAGTCTTTATGTAAAAGAAAAAAAGATTTAAATCTACTCTTACTGACTAGTGGTTTAAATCGTGATTTAAATCGGTTTGATTTTAATCAAATCTACCCTGTAGGGGACCCACAAGAAGTGAGGGAATTAGCCAGCAGAGATCCAAGGGAATCCTGGAGGGGAAGTTTCTCCAATCTGCTCCCCGCACTGAGCCCCTCTGCCTCCCCAGTTCCTGCTGGATCCTCCTGTTCTGTAGAAACCGCTTGTGAGCAAACATGACCTGCTGGAGGCTAGCCAAGGGTTTGGGTACTCCACATAGGGTAAGGCTACTCGCTTTGCAAGAGCAGGAGATGCCCATTCCATCTCCCAGGTCCAGGAGGAGCCAGAAGAGAAGAGCAACAGAGGCTGCAGCTTGTGTTGGTGAAGCAAAGCCCTTGCAGAAATGCCCCCCCCCCAGACCCCAACATTCAGCCCATTCTCTACTTAAGTCAGAAAAGGAGAGAGCTAAGGGTCGGGTCAACTTCTATGGCTCTGAGCTAGCTAGGAAGTCTGCATTGTGTACTAATGAATAGGGGATCAGGAATGTGGAGGATTGCCTAAAGTACCGTATTTTTCCGTGTATAAGACTAGTTTTTTTTAACAAACAAACAAAAAGGTTTATAATTGGGGCTCGTCTTATACATGGGTAATGCTGAGGGGTGTTTTCTTAATTTGGAGTCCCCTAAAATAGGGGGCGAGGGACGCAGGTGGCGCTGTGGGTTAAACCACAGAGTCTAGGGCTTGCTGATCACAAGGTCGGCGGTTCGAATCCCTGCAACGGGGTGAGCTCCCGTTGCTCGGTCCCAGCTCCTGCCCACCTAGCAGTTCGAAAGCACATCAAAGTGCAAGTAGATAAATAGGGACCGCTCCGGCGGGAAGGTAAACAGCGTTTCCGTGCGCTGCTCTGGTTCGCCAGAAGCAGCTTTGTCATGCTGGCCACATGACCCGGAAGCTGTCTGCGGACAAACGCCGGCTCCCTTGGCCTATAGAGCGAGATGAGCGCCGCAACCCCAGAGTCAGACACGACTGGACCTGATGGTCAGGGGCCCTTTAAAATAGGGGGCGTCTTATACATGGGGACGTCTTATACACGGAAAAATACGGTACCTTAGGGGCTTATGCATCGCAGCAGCCTAACAAAAAACTTTGGAAAGGAACTCTTGCCTACTGCTTTGGGGAGCTGGGAGTCCGGACACAGTAGTGGTGGGCAGGCTCTGAGACAAAAGTCAGTGTGGAGCAATGAATGTTAATTTTCTTGGAGGACTCTATCTTCCACCCAGGCAAGGAAGAGCCATTAGCAGAGTTCAAGCATACCTGGAAGACCTGCTCCCTGCCTTGCAGACCTTTTTCCTCCCTGACTGACTCCAGCTACAAAAGCTTGAGGCTGCAGAACTGACTTGGGCTGGGGTGTTGTTTAGGGTTTGTTGTTGTTGTTGTGGGGGTTGTTGCTGTTGATTGGTATAATTCCCCCCCCCCATCTATATTTTTGCTGAAGCAAAAAGAAAAGAAAGATGCCCATTCCTGCCACCTGTAACACGGGTGGCATGCCATGAGAAAACATGGTGTGAATCGGCCTCCTCAAAGTGTCCCCCAAAGCTGAACTTCTGTGACCCTGTTATAGGAAAAAGCTTACTTTTCTGCCTCACCCTGAATATGAAAAGGCATTTTCCACAAAAGTCTGATCTGGTACATGATTGACATTTAATAACAGAAAGAAACCGGTGGAAAGATTTTGGGACACCTTGCACGGAGTTAATTAACTCTCATGCCACAGGGTAAAAGTCTCCTTCCCATTCAGTGCTGTTGCCTTTGCTAAAAAGGGTGATTTTGAAAGGAAATGCAAAAAGGAATTCACTTTCAGCTAATTATAACAGAGTCTATTAGCAATGCGCCCTTGCCCTGATGGAAAGGGGGTTGAACTTGGACTTCTCTGGAAATGCAGCCACTGAAGTTATTTTAATTAAAGCTTGTCTGTTGATACTCGTTTATTCCCTGTGGGGGGTTATTGGCTGAGCTGACGGTGCTGCTTGCATTAGATGTGATACTGGATTTGAGAATTAATTAGGACAAGGTTGCAGACTCCTGCTTGCAACTTGCACGTGCTGGAGTTATCACGGACTCTCACAATCGGGGCCTTTTCCGCCAATCACATTGATATGAGGAGGAGTGCAAATATCTATAAGAAAGTCAAGATAGCAGGACCAGTTTTATAAAGGCCTTTGCTTCTTTGGGGAGAGTCTTGGCCATCAAAATCTGTAGGTACGCCCACACTATGCTTATAAGAGAAGCCTAGGAGCCGGGCTCATGTTGTTGTTGTTTAGTCATTTAGTCGTGTCCGACTCTTCGTGACCCCATGGACCATAGCACGCCAGGCACTCCTGTCTTGCACTGCCTCCTGCAGTTTGGTCAAACTCATGTTCGTAGCTTCGAGAACACTGTCCAACCATCTTGTCCTCTGTCGTCCCCTTCTCCTAGTGCCCTCAATCTTTCCCAACATCAGGGTCTTTTCCAAGGATTCTTCTCTTCTCATGAGGTGGCCAAAGTATTGGAGCCTCAGCTTCACGATCTGTCCTTCCAGGGAGCACTCAGGGCTGATTCCCTTAAAAATGGATAGGTTTGATCTTCTTGCAGTCCATGGGACTCTCAAGAGTCTCCTCCAGCACCACAATTCAAAAGCATCAATTCTTCGGCGGGCTCATAGTTATAATCAAACCCTGAAGTAGGAGTGACTTGGATGGGAGTGAGACCTAAGGGGAAATAGCAAGAAGGAGGTATGAGGAATAGAGCCAGGATCTCAAGGCAACAAACAAGGCAGATATCCAGCATTCAGCGTTTACTCAAGCGGAGAATTGCTGCTGCAATGAACAGGCAGCCTCACGCCTGCAGCTGAGGCCTTATATAAAGCTCCTGGGTCATTTGGGGTTGGTGTGTAGTGCAGCCAAGCAGAACTCTGTGGGTGGAGTGAGTGAAGCCTCTTAAGGGTTGAGCCCTCCTGGCTTCACCACTGCTGAGCAAGGCTTTGAGCCTTGGGTCTTCCACAAGCCGCTGCGTTCAAAATGTCCTCCCCTAGCCTGGGGATGGGCTTAGTTAGTGCTGAACACAGAGCGGCGGAAGAAATGATTCTGCTACTTTTGGATCCCACCCACCTCCTGCTCCCTTTCCCAAATTCTTGTTGTTTTTCTACTGCTCTGCAGTATACCCACAAACCCTTTGTGGGGAGCGGGCAGGGCTATGCCAGGGCTAACCAACTTGGTAGACTTATCAGCACAGGGTAAGGGAAATCACACAAATAACCCACAGCAATGCGTGGCAGGGCCAGCTGTTGTTGTTGTTGTTTAGTCGTTTAGTCGTGTCCGACTCTTCGTGACCCCATGGACCATAGCACGCCAGGCACTCCTGTCTTGCACTGCCTCCCGCAGTTTGGTCAAACTCATGTTCGTAGCTTCGAGAACACTGTCCAACCATCTTGTCCTCTGTCGTCCCCTTCTCCTAGTGCCCTCAATCTTTCCCAACATCAGGGTCTTTTCCAAAGATTCTTCTCTTCTCATGAGGTGGCCAAAGTATTGGAGCCTCAGCTTCACGATCTGTCCTTCCAGGGAGCACTCAGGGCTGATTTCCTTAAGAATGGATAGGTTTGATCTTCTAGCAGTCCATGGGACTCTCAAGAGTCTCCTCCAGCACCATAATTCAAAAGCATCAATTCTTCGACGATCAGCCTTCTTTATGGTCCAGCTCTCACTTCCATACATCACTACTGGGAAAACCATAGCTTTAACTATACGGACCTTTGTCGGCAAAGTGATGTCTCTGCTTTTTAAGATGCTGTCTAGGTTTGTCATTGCTTTTCTCCCAAGAAGCAGGCGTCTTTTAATTTCGTGACTGCTGTCACCATCTGCAGTGATCAAGGAGCCCAAGAAAGTAAAATCTCTCACTGCCTCCATTTCTTCCCCTTCTATTTGCCAGGAGGTGATTGGACCAGTGGCCATGATCTTGGTTTTTTTGATGTTGAGCTTCAGACCATATTTTGCGCTCTCCTCTTTCACCCTCATTAAAAGGTTCTTTAATTCCTCCTCGCTTTCTGCCATCAAGGTTGTGTCATCTGCATATCTGAGGTTGTTGATATTTCTTCCGGCAATCTTAATTCCGGCTTGGGATTCATCTAGTCCAGCCTTTCGCATGATGAATTCTGCATATAAGTTAAATAAGCAGGGAGACAATATACAACCTTGTCGTACTCCTTTCCCAATTTTGAACCAATCAGTTGTTCCATATCCAGTTCTAACTGTAGCTTCTTGTCCCACATAGAGATTTCCCAGGAGACAGATGAGGTGATCAGGCACTCCCATTTCTTTAAGAACTTGCCATAGTTTGCTGTGGTCGACACAGTCAAAGGCTTTTGCATAGTCAATGAAGCAAAAGTAGACGTTTTTCTGGAACTCTCTAGCTTTCTCCATAATCCAGCGCATGTTTGCTATTTGGTCTCTGGTTCCTCTGCCCTTTCGAAATCCAGCTTGCACTTCATGGATCAATGCCTTGTCGTGGCGAAGGGGCTTGAATAACTCAGAGAAGCTATGAGCTATGCCATGCAGGGCCACCCAAGATGGACAGGTCATAGTGGAGAGTTTTGACTAAACGTGATCCACCTGGAGAAGGAACTGGCAAGCCACTCCAGTATCCCTGCCAAGAAAACTCCATGGACAAAGACAACAGGCAGGGCCAGCTAGTTTTATTATAAAAGCATGCAGTGGGTCTATGCTATAAGGAAGCAGCTGAGGTCAGACTTTTTCCCAGTACAGGCACTCCACCCCCTGCCCCCCAATGCATGACCACATATACATGTTGCACAGGGAAATAAATATTGGTTGGCTGCTCCTACCTGTGGCTCAAATCCCCACTCCTGGCATCCTCTTTCTATGCGCCTCCGGATGGAAACATGCAGATGGGGACAGGTATACCCCTGCTTTGTCGTTTACATACAGTCTTCTCTTGTATATTATTTACTGCAACGCGATGAAATGTCTAATTACTGGCACGACGTCTGAGAACTGAACCACTGGTATATCGCAGGTGGACCCTTTATTACTGCGTTTGCAATTCTCCAAGATAAAATCTAAATTGGAAAGGGAAGAAACGAACACTGAACCACTGATATATTTACAAATGCACTCTTTATTTACTGCATTTGCAGTTGTTTAAGATATAACCTATTTGGGAAAGAAACTACGTTTGCCATTTTTATGTACGTTTACTTTTTGTTTTGCAGATAGTTGCCTAAGGGATTTTATCTTACGTCGATAGAGATAGGCAGGGGGAAGGGACCGGAACATATGGTATTGGTGTCTGTCTGCTGTGCCGCTGGGTCCTAAAGCAGCTCTTGGCACCCCAGAGGATAGGCGACCCAGTGCGCCACTAGCTGCACCGCCCTGGGCCAGTGGGAGAGGCGCAAATCCTAACAAGGTGGGGTTGGGGCGCGGAAGAGGAGGGGTGGTGGGGAGAGAGTGTGAGTAGCTGAGCCGATTGGGGAGGCTGAGGGCAACAAGAGTTGCTGGGACAAAACAGAGAGGGGAGGAGGAAATCAAAGAAGTGAAATACTACTGCCTGGAAGTTGTTCGGGGTTGCTGCCCAGGAGAGACTGGAGGGAAGGCTTGGGGCAGCAGCCCTGAGTGAGGGAAGGCAGCAGTCCTAGCAGTGTACTTGAGTCTCTCTCTCCCTCCCTCCCTCTGCCTCTCCCTCCTCATCCCACACCTTCCTTGTTCAAGTGGCGTGCTCCCCACTTTACGAAATTTCACTTACATGCGCAGAGGCCCGGAACGTCACCCCACATAAGTGAGGGAATGCCTGTATATAGATCAGTGGTTCCTAAAGTGGGTGGTAGCATCCCTAGGTGGGATTACCTAGGGGTGTGTGTGTGCAAAGAAGCAAGGGGTCAACATGCGGGCAGCGGTGCTGGAAGTTTAATTGACTTGAAAAGCTAGTGGATCCAGTTCATCAATTTTGTTGAACTGATTAATTGTTTAAAATGTATTCTGAATTAATACTCTTGAATTTTATTGTGTTATTATCTTCCTTAGTGGTTTGTGCAAACCACCATTCTGAATAATGCTATTTATAGGGTAGGGGGCACTGGGGATGAGTTTATGGAACGGGGGTGGTGGTCCCCAAAAGTCTGGGAACTGCAGTCGATTAGTTGCGGGGGGTGGGACGGGACTGTGGGCCAGGTCACTCTGCATCTGAGTGCGCAAAGATTGAATTCTGCAAGCCCCCCTAGCTCACTTGTCCAAAAACCTACCGTAAATTCTGTTCTACCCCTAGAGTGTGACCTCCTTATTTCCATTTCAATTTGTTTCTCTTTATTGCAGCCCATCCTTCACAGTTGGATTTGGCAGTAAATGACTCCATTGTGATTCCACATTAGTAAATTTTATGTGTAGATCCCTGTTTCCACTCCTTAGGTCGCTACCAAAGTATAAGAAGGGCCCCAGGATTGCTCCTCAAGGAACTCTACTGGTTGCTTCATTGCGGTTTTGTCTTTCAACACTGCTATTTGTCTTCTTTCCTTCTAACCTTCTCTATTCCCTAATTCCCAGTGTCTGTATCAGTGCCCATCTTTTCTTTCCTGTTTTCTCATACTATCAGGTGCTCTGTGGAAGTTTGTACTAAGAACACAGTTGCAGTAGTTCTGTCATCTCTCTCAGCGTATATTGAAGCATGGTGGAGAAATGAATAAACTTAAGCAGTATGCTCCATCTGCCTTTGAAGCCCTGTCGACTGGCTGAAACATCTTCAGATACGCGAGTTCTAAAGTAGCAGCATTGGCATGTCATATACTGTAATTGTTTCGTTTCGTTTTATGGACCCAGAACTATCTTAGATTGCCATCTCTGTGTCGAATTGACTGCTGTCTAATTGGTACTGTGCCAAATATGGTAAATGGTTATTGCCTACTGACAAGAATATGTCAATGACAGCAACCATCACAATTTCAAACCCTTGTAAAGAATCCTGAAAATTCTGCAAAGGGATAAAAGAAGTGTGCCTGGATAACCTTCCCTGGCTTGGATCCTCTGGATATTGTTGGACTACAACTCCCATCACCCCTTGCTGGCTAAGGCTCATGGGAGCTTTAGTCCAACGACATCTGGAGGATACCAGGTTGGAAAGGCCGCTATTTGCGAATGTTTGTTGAATGCTATGCTTTTGCACTTGCTCCAAACGATATTTCACCCTCGGTAGTGTTTAGTAGGCTGCTGCTGTTATAAAATTTAATTTTTGCTCTCTCTCCCCATATTTTATTGGGTGCTTAATATCCAGGCCAGTAAAGATTGCAAAACTCTTTCCATTCTAACAGTTAACCTCTTGAGTTGAAATTTTCCATACTTCTGGACTGAATTCAGATTGCTGTAACTGAGTGTAATCCAGAGCTATTAAAACAAATGGGAGTTCTGCCACATTGGCTTCAATGGGATCAGGGTTGTTTGCATCCGTAGGCTGCTCTTTTGCCCAGCGATGGATTTTCTCAACTTGATGTCAGTGACATTACATTTTAACATTTATAGTGTTCCGCTTCTCTGCTTTAAAGCACTAGCATAGTTTGTAATAAATCTGTAATGGTCTATAATGTCTTGAATATTCTAAATGTGGGTTAATGATAGAGAGGATGCAAGCAATTTATTAATTGTCTCAATCTCATATTGGGTTCCAATGTTATACAGTTATTTGTGCAGATGTGGTAGATTTATTGCAGCTGGTGGGGGTGGGGTGAAATCTGGAGTAAGACCGCAGTGTGAGGGAGGGAGGGTTTAATCTGCATCAGGACCATGTTGAGGACAAATGTTTAAATTTCTTCTTCCCCTCACCCATGCTATGGTCTTCGATCAGGACTGTGCCTGCATAGCATAACAGCAGCATTGTGCAAATCATTAAATATTGCATCATTTGTTCCTACATAACTTTCTTCATATATTTATACTTTTATTGACAGTGTTGTACAGTACTTACCTACCCTAGTGTTGCAAGCTTGGAAGCCAATGCTTCTCTCAGGAAGAATTCATGTAAGGGCTAATATTAGGATTTATTCAGGATGTTATGCAAGTATTCCCACAGGCTTTGCAATAGGAGAATTCAACTCCTATTTTTCACCCTGGGACCACTGTGTCAAGTTGAAGACCTGGGCTCTTCCAGAAAGCCTATTTGTTGAGCATTTATCCTGATCGCATGGGAAGAAAAGGATTCCTTTAATAGCAGTACAGCACAGAAAATTCTTTACCTCCCTTGCTCTTCCCCTTTCTGCCCTTCATGCTCTCTGTTTTAATAATAATAATAATAATAATAATAATAATAATAATAATAATTTATTTATACCCCGCCCATCTGCCTGGGTTTCCCCAGCCACTCTGGGTGGCTTCTAACAGAATATTAAAATACAACAATCTATTAAACATTAAAAGCTTCCCTAAACAGGGCCGCCTTCTTTAGATGTCTCCTAAAAGTCTGGTAATTGTTTTTCTCTTTGACATCTGGTGGGAGGGCGTTCCACAGGGCGGGTGCCACTACTGAGAAGGCCCTCTGCCTGGTTCCCCGTAACTTTGCTTCTCGCAGCGAGGGAACCGCCAGAAGGCCCTCGGTGCTGGACCTCAGTGTCTGGGCAGAACAATGGGGTTGGAGACGCTCTTTCAGGTATACTGGACCGAGGCCGTTTAGGGCTTTAAAGGTCAGCACCAACACTTTGAATTGTGCTCGGAAACGTACTGGGAGCCATTGTAGGTCTTTCAAGACCGGTGCTACGTGGTCTCGGCGGCCGCTCCCAGTCACCAGTCTAGCTGCCGCATTCTAGATTAGTTGTAGTTTCCAGGTCACCTTCAAAGGTAGTCCCACGTAGAGCGCATTGCAGTAGTCCAAGCGAGAGATAACTAGAGCATGCACCACTCTGGCAAGACAGTCTGCGGGCAGGTAGGGTCTCAGCCTGCATACCAGGTGGAACTGGTAGACAGCGGCCCTGGACACAGAATTGATCTGCGCCTCCATGGACAGCTGTGAGTCTAAAATGACTCCCAGGCTGTGCACCTGGTCCTTCAGGGGCACAGTTACCCCATTCAGGACCAGGGAGTCCTCCACACCTGCCCGCCTCCTGTCCCCCGAAAGCACTACTTCTGTCTTGTCAGGATTCAACCTCAATCTGTTAGCTGCCATCCATCCTCCAACCGCTCTGTCCCAGCCCTTAGCATATTTTTGCTCTGTCCCAGCCCTTAGCATGGCTTTTTCCAATCCCAATAATAGAATTGTAGAGTCGGAAGGAAGCTCAAGGGTCGCCTGGTCCAACCCCCTGCAATGCAGGAATCCTGCCCACAGCCGTCCTTGGGTGGGCTCGAACCACCAACCTTTGAATTATCACCAGGCGCACTCTCTTGTGGCAGGAGGGGACTTGTGGGGAGGCAGCATGAAGAAGGAGGAGGAATAAGTTAATATTATAAGGATAAGATTTGGAATTGAAGTAGAAAATCCGCCACAATTAATTAGAGAAGTTAGGAAAACCAGGAAGAAGAGATTTGAGGAAGTCACAATTATAATGTGAAGAAAATAAGAATTGGACATTTTTAAATTTTTATTTGTTTTCTTTTTTGGTGTGGTTTTTCTTTTTTTTATAGGTATTGTGTTTATGTTTTGTTGAAGGCTTGTGTTAAAGGAGCAGCTGAGGGGAAACCAATCCCCAGAGCCCCTCCATCCCTGTCCTTTCAGTGGCAGGGAGGGGATGAGGGGGGAGGGGGAGGGGG
Source organism: Zootoca vivipara (assembly GCF_965207765.1). NCBI lineage: Eukaryota > Metazoa > Chordata > Lepidosauria > Squamata > Lacertidae > Zootoca > Zootoca vivipara. Next base: position 15,416,703 of record NC_142596.1, read on the forward strand.
AGGTCAAACCCAGCCTTACAATGGACCCCTCTGATTCTCAATGCCCACGGGTTCTACTGGTGGCAGAAGTGGACTTGTGGGGGGAGGGAAATTGGAAGGACAGAGCATGTATTGTGTGTGTTGTTTGTGTTGTTTCTATAAAAAATCAATAAAAATTATTATAAAAAAAATGAATTATCACCAGGCGCACTGACCCATTGCGTTACAACTAAATCTTTGTCCATTTTCTCCTCCCTCCTTGCTATTTCTCTCCCGTCACCTCCCTCTTCCTCCTCCCAGCAGCTAGCCTTGCTCTTTCTCTCTCCACCACCATTTAAGCTCTATGTAAGTCTTTTTCTGTGTGCCAAGTGTGTGTCTCTGAATTAAGTGTGCTCTAGTCTACCGCGACCTCTGGCCTCTGGCCCCACCTCTGCGCAGCAGAGACTGTATTTTTGAGAATTTTAAGGGAAAACCATCTTCCACAAAAGCTGCTGCTTGCCTTCTATCACTGTGCCATACAGAGCGTGCTCACGTACGGTTTATGTGTGTGGTACGGAAGCTGTACTTCTCAGGATAGAGCAGGGCTGTGCAGAATTATTAAAACAGCAGAGAGCATTATTGGCTGCTCACTCTCCACCTTAGAACAAATCTATACCACCAGGTGCCATAGAAAAGCACTAGACATATCAAGAGATCCAACGCACCCTGGTCACCATTTCTTTGAGCTCCTGCCATCGGGACGGAGATATAGAACAATGCAGGCAAGAACGAGCCGTCTCAGGAACAGTTTCTTCTCTAGAGCGATTTCGGCCTTAAATGGAAAGCCTGGACTTTGAAGTCATCTTATTTTACTTGTTATTTTGTATAATATTTACTGTTTTTAATTAGGTTTTGTAATTTTGGATTATGCGGAATGCTTTATCTGAGTGGATGTAGCAACCGAGTAATTTTGTTGTCCCCGCAAGGGGACAATGACAATAAAGATATCTTACCTTTCCCTAGCTCCACCTGTTGTAAGCTGCCCTGCCTTGTCCTTCACCCCATCAGCCCCAGTGGGCAGCTGCCCCTCCTGCAGAGCCTCCCCCCTGGTCACACACCATAGTAGGACTTGCAGATGGGAACTCATGCTTCTCAATGTGTTGGGCTTTTGCCTTTTAAGCAGCCGTAATACGATCTCATCTCATCTTTTACAGACGAGAGCAGAACAGTCCCAAGGTGCATACTTCTTGCCTGAGTTTGCATTATCACCACAAGGAAGTTTCTTGGAAGACACCACAGGAGAACAGTTCCTCACCTACCGCTACGACGATCAGGTTTGTCTGCTGAATATGAAAATTATGGAGCTCTCTTTTTATCTTTCCAAGGGAACAATGGGGCGTGTGTGCTCTCAAAGCAGGCCTGTTATCTTAATGTCTGGTGCCGTATTTATAAAGGGACAAACAGCAGTTTTAATATTACTGTATTTTCCCGTGTATAAGATGTATAAGACGACCCCTGTTTTTTGAGCCCAAAATTAAGAAATAAATAATTGCAACATCCCATGTATAAGACAACCCCCAATTTTAAAATTTAGAACTTTTTTGGGGGGGAATATAGTCTTATACACAGAAAAAATGCAGTATTTAGTTTTACTTGTGGACTTCATTCTTTGATGAAATAAATAGAAAATTAAAAATGGCACCAAGAACAACATTACAAAAGCAAAAACTTATAAAAACTAATGCAAAACAAAGATGTTATAATGCCAAATATATATAAAAAGTATTTGTACAAATAGCTTTGCTAATAGAAAAGATACAGGGAAAAGCAGGAGACGCAAAAAGGTATGTAGAATTGGATCGGAATAGTGCCAAACCATAGTTTAGTGCTCCTAAATGTGCCATTTGTATTCATGTTCCTCCTTCCTTCATGTGCTATGATACTCTTCCTGTCTATCAGCAAACAAATTGGATTTTGGAACCAAAGCTGGTTTGTGCGGTGTCTAACTAAGGTTTGGCCATGATATTGCACAATGGTTTAATAGACAACTATAGAAGGGGAAATGACATCATAGTCAGAGGTAGTCCTACCACCTAACCAGATTGTCTCAGCTGACAGGTTTGGGACGCAATTACATGTGCAAAATCTATTATGACATTGACTGGTACAAGTTCTCCTGAAATGAGTGCAAGAAGCACAGCAATGTGGCTTGTGCCCTAGAGCATCTTCTGAATTGTACTTTGCGCAAAGAGGGTACTGTTTGGATTCCCCCACCCTTGGTACCAAGATGACCTTGTCATAGTTCATTCAACTTTCTGGCACTTGCCTGTTTAGCATCTTGGGAAGGCCAAATCTGATGGCGTTCATAATACAATTTGAAGTATGTGTAGCAAGGAGCTGTCTCGATGCCTGGTTTAAAAAGCCAATTGCCTTTTCTGAAAAGGAAATTCTTGAAACACCTTCCACAAGGCGCAGCCCATGGCAGATGGTAAGCTAATTCTTGCGTTGCGTTTTTTATGTAGCGTTTTGACTAAATGCAGTTTCCTTAATAGAGAATTCTTCGCTTTTACTGGATAAATTTATATATGAAATGAACAGATTTTCATATTACACTTTCACAGTTTTTGTTTATGTTGAGCTTGTTTAAGTAGAACGTTTAAAAAAAGTTAAATTGCAAAGAGAGGGCAGTAATGGATGAAGCAGGGAGTCTGGAAAATAACAAACCGTGTTTCTTATAATTAAACCAGCAGTGCGTACTCCAGAAGCCATAGATACATTACACTAAATGTGGAATAGATATAATGGCAAAGAAAGCAACATGAAAGGGGCCCTGTTAATCTTGGCAGACGATCTAAAGTAAACCTAGGAAGTGTGTGGCCTGCTGTGGAAATTTACTCATAACACAATGTGTCCCAGAATCCCATTGAACTCCACATCAAAACAATCAGAACTGCATTCATGGGTACTTAAAGCACATTGCTAGTGCAACCTGAATAATGCAGAGATTTATAGAACAATGTGAAAGAGGATGGTTTGTCTCTCACACCCAGCACCATTTCTGATCACACAGCATCTTGGCTTCTGGAAATTCTGTTGTTGGGAGATACCATTCTTCACGCCCTACCGTATTTTTCCGTGTACAAGACTACTTTTTTCTGATTTTTTTTTGGTTATAAATTGAGGGTCGTCTTGTATACGGGTTGATATGCTAAATAAGCGAGGGCTGGTGCTGCGGCGGTAGCAGGGAAATGTTGGAGAGGAGGCTGCTTACCTGCTCTTCCCGGCTTAGGAAGAATATCTGGTGAGTGCCAGTATGCAGTGTATTAAGGCACCAGTTCCGTCAGCCAGAGAGGGGGATCGTCAAAAAGCTGCTCAACAGCTCAGTAAACTTACAAAAGAAGCTCAACAACTGTTGAGGGCTCCCAAAAAATAGGGGTTGTCTTATACATGGGGTCATGTTATACATGGAAAAATACGGTATGTGGTATTGAGAGAGTGGTTATGTGGTATTGAATTGCTAGCTAGCTCCAAAATCCTCAAGGGCAGGAACAAGGCTGTCCAGTTTCTAATCAGGGCTAGGGTGAAAGCTCTCCATTTAATAGTGTGTGTGACGCATAGTGCCTGGCGTGCTCTGGTCCATGGGGTCACAAAGAGTCGGACACAACTAAACGACTAAACAACAACAACAACAGCATTTCCTATTGATTTTATTGACCTCTCTTGTGCACCCTGCTGGTATTTTTGTTGGTATTTTGTTAAAGAATAAAAGGAGAATTCCCTGGATGCCAAGATCCAGCTTTTGGGCAAGTACTCTTTGGTGAGAGAACCCCAGCAGAGATTTAAAATCACGAAATATGCAGCAAAATAAAGCCATTAGACCTTTAAAATAGCCCCTTCTAAGTCGCTTACAAAGCTCCCCGCTTTGTTAGAATAGAAGAGACCGCACATTTGCTAAGTTAAAAATAGGTTTGATTACAAACTCTTCAAATGTAAGATTCATTTGCTTTTCCATACAGCTGCAAGAAAATACTTAGTTTCAAAATTGGTAAGTTTTTACAAATTATTTGTATAGAAACACAAAGACTGTTTGCTTAAACTGCGAGGTCTGAGCTTGGCGCAACCAGCCTAGACATCCTTCCTGGTTGGGTTCACCTGGTGGAAAGGGAAGAAAATAAGAAAAATGAGTTTGGTAACCCTTCCTTCCAAGGTGAGGGAGTGTGACCTAGCTAAAGTTGGCAGGACAGCTTCTTCTGTGCTCTTAACCCCTTCATGCATTAATTAGAGTTAAGCATTTTGGTTACGTGAGGCTGATTTATCCCACACACACACTGTATTAATGGTGTATATTTGCCTTCGGTGACGTCATCAAGTAGCCAAATCTGCTTCTCCACATAATGTGGTGATGTCATCCACTTTACAATATAGTGAGTGATTGGCTGGTATCTCTCATGTGAATACTTTGAGAAGCATTGCCCTTACACTCAATTAACTAGTGTGCCTGCAGTGGTGTCATTCTGTAGCCAAATCTGATTGGCAGCATGGCGCCATGACACTGCCATGTTCTTTCCATGACACCTGATCAGCTGGGATCATGGACGCCACGAATCCAGCAGGGAGACGGGAGCAGTAATTCATAAGGGTAAATGCAACGTACTTATTCTAATTAATTATTATTCATAGCAGTTGGGGAGAAAGGGAACACTTAGAATCTCTGAGCATGTTGGAACTTCTGCTCATGCTTTTGGAGATGCTGTGGAGTTATAAAAGCAAAGTACTTCTTGCTTGGGTTTACCCTAGGGGTTTCTGATTCAGATGACACGTACCCTGTTCTAGACACCTGGGAAAGTAATAATATCTCAAGCAGTAAAACACAGCTGCGATATGGGCCACGTTTATGACAGTCTTGTGAAAAGGAAAAGTGGTTGCTTTTTGATCAAAAGAGTTTCACTGAACTGAGAGGTATTTGGATGAGGAGGCAATAAAGCCCAATTTAATCAAACATGATCTGGAAACCGCAAAGCATATGTCAGCGGTGAAAGGAGATAAAGAGCACGACCCATTGGACATTAATGCCTGTGAAGGTGTTGAAAAAAGATTCCTTTCATTTTCAGTCTGGGGCGAAATCGGAGCCATAAAATACATTATTTGCAAAGCCAGCATTTGAGTGAGTCAGCAATTGCTCATCCCGCTCCCAGTTTCACAGAAAAGGGACTTTGCAAACTATTCCTTTTCTGCGCAGTTTCCCCCTCGCTCTCATTTCAATGTTGCCATTTCTGTAACTCAACATTCCCTTCCTTTATTTTATCATTTTAAATAACTTTTTTTCAAGATGGCAATTTCGCTTAAGAAAAGGGGAAGGCTCCTACATAATGTAACCCGGACTTCCATTCCCGAGTTGGTATGTAACCTGTTTAAAATAATGCCGCTACTTCCACACCTTTCAGAAAGCATTTGCTATCCTAAAAGACTTACTGTTAGTGTGAAATGGGAGACAAGTAAAATATTAATAGGAACAACTTGTGCTCTGTTCTGTTGTAACAGTGTTGACTATGGATTCATGTTCTCCTTTCATAGTTCATTATGCACTCCTTTCGTCTGGCAGGAGTGTGCTTATGGTTTTAAGCAAGGCTGTACAAAAACCTTTATACGCAGTCTTGTAGGTATTAAGGAACTACATGCCACATATGGAAAGGCTTGCAGTTCTACACACTCATATATTATCAAATAACTGGGTGGGGGTGGGGGAAGTAACAGTGATTTGCCAAGGAAGTATCTCTGTAGGGCCTGTTTCATAGTAGTAATACTGTTAGACACCAGTCTAGTGTAATCCTTGTGCAATACTATTAAACACAACTTAAGGAGATCTGGGTTTAAATTCCCACTCAGCTGCAAAGCTTACTGTAGTGTTGAAATACTTTGATTTTTAGACATTGTGTGCCAGAAACAAAATACCTTCCCTCTTACCCCAAATGATTTTTGGGGGAAGGGGGTTTATGTTTGGGTCCTCCTTCAAACAGTTGAACATGCTAACTGAGCTTTGCCAGTTAGCTAATCCCTTTATTTCTTTTCTACATTCTCTTTTAATTTTTTTCTCTTGTCTTTCTGGTTGCCTGAAGAAAACAGTTTTTTTCCAAATATTAGTAGAACAGGAAAACATATATCCTCTAGTTTTCTTGACACTCAAAAGTTCCGCTTCCAAGTAATAAAATCATTCCAGATGACAGACCACCAACAAGGACATTAGTGCAGAGCCTGTTTGGTAAGACCTGTAATGTACAGAGCGTCTCTTTCATCCTGTTTCCTGGCTAAGATCTACTCGGTTGAGGATAAAGATGCAATCTTTGAAGGGAAACAGCATCTCAGCTAGGTGAAGAGCCACAGAAAATTTCACGGTGTTTATCATTTTTAAGTATGCATCAACCCTCTTTGCTGGAAATTGCTTTAAAAGGAAGCAATTTTTGGCAGTGAAACACTTCCATCTTCTTTCTTATTTGGTTTATTAGTAACAAAAAAAACCTCTAGGTGACTCCTGTAAAATATATATCATTAAATGTGCTTACCTATGCAATGCCTACTAGAACTGTTGAATAAATCCGCAGAGGTTGCTATCACACTTTTCTTTTCTTTTCTTTTTCCCCCTTTTCTTTTCAACTACCTTTGCTTAAGTAATTTATGTTACTTACTTGTGGCAGCTTGATAGTGTGAAAATGATAGTGACAGGGAAACTTTTTCTCTTTAGTTGCTTAGAACAATAATTATTACCTGCCCCAGAGGTCCAAGCAAGTGACTATATATAAACTGGAATTAGAGCCCCACTTACAAGCATGCTGTACACAGCTTGAGTTTTGCAAACCATTGAATTTTCGCTGTTAGCTTGATGCTTTTCAACACTGATCGGAATGGTTGCCTGGGAAAATGAAGCACAACTTAGCTTTGGTGTGAAGGATTGTGGATGTTGGTTTGGAACAATTATCACCAAGGAACCCTTGTTGATGGCTTAGAGTGAGATTTCAAAAAGCACGTGGGCCTGAACTCTATATCCTTCGATTTTTAATTAGAAAAGTTCCCATTGCTTTGCAGGGCACGAAATATTTGCTAGTTGGCTGAAGGCAACTGGGCTGTGGCTCATTGGTAGAGCAACCAGTCATTAGTCACACAAACCATTCATTAGTCATGCAAAGAAATACTTAATGGACCTGGCTAGAGCCATTAATTTAACAAAGAGACTGGTTTTACTGTTTTTTTTAACAGACGCTTTTCCTGAATAATTTCCTTTTGCAGATTTAAAATCCAAGGCTTGGATGAGATCCTGAAGATGACATCTAGATTGCACCTCCAATCTATAACAGTATTGGCACACTGATTTTTTTAAAAAAATTTACTTGGCTCATTATGTTGCTTGATAAAAGATCAAATTGAATATGTTTAGCAATATGTTTATCAATATCACATATTGTTGTAGTTAAGCCTATTTGGAAGCCCTGTTTCTTCAACTGGATTGATTTCCATGCAGGCATCAGTAGGATTGCAACTTAAATGCATTAAGCACTAGATACCATGTCGGGAGTTACTTCAAAGTAAATACAGTACAGATAAGCCTGCTGTGTAAATCTTTCATTTTGTAGGCTGAAATGGTCTCTATGGCCATGATCCAGCCATATGTTGCGCCTCAATAATTTTAATACTTATTTGATGATGTATACCCCGCTTATTGATCAAGTGATCTTCAAGGCAGTTTACAGCAGATTGTAATGATACAAGACCCAGCGTATATTCATGCTCAACTGAGCCGCCACTAGGCTGCTGGTCAGCTAGTCTGCTAGTTTTAACCTGGCGGGCATAGCAAGGGCATAGCTGCCAAGTTATCCCTTTTTTTAAGGGATTTTCCCTTATGCTGAATAGGCTTCCTCGCGAGAAAAGGGAAAACTTGGCAGCTATGCAAGGGGGTGCGTTGGGGGCGGGCCACCCCGGGTGCCACCCTGGAAGGGGGGTGACACTCGGCGTGCCCCTCCCTGGCCCGCCCCTCGCCTCTGCGTGTGCCAAGCAGGTGAGCGAGCAAGCTGCGGAGCAATGCTTTTTACTGGGTGGCAGGGCAATGGCGCCTCACAAGCTGCCCGGTAAAAAACCTTGCTCCGCGGCTTGCTCCTGGTTTGCCGGCGGCGCTGCTCCAGCAGAGGATCACGGCGCTGGAGCGTCACCAGTGGCAACCTGCTACACAGTGTGCATGTGCAGCGTCGCTGCGTAGCAACGCATGTGTCGTACGTAGCAACGCTGTGCATGCGCGCGCCGGAGCAGCTTCCTACGCCACCGTAACCTGGCTCATATCCTAAAATATAAACGCAAAGTAGTGCTGCGGTGTTTTTTTTAAAGTTAATGATCATTCTTCCTGTCTCTGAAAGCTGTTATAAAAGAATGAACAAATAACCTGCTTTGCAGTATGAAAAAACAGTTAAACAATATGAACAAACGGTCAGAAGAAATTAGTTCCTTAACCAGCTGCAATGTGTGTTTGATTTGTGGCTGTGCTGATGGGGGAAGAAGGCCAGGAAATTCTTGCTTGTGCTTACAAGTCAATCTTATGTTATAGGCAGATATGGCATAAATCAAGCACAATGAGTGACCTCCGTTCGAAAGTGGAGGTGGGGTTGTTGTTGTTGTTGTTGTTGTTGTTGTTGTTGTTTTGCAACTTTCCTTTGGGCTTCCCAGTTGGCTGGGTGTCTGTTAACCACTTAGCTGCAGTGCAACTTATGTACACTTTGGCAATTAGTATTGGGTCTTGAATTTTTGCTGCTTGTATTGGCTTATTTGGCTTATATTGTTAAATTTTGTTGATCTGCAGACTGCCTTGGTGTATAATTTTTTTTTGAAAAACAAATATGTAAAAAACAAAGCAGCATTGAATGCATTTAAGCTCTTCCTGTGATGAAAATTTTCAGTGACTCAACTTAAGGCTCAAGCAAACTGTAATGGCAGCAGACCAGTTTGATTTTAACCTGGGTTTGTCCCAATGCCATACAAATTGAGGAAATGTGAGGGCCTGTTATTTTTATGGTGTCTGGGCTACATATCAGACAGGTGGCCTCTTTACAGACTTTTTGATGCCAGTTGATGGCATTAATACCTGAATACCAATGCTTGTATACCTGAAGGAGCGTCTCCACCCCCATCGTTCACCCCGGACACTGAGATCCAGCGCCGAGGGCCTTCTGGTGGTTCCCTCATTGCGAGAAGTGAGTTATAGGGAATCAGAAAGAGGGCCTTCTCAGCAGTGGCACCTGCCCTGTGGAACACCCTTCCATCAGATGTCAAGGAAATAAGCAGCTATCCTATTTTTAAAAGACATCTGAAGGCAGCCCTGTTTAGGGAAGTTTTTAATATTTTATGCTGTATTGTTTTAACACTCGATTGGGAGCTGCCCAGAGTGCCTGGGGAGACTCAGCCAGATGGGCGGGGTACAAATAATAAATTGTTGTTGTTGAAAACATTTCCTCTTCCAACAACCCCTTTAAGCAGATTATTTATTTATTTGATTGATTGATTGATATACCACTCTTCACCATAAGATCTCAGGGCAGTTCACAGAAGAAAATACAGGATAAAAACAAATAAATAATTAAAACAGCAAAACAATACCCCCTTCCTACAGACACATTTAAAAGGCTCTAGAACAAGCATGGCCAAACTGGGCCCTCCAGATGTTTTGGGACTACAATTCATATCATCCCTGACCTCTCGTCCTGTTAGCTAAGGATGATGGGAATTGCAGTCCCAAAACATCTGAAGGGCCAAGTTTGGCTATACCTGCTCTATAATATTAATCAGCCAAAGGCTTGGTTGAAGAGAAATGTTCTTGCCTGTCGCCTAAAAAAAAAACATATAATGAAGGTGTCGGGCAAGCCTCCCTAAGGAGAGCTTTCCACAAAGAGGGAGCCACTACAGAGGAGATCCCACAAGTGGCACAAGCCATTACGGACCTCACCTGACCTCACCTCTCACCTGACAACAGCCATGTTGGACACTTGACCAGCCATGAAGCAGCAGCCTGTGCTCAGATAAGGGCCATCTTATACATCTTCATTCAGGAATTTAGCATCAGTTTTGAAAGGCTCCATAATATATAAATCCCCTTGTGCATTTTTGTTATATCATTTACTTTGCCTCTCAACTGAATAACATTTGCAACTTTTCCCTCCTGCATTGTGGCTTGCCTTGCCACATCAAAATCTCCTTCTCCTTCTCCTCCTCTTCTTCTTCTTCACCTTCACAGATTTTGACAAATTCATGAATGATAGAGTTATTAATAGCTACTCTAGGATTCGTGGGGGCATGCCTTTGATTTCCAGTCAAACATCACAGAACATCAGTGCGGGAGGGCTATTGTGTTCATGTCCCATTGTGAACTTCTGAAATGGGCCTTTGCTCTTCTCGTGTTCTTAATTTTGTGGTACCAAGCGCTTACGTAACATTACTCAGCTTATTGTGCCCTGTCACTCTCAATATTTAACGTGCCTTTCCTAAGACCCTGTTGTAGTTTAGTCCAACCAATACCGAAAAGTCGTGGAAAGGCAGAACACTTTAGTAATGAATTAGTTCCATCAGTAACTCATTATGCATTAATCAACGACATCTTGTGTTTTCTTAACTAATTTAAGCAGAATTGTGAAAGAATGCAGCTTGGAAAAGTATTTTCCCTTCAGCCCCAGTTTGTGGCAGATACAAATTGAATGAGACTTCATTTAGCTTTTGTGTTTATCTCTATTAGAGGGTTCATTATGGCGTGTAACATGTGCCATAAATTTACTCTCCACTCTTAGGACAGGAAGGGCACTAGGGGGCTCAGAACAAGCATTAGGAATTTCTTCCACATGGCCATTCACACAACTCTGGAAGCAGGGGAAGAGAAAAGATTGCCTTGCGCAGTGGATGAGATTACATGAGAAGAATCATTCATAGCATGATGGAGTCTATAGGGCCCCCACTGTATTAAGATCTTTCTCCAGAGCCAAAACAAACTGAAACATCAGAGGAATTGCTTCTACACAAAGGATTTGTATATTCCCTTTACCAACTAAATTTGCAGGACATTTATCTAAACTGACATGGTTTTTATATGTTCCTCGAGATGAAAACAGACCAAAAGCCACTTCACACTTCACCTGGTAATTGCATTTTGCTGCGGTTTCCCCAGTGTTTCCTCTCTTGCAAATGCATAAAATGCAGAGGGCAGGCAGGCATTTTTAAACATGCACCCGTCACACGCGCCAGGACCTGGTCACCCACTAGAGCTCCATGGTTTCGGGGATGTTTGTCTGCCTTTTACATATTGTGGCCTCGGTCCAGTCTCCACACCCATCGTTCTGCCTGGACACTGAGGTCCAGTACCGAGGGCCTTCTGACGGTTCCCTCGTTGCGAGAAGCCAAGTTGCAGGGAACCAGGCAGAGGGCCTTCTCGGTGGTGGCGCCTGTCCTGTGGAACGCCCTCCCATCAGATGTCAAAGAGAAAAACAGCTACCAGATTTTTAGAAGACATCTGAAGGCAGCCCTGTTTAGGGAGGCTTTTAATGTTTAATTGTTTTATTTCATTTTTCTGTTGTGAGCCGCCCAGAGTGGCTGGGGAAACCCAGCCAGATGGGCGGGGTATAAATAATAAATTATTATTATTATTATTATTATTATTATTATTATTATTATTATTATGCATTTGTTGTGGGAAATTCCCAGAAAGGCACTGAAAATGAGGCCCTTTTATTCCCCCAGTTTATTCAGGATTGGGGCAAATCCAGGTTTTAAAACAGTCAATTAATTTCATTTGGTAACTGCTTCCTATAATGCACCCTGAAGCAATTTAACAATAAAAATATAAAAGCATGCACAAATGCCATTTCTAATCCAGTTGTAGAATTAAAAAATGGGATAAGATTCAGTGTGCTGGTTTTGACCTATAAAGCCTTAAACGGCTCGGGACTGCAATACTTCAAGGACTGCCTCTCCCCATTTAAACTGTCCCAGACTCTGTGTTTATCATCCGAGGCCCTTCTTCGTGTGACTCTTCTATGAGAGATCCAGACCGGGGGGACGACATGAGAATGGGCCTTACCTCCATATGTGCTCACACAACTTCCTTGATCTGTGGAACTAGCACTGCTACAGGTGCCACATAATACTCAGTCCGCGCATGCAAGAAGTGGTTCTTTTAGTGTGGTGGTACTTAAACTTTGGAACTTCCTGCCTGTTGACATCAGGCGGCCAGCTTCTATGTACCATTTTGGGCACCCATTTAAAACAATTTTTGTTTAGGCAAGCCTATCCAGATACATAAATGTTGACATGTTTCAACCCCTTTTACTGTTAATTTCAAGTATCTATAAAATATTATTATTATTATTAATTTTATTAAGGTTTATAGAGTAAAATGCAAAACTTAATATCTTTTCCCTTTTAAAAAACCAAACCAAGACTTTTATCTTGATACAATAAAAACACAAAAAGGGAGAGGGGAGAAATAGAGAAAGACAAAGAAATAAATGAAAAAAGAGTAGAAAAGAGGTTAAAAGAGAAAGAGAAAAATAAGATTCAGAAAGTAAAGCACTTCCGCTTCTTCATCTGTCCGCTATATAAAAAATAATATTGACTTCGTCCAATCCAATATAACACCCAACAAAGCTACTTTCTATAAGCAAACATTATCTTCAATCCTCAAATCCAGATAGCATTATTTCTTTTTCTTTTTTCATTTTCATGCAAAAATGAACCTTTGGGAGGTTTCCAGCGTTTAACAAATGTCCACAATGACATTTCCCCGATTAAACATGTCAGTTTCGCCACCTCGGATAAGTCTGTCAGTTTGAACAGCTGTTAAAATAATTTTAATTGTTTTTATTGATAATTTTAATATCCCTTGTATACCTCTTAGAGGTTTCCCTACGACGAAGCACTGCATACATTTAGTAACTGTGAGTAGCCAGCAGCAGGAGCCGATTCCTCTAGTCCTGAGTTGAGAAACCTCCAGCTGTTTCTGGTCCCCCAGTTCCCCATCAGTGACAGCCAGCATGATCAATGACCAGAGATGACAGTAGTGTGTCAGGGCAGAGGTATCCTCCTGGCACAGGTGTTGGCTGTGGCTTACCTGGACCTGGGGCAAGTCAGGTTGGCGGTGAGATTGGTTGGGTGCCAGATTGCCTCCACTAGGGCATCTGTGCAACCTTTAACCTCACCGCTTCCCTGTCCAAGTAAGCTGCTGCAGTGTCGGTGTTGGGAGGGCAGCTCTGCTCCACCCCACTGGCTGTTACTGGAGAGCAGTTGGTCAACAACATCTGGGGGCCACTGGTTCCCCCATGGGCGTACCCAGTGAGGGGCAGGGGGGCAGCTGCCCCCCAGAAGCAAACAAACAAACAAACCCGTATTTTACGGACCATAACCCGCACTTTTCCCCTCCGAAAACTGAAGGGGAAAAAAGTCACTGCGGGTTATGGAAATCGGGCTGTTTCCGCCCCCTCCACGGCTGCAGCCAGCGACAGGAATGTGGGAGGGGGGAGGAGCAGCCTGAGCTGGGGGGGGGCGGGCGGACGGGAGCTCCATCCTTCCTTCCATCCTTCCTTCCTTCCATCCTTCCTTCCCCTTCCTTCCTTCCTTCCTTCCTTCCTTCCTTCCTTCCTTCCTTCCTTCCTTCCTTCCTTCCTTCCTTCTCTCTCTTCTCTCTCTTCTCTCTCTTCTCTCTCTTCTCTCTCTTCTCTCTCTCTCTCTCCCCTTCCTTCCTTCTTTCCTTCCTTCCTTCTTTCTCTCTCTTCCTTCCCTCCCTCCTTCCTTCCCTCTCTCTTCCCCTCTCTTGCCCCCCACCCAGTTTTGATCCTGGGTGCGCCCCTGGGTTCCCCATCCCTGCTGTAGTTGTTAAAAAGTAACCAATGGCCATATGTGACCTAGGAGCTTTGGTCGAAATCTGGAAGTACCCCTTGATGTACTCTCGTCTACTGTGGTAGCCAGGCTGACAGGCTGGTGTGGGTAGTCATCCTGTACCGTAGTTCCATTTAATTTCATTTTCATTTCATTTCACTTTTCATTTGTCCTCCGCCTTCCTGTTTTACTATACACAAGGCAGTTTACAAGCTGAATAAACAACAAAATAGGCAGCAAAGACCACACACCTAATCACAATCTGACCCAATACAAAAAAAGTCACGATAAAAACATAACTTTAAAATAAACAACTTGTATCAAATAAAGCAATATTATTATATTCATTAGAATATAATAGTAAACAGTAAAATTAAGTATCAGGAAATAATAATTTAATAGTTTTACACTTAATTACAATAGAGAATTGTTAAACTATAAAATAACGGCAAATCACAATGCATAAAATACTACAAAACCATGTAAAAGGATCAAATTGAGAAACAAGGACACACAACTCTCTCTCTCTCTCTCTCTCTCTCTCTCTCTCTCTCTCTCTCTCTCTCTCTCTCTCTCTCTCTCTCTCTCTCTCCACCCCATCCTTTGGCCCAGGCATCCCCAAGCTGCGGCCCTCCAGATGTTTTGGCCTACAACTCCCATGATCCCTAGCTAAAAGGACCAGTGGTCGGGGAAGATGGGAACTGTAGTCCAAAACATCTGGAGGGCCGAAGTTTGGGGATGCCTGCTTTGGCCCAACCAAGTTGGTGCACCAGTAAGGGAATTCCTGGCTGGCTTCTCTAAGGTCCCAGGTTTTATGAGTTGTTAAGGTGAAATTCTGGGACTCAAGTGCTCAAAAGGCTGAATGACATGGAACTGTTATTGAAGAAGTTGCAATAGTAGGATTTAGCAGAGACCTCTTGAATGTAGAATAATTCTTAAGATTACACATGTGATTCAATTACTTGAGGAACTGGTCAACAGCCAGAAAATATCAAAGTCCTTGGAACTTTGGAATCTGATTAAGATTCTTTGGGTATTACTTAAAGGGCAGTTTGGATCCGATGGTAAATGGCCCCATTGCTAACTCTTGTGATACGGTATTGGATTTCTTACAACAAATTAGTAAGCTAAAACCACCTCTTCCTTTATAGCTAGCTAATTTGATTTTCCTTTGCTGCAGGCAAGCACACATTCAGGTCAATCTGTGTTTACAGGCGGCCATATGGACTTCAGAAAATTGAAAACATTTGAAACTTTTGTTTTATGAAGGACCAACTCTTCCCTCTTTAGACTTGATCTTCTGCCTCTTGCGACTATAAGGTCTCTTTGTTAAATCAATCCCAATTAAGTAGACCTCCTCCTATTTGTCACATGCTTATTTTTTTTAATAACAGTTCTTAAACATTTGTTCCAGGCATGGGAAACCTTTAGTACTCCAGGTGTTGCTGGACTCCATGGCCAGGGATGATGGGAAATGTAGTTTAGCAATGTCCAGAGGGTCATAGGTTTCCCCCCTACTGGCTAGAGCAGTGTTTCCCAACCAGTGTGCCTCCAGATGTTTTGGGACTACAACTCCCATCATTCCTGACCACTGGTCTTGCTAGCTAGGGATGATGGGAGTTGTAGTCCCAAAACATCTGGAGGCACACTGGTTGGGAAACACTGGGCTAGAGAAATGATGGGGATTTTTCTCCCCCACTCTATTTGGACACCAAATGGAAAATTACCTCCTTGGAGGTAAATTAATTGAGTGAAGATTGATTTGTTCAGAGCTGAGTTTTCAACATCAAGATATATCACCAGCTAAACATTGTGATATTACTGATACATAACAATGTCTGAAATAAGGCTAGAGCTATGTAGATGCTTCATGGTTTTTCCCACATTGTGATTTTTGCATAGCAAACACATCATGATTCGCAATATATTTCCAGGTCAAAATTTATGAAACGAATATCATGATACAGACGCGAGACCTGTTTTTGGACAATATATCACTCAGCCCTAACACACATCATGATTCACGTTAAATTGCCAGGTCAAAAACAATATCACAATATGGACTTCAAACCAGTTTGGGATGATATATCGCCCAGCCCTTGAACTGAGCAGGATTAAATTCTGGGTGGGATTTTATGGCTTTGAAGTAAATGAACGGAAGGGGAATTGAATGGGAGGGTCGTGTTTGGAGCTCAGGATTCACTTCTAACCTGCACTCAGTTTGTGACTTTCCTCTATCTAGTCCAGGGTTCGGGAGCCTTTTTCAGCCCAAGAGCTGCTTGCTCTTCGGGTGGGGGTGGGGGGGCACATGCCAGTGGTGGGCAGGACCAGATGCAAGTGGGCAGGACAATGAATGCAAATGCTTACCTTTGTACAGCAGGACCATCAGGGCCATCTCAAGCAGGTCGGGCGCCCTGGCGCTGTGGAGCAGAGATTGCTCCGGCGCCCCCACCCTGGTGGGCGGGCGCAGCGTGGCTTCGTCGCGCAGCGCCCCCCCGCCAGCCCTGCGCCACCGAGACTACCCCTAGAGCCGGGCCTGAGGACCATTGTTGGGTTGGGTTGGGAAGCAGTTGTGGGCTGGGGCGAATCTCAAGGCCCAGATAAGAGAGGCCAGGAGAGTCACATTCAGTACCTAGGCCGAGGTTCCCCACCCCAGATTTAGTCCATCCAGACCAAAATTCTGTTAACAAGTGCAGCCAGTCAAATGCCGCAAGCAGGGCACAAGGACAGAACCCCCCCCCGCCGCTGCCCCCAGCTCAAATAACCTGAACAAGCTTGTTGCATCTTTTAAAAGGGACTTGGATGTGATCAAATTTTCTACTCTCTTTCCGCATGCCTATTCATGAGAATATATGCACCCTGCAGTACTAAGAGTCCCCCCCCTCCAATCCAGGATTCTCTTTTCAGCTGTGGCTCGCCAGAATGAACCAATATTCCAATGGAATAAATCAGCGATGGGGAAGCTTTGACCACTTCCTATGGTCCCAATACGGGCAGCTTTCTGCATTCCTAATTTGGAGCTAATCTTTAGTCAAACTTCGTTGCTTTAGGTCAGTTGATGCATCGCAGCCACCAAAGTTTGTCGACTTCAAAGCCCCGACTTGAGTTAAGCCCACTAAAATGCACCTATTGAAGATGGCAAAACAAAGACTTGATGAAGGATGGGGATGGTACCTTGTAAGAGGAACACTTTTTGTTAGCAGTTCTCTTCCTGTTAGAATGAGGAACGGTCATTCTGTCAATGGCGGCCCAGGGAGTGTAGTGAGCGATTGGATATTGTGGTTACCGTAGTATCTCATTAAAGCCTTTTGTCTTGCTTCTGCTTTGCTTGGAATCAGCTGACATACAAGATTATTCACCACCTTGTGTGATTGGGATCATTGTATCTGTTTATCCCTCATCAAGTATATTAAAAGATACTTAGGCAAGTTTATTATTGCCAAGCAGATGTAATACTGTGTCCTTCTATTTTAAAATGATGCCCCAAAAATGTTAGTTAAGAGCCATGAAAAATATATATGTTTTGAAAATTCAGCGAATCAAAAGCACCCAGTAGTAGTTTCAGAGAATATCAAAAGCGCCCAGTGTGGTTTTATTTAATTCAAAAATGTGTATGGTATCTGAGTTGACCTGTTAGAAAAGCAACAGATGAATTAGGTTTACCATGCTATGATTTAATTTAAAACCAACATTTTGTTGACAACATAGTTCATAGTTTAAAAAAGAAGTATTAAGTGTAGGGTGTAAGTTTTCTGTATTTCCTACCACTCAGAAAAAAGACACCATTAATTCTGACATCTGTTTTTAACACTTTCCCTCGCATTTTTGGATGGCTGCCTGGCCAAAGCTGGAAAGTGACTAAGAGATCAGGCAAAGATGGCCTAAGGGTCTGTTCCCAGCTGGTACGACATCTGGAATGTTATATATTGTGGATGAATTCAGAGTTATAGTTTAATAAGTTTGGTATTCAAGCAGTCGGCCTACAGCAGAGGGAGAGACAGCAGTGACAGTATATATGCTATGAACACAGACCTGCTGAGGTGTCCAAAATATAATTTGCAGAAGCTTCCCTTCACATTTGGCTAGTTCATCTTTTTTGCTTCCATACAGATTTCATCCCTTATTGGTTTGAAACTTTACAAGAAAGACAGTGAAGTCATATTTGTAGGAGATCCAACCTCTTATCTTATCTTGCGAAACTTTAAGATATGTCTGGGATTTCCCTCCCTCCATAATTCTGCTCACTGACGGGAATAATCTTTTAAAAAGGACTTGCTTTGAAATTGTTTCTTGCGTTTGCTCCTCAGATGTCTGTTTTTTCCTTTGAAGATATTGCTCTTGGTCTACCAGAAGCGAGACAGTTATGCATCGCATGCTGGACATGTTCAACTTATATTCAGTATTAAAACAATCTAATTGGAAACAGTTAAAAGTTCTGTTCAAATAAAAAATAATACAAGTCGTCGCCTGGTACTGGAAAGATTGCAGAGAAGGTGCCAGGCAAGCGCCTCTGGGGAGTGAATAGCATGCCACAGTCACAAAAACAGTTTCCGCAGTAGCCACCTGCCTCCCCTCAGACAGCAGGGACTACCTGAAGAATACCACAGATAGACTGAAGTGGGGGTAGATGTGTAGTGGTTTAAAGGTGAGCCCCACACTTGTGTTTCAAAATGGATTGGGAGCCAGTGGAACTGTTCATGCAGTGGCGAGACCTGTTCTCAACAAGCAACCGCAGTTCATAGCCTTGTGCTTGTGTTTCGAACAAACTGCAGTTTCCAGGCGGTCTTGCAAATGCAGGCCCGCTGGTAGCACATTATGTCATGGCTCCAGAGCCCAGTGGGGATCTGGGGCCAGGAGGAACATGGGCACCTTGCCCCCTAAGCCTGAGGAATGGAGTGCCTCCCACAGTAGCTCAGTAGCTTCCCACTCCAGCAGCACCGAACGGGCATCAAGGAGAAGGCCCTGGGGCCTGGGAGAATTGCTTATTTTCTTCAGGCAAGGGGGTTGGTCCTATAAGAGACTCTTTCCAGAAGGGGATGGAGTCTAGGAGAGATGGACTATAGCAGGCATAGGCAAACTCGGCCCTCCAGATGTTTTGGGACTACAGCTCCCATCAGCCCTAGCTAACAGGACCAGTGGTCAGGGATGATGGGAATTGTAGTCCCAGAACATCTGGAGGGCCAAGTTTGCCTGGACTAGAAGCAGGAGCTCAAAAGGCATCCATTCCCTTCCAACCCTAATTAGAGCAGGTAGCTCCCCAGGAGCTGTCCTTGGTACTACCATTAACAGATCTGCCTTGCCCTTCTGTCTTCTCTGCAGGATTGGAGCAGGATGCATTGTGGTAAACAAGTCTGTTTATATTTATTTATTTTGTTTAGAAAGATTTATAGTGTGCTTGGTCATAAAATTCTGAGCAACGTACATTTGGTGGCACGTAGTGGCATTGGGAGTAAGATCAGTATTTCCCTTGAGAAGTACCAATATACACGTTTAAAGCTGAGGATGAACTAGGGCAGGTCGTGATATTAGGCATGGATTAAGGAACGAGAAGCATCTATTAGAACAGATCGGTTGAAAATGGGCTGCTGTGCCCTTACTCAGAGGACCCTTTGGCCATAAAAGCATCTGGTAAATAAATAACTGTCTTGAGATTTGCATTCAGGTGTTTAGGATGAGATGATACCACCTGCAGCAGCACAGTAACATCACCAATCGTGATGGGGTTATAGGAGCGTTAGCCTAGCTTTGTTTGCAAATATGCTTGCCCTAGTGGACTGTAGGGCGTAGAAAGTTAATTCAAGGATGGGGAACATCCTGAGGACTGAGTTCCCCTGTAGGCAAGCTTTTGGGTCTACATGGCAGTGGTGGGTGGGACTAGTGGCAAATGTGGGCACAGCTATTATTATTATCATTATTATTACCTTTGTACAGTATGTCACTCAGACCTGGGTGGGGCGGGAGGAAGCTGGTCACTTGCCCTGGGCCCCAGAGGGCTAAGCCAGTCAGGGGACCACTCTTTTTTCCAGTTTATAACTTTATTCTAACGAGACTTCTGCCCTGGGCCTCCGACAAGCTCTGCATGGGCCTTTGCTACATTCCAGCCATACAAAAGTCAGAGGGTTGTCTGCATTCATCAACCTTGGGAAGCAAGAACATTTTCCAGGCAGGCAAAAACACTGGGAGAGTGCAGAGCAGGGCTGGTGAAGGCTGTGGCCAGAGTCGAGTCTCAAGGGCCATATAAGACTGCATATGGCCTCTGAGCCTGCGGTTTCTACCCCTGCTTATGTTGGTCTTCATTTTCAATATGGCCAGGAGAGCTGCCATTCCCCCCCCCCCCTTTTACCAAATTTTGCACAGGTCTGACCCTGTGCAGTTCACGTCAGATAGAATTCCCATCCAGCCATGCATTTATCTGTGCTGTGTTTACTTTATGAGATTTAAATTAAAACATATGGGGGAGCCATTCATTTATTTTTATTTTGGTTTTTTCCCCATTTTGGTTGCTAATAATGCTAAACACATACTCGCATTATAGTTTCAGACTAAAAATGAAGGATGTGCTTGGATCTCGGCTGGAATTTAATAATCGTGTTATAACAGCTGTAGAACCGACCAGAGAGTACCTGTGGTTAGTGTCAACACCTTATCTATTAAATACCATTTTGTATAAGAATGTATAACAAATTCTACTGTAGATATAAAATACCGCTGTCAGAAGCACAGTGCTTTTCAAGTGCTATACTCAACTCTTTTTATTACAAGCTCAGTATGAAGGGAATATGACACGCAGGAGGTGTGGGTTTTGATTCCCTCAGAAAATCAGAGGCCTTGTGTGTTCCTTCCATTTGCCCATGAAATTATGTTTATAAAGGTGCAGCTATTCCTGATTCAGTTACAGATACTGGCCTTGCTTAACTTACCAACACTAATACTTGTTCCTCCCTGTACTGCACGGGGCAGGCCTTGTTGGGGAGTAATGTGACCAGTTCTGGGCACCGCATTTTAAGGAGAACACTGATCAGTGGTTACTATAACCCTGATATCTATGTTTTGCCTCCACTGCTGGAGGCACTATCCTTCTGAAGACCAGTTTCTGTAAACCACGAAAATTGAAAGAGCCGCAGTGCTTATGCCCTGATTGTGAGTGTCCCATAGACAACTGCTTGGCCACTGTGAGAGCAAGATGGTGGGCTTTATGGGTTGCTGGACTAATACAGCAGGCTCTTATTCATAGCTGCCAAGTCTCCCGTATTCCCCGGGAAACCCCCGTTTTTCCAGCTGTTTCCAGCCGAAAAAACGGATTTTTTTGTTTCTCCCCGGTTTATTCTGGCATGGCGGCCATTTTGGAACTGGGCGGAGCATGTTCATAAGCGACTTTTGATGCTGCTCTGTCCAGTTCCAAAATGGCTGCAGTGCGACTTCTGGTGCGGCGGCCATTTTGGAACAGGGCAGAGCAGCATCAAAAGTCGCTTCTGAGCATGCTCCGCCCAGTTCCAAAATGGCGGCAGAGGTACTTCCGGTCTGCTACCGGTCCAGTCCCTTATTTCTCAGGCAAGGACTTGGCAGGTATGCTCTTATTATGTTCCTTATGACTAGCTGGAGTCATCCTTTAAAAGAGGATGACCAGGACAGTAAGAGACCTGAAAACCAAGTACTAGGAGCAAAGGTCAAAGAGAAGAAGAAGGTTAAGAGGAGACCTGATGGTAGTTTTTTAACAAAACAAGGGCCATCATGCACAAGGTGAAGCAGGCATGTTCTCCGTCACTCCTGAGGGCATAACTAGAATCAATGGGTGGAAATTTAAGGGAACATTTTTTTTGGTTAATATTAGTAGAAACTTGGTTAACAGTAAGAGCTGTTGGGCAGTGGAGTGGATTGCCTTGAGCAGGCTCTCCTGCCATGGAGATATTTAAGCAGCGGCTCAGCAGACATCTCTCAGATATGCAGGCCATACAGTCACCTCCAAGGTTCCTTCCAGCTCAGTGATTATAATGCACATGATTGATAATAAATAACAAATTTACATGGTACGCTGAAATTTAATAAGAAAGGCATTCATTGTCTTGATTAAGCTGATCAGCTGCAAGTTGGCTTTACCACTTGGGCATGGGTGCCATCTTGATTGAGCTAAGATGGCTGTCTTTATGTACAGCATTGGCGGGAGTCGTAGTCATCTTGGCCTCTCTGTTGATTCCTAAGGCTATTCTAGTGTTGCAACTTTACATTAGTGGGTTAAGGAGAACCTAGTGCTGGCGGAGAACAGGAACCCAACTTTAACATTCCCAACTCTGCCCCTCCCCGCCTTATACCAAAGTACTTATGAAGGCACAGCAGTTAACAATGATTTGATTTGACTACTCTCTTGCAATTTGGAGTAACATGAGCAGAGACTAGCTGGCATAACTCTAGGAAAGGATTGCACTGTTACAGCACAGTGGTTTGTGTGTGTGCGCATGTGTGCGCTGATTAGTGCTTTGTTATATCCACAGGATTACTGAATTTAGCATGGCTTAGATTATATGGGGAGTATGCTTTTTGAGGAGACCTTAGCAACCACTAATAAATGCATATTTATTAAGGAGAGCCAGCATGATGTAGTTGCTAAAGCATTATTATTATTATTATTATTATTATTATTATTATTATTCAATTTATATACCACCCTTTATCAGAAGATCCCAGGACAGTGTACAACATTAAAAGCACATTATAGAACATCAGTGATAAAACATGATAAAAACATGATTAAAAAATACTGACAAATAATAAAATAGTCATCATAATAACAGTCCACTCCCCCACACTTTCACAGGCCACATATTGTTTAGTAGCCATAGGTAAAGAGGAATGTAATAATGTATAATGGAAGAGAGACATCAGAACTCCGCAGGTAATTCACTCCCCAACCTTGAGGCAGTTGTACTCTTAATTGTCTGGCCTACCTTTCAAAGGTGTTGTAAGTAAGGAGAGGAACCATGTATGTCAGCCCGAGTTCCTGGCAGGAAGAGTGACCTGAAAATGTAATGAATCGTATTTGGCCTCAAATAACAAATACCCATTATAAACAGAATGTGCTTGACACTGGTAGCAGGGTTCATTGCAGCCTTGAAGATGAAGTCATTCAAAGATTCGCTGTGTGCGCTGAGGCTGAAAAGTAAAAACCGTTAAAGCAGAATTCAGATAAGAGTTTGCCAGTCCTAAAATAGATGGCTGAAACCTTGGCTTTCTACTGCAGTTTTCTTTCCACCCCCCTGCTGTGACGTTAGCAGAAAAATATGCATTTAGCATACATGCTCGCATGCACACAGACACACATATAAATGCACAGACAGTTCATCATTGCTTGCTCATTAAACTTAGGATCCATTAGATAGGAACTGAGTACAACTTTTCTGTCTTGTCATTGTCTAGTAATGGCTAGTATTTACCAAGTGAACGTTTACGTATTGGAATTCATGGTGAGCAACAGCCCATTAGCTCAGGAACGCTATCGGACAGACACCATACCATTCAAAAGTATAATCAAGTGGTGTTGCACCATAACAAATGCTTTGCTGCTGCAAGCATTGGCAGCCAAATGGCAAATTTTCTCCTGTAACTTTTATATCTGTCTTGAACCAACGCGAGAGAGGCCAATGTGGTATAGTGGTTAAGAGTGGTGGACTCGTAATCTGGTGAACCGGGTTCGCTTTCCTGCTCCTCCACATGCAGCTACTGGGTGACCTTGGGCTAGTCACACTTCTCTGAAGTCTCTCAGCCTCACTCACCTCACAGAGTGTTTGTTGTGGGGGAGGAAGGGAAAGGAGAATGTTAGCCGCTTTGAGACTCCTTCGGGTAGTGATAAAGCGGGATATCAAATCCAAACTCCTCCTCCTCCTCCTCTTCATCTTCTCATCTGCCCATCTGCCTACCCATCTCATCTCAACAGGAAGTGGGGTCGAGGAAATGTTGACGAGAGAAAGGACTATGTGGCCCAAAATTGCCTCTGCCTTATGCCAAGAATTAGCAGAGGATTTAAAAGTACAGAATGTGGCTTGTGAATGTGGTGTTGGGACTGGCCATTTTTTGGCCCCTGTGAGGACAGGATGTTAGACTAGGTGGGCTGTTGGCTATTTTTCTAGCAAATGATGAATGCCTCCTTTGTTCTCTTAGAATGGCAGTGGTGCCCACCTGAGAGGTGTCAGAACTGAGTTCTGGCGAATTCCGCCTGAAGAAAAAAAAAGCCTGCTATCATTCTCGTATGACGAGATTAGGTGAAAAAAAGTCTCTCCACTCACTTTTTTCATACAGTGGATAATTTTACACACCTCTTGTCATTCCTCCCCATACCTGCCTGCTTCTGAAGTTAACAAAAGCCCCAAAGTGTTGTAAAAAGCCCCTAGGGAAAGGTTGGATCAGTTACTTGGATATCTATATCTGCCAGATATGTAGCTGTTGATGTATTAATAATAATTGATTGAGGCTCTTTTTTCGTCCTTGGAAAAAAAAATAGGTTACAACATGTAGATTTGTTTTATTCCAGGGCTTGATGTGTATTAAAGTACAAGGGTGTGAATTTCAATAACCAATCAAAGCTAAACTTTGCAAGCAGGAGAGCCTTCTCCAAGGTGCCATAGTAATTTTAGAAACAACTGTTCAGAATCAAAACCAGGAGGTGTGTTACTGCTCTGGCAAGGCAATGTTAATAAAATTAAACATGTATTGATTTTTTTTCTCCTGTGGGCAGGATTAATTAATTCACAGGCAGACTAGTACTGCACGTCAGCTTGAAAACACACCTGTCCGTTTTAAGAGGGGAAAACTTTAAGCTAATGTGAAACAATAACTTGAAACCTAAGAGCACATTGGAAAGTACTGGATTTGACATTTCCACTTTAAAAAACCAGGCAAAAGGTTTTTTTGAAGGCCGTATTACACATGACAGACAGTTCAATGATTCTTCCCCCTGACTTTCTTTTTTTATCGTTAATGAAAAGCAGCAGCAGGAGACTAAAAACAGGAGTGGAGGATTGGTGGGGAGAGGTTGCCAAAACCTTTCCCTCTCTGCTGCTTGTTGGCTGAAAACCTCCAAACTCTGCTGCGTTTTTCTCCAGAGGGATAAAGAGAACGCTCCTGGAGGCAACCTGCTTACTGAGCATTCATTCTGATTTGCTTGTATAACACTTACGCAGAGGTAAGGTAAAGGTAAAGGTACCCCTGACCATTAGGTCCAGTTGCGGATGACTCTGGGGTTGCGGCGCTCATCTCGCTCTGTAGGCTGAGGGAGCTGGCGTTTGTCCTCAGACAGCTTCCGGGTCATGTGGCCGGCATGACTAAGCCACTTCTAGTGAACCAGAGCAGTGCACGGAAATGCCATTTACCTTCCCACCGGAGCGGTACCTATTTATCTACTTGCACTTGACGTGCTTTCGAACTGTTAGGTGGGCAGGAACTGGGACCGAACAACAGAAGCTCACCCCATTGCGGGGATTCAAACCGCCAACCTTCTGATCTGCAAGCCCTAGGCTCTGTGGTAGAGAGGTCGGCGTATGCAAATACATTAACTTCAGTTTTTCTCGGTTTCTCATTTTCCCAAAGTTTAAGTTCAGTTCTCCATATTTCTACAGCAGTTTGCAATAACTTCTTTTTAAAAATCCTCATAAAGATTTATCAGCATTTTTTTTTTACTTCAACCTACTTGTACACATTTTTATATGCAGTTCTGCCTAACTCACATTTCTGCAAAGTAATTTCCCCATATATGATGTATGAATCAAATCAAGGTTATGAACAAGATTTGAAATTTTCAGTTCAGAATATTTAGATCACAAATGCATATCCACACAGACATTTATTCCACTTCCCTTGACGACTTACTCCCGAATAGGTGAACTAACTTGACAAGCTTTGAGTTTAAGCCACAAATCGCCAATGTGCTGCCCTCCAGATGTGGTTGGACTACAACTTCCAGCATTCTTGATCATTGGCTGTGCTTGCTGGGGCTGGTGGGAGTTGTAGTTCAGTAACAGCATGAATACATCACGCTGCCTTGCTTTGAAGAGATTATCGTCTTCGTTTGCTTGCTCATACATGCAAGTAATTGTGACCCCCCTCCCCAAGGTTGGCAATGGCTAATTGTGTAGTGATTGCTTATGTGCTTTTAATGCATTCTTTTCCATGGTGAATTCTGAAACAGTCCCATTCCTTCTGCTTAATGGCACAAAGAACTGGAACAATGATTTGGCACTGTGTTGCTGCATTGGCTAGTGCTTAAGTTGCTCATTCTCAAGCTGGCTGAAAAACAGCCTGTTGAACTGCTATGGCACCACTCTCATTGTCACATGGTCTTGCACATTGATTTTTCTTTTGACTCTTTGATTTGAAGGTGGGGGGATTTTCCCGTGGGCTTATAAATCTGTATATAAGTTCTTCAAATGACTCGCCACTCATTCACCTTCTCTTGTCCTTGCTTTGGGTTATCCAAACTGATTAGTTGAAGCCACTGTTTCCAGGGCTTTATTTTTTATTTTATTTTAAATATTAAAATAAACTTTATTTCATACTTTAAAAACATACATAAAAATAAACAAACAAAACAAAACAATACTAACAACAAATAATAAATAATAAATCAAATAGATCAGATACAGGTTAAATCAATATTAAATTCAACTTAAATCAACTTAAATCAACTTAAATTTAATCAAAATTAAATTCAACTTAAATCAGCTTAAGTCAATTATGTAACAGAATTAATACCCATACAAAGAAACACAAAAAGGAAGAAAAGAATTGTTAAACCTATAAATATAAACATAAAGTGAAACATAAATAAATCACCCCCAAGTAAAATAATTAAATCATATGAGATTCATATCTTAACACAAATCAGTCTTAAAGACATAATATTATTCTTTTACAAAATTAACCCACTGTTTATCCCCCCCCCTAAAATAGGATATAAACTTCCAGTCATCCCTTTACTTTGGTCTGTTGGTATTTCTATTTTTTAATGTATACTATCCTCCCTTTTTTTCCTTTTGTATCTTTTTTTGTGCCTTTTATATATCTGCTAAGAGATTGGTCTTTTCTATCTGTTTCTTTTGATACTGTTTGAACATACTCCAATCCTCTTCTAAATCCTCTTCTTTTATTCCTTTTGCCTTACCTGCTCTAATTGTTAATTTTTGATATGTTATCATCTTCTCCACCCAATCCTCTATTTTTGGTATCTTTTCACTTCTCCAATTCCTTGCGATGAGTATTCTGCCGGCCGCTGTCGCATGCATAATTATTGTCCTGCCTTTAGCCTTTATTTCATCACTTAAAAGTCCTAATAGAAACATTTCTGGTTCTTTTCTGAAAGAGTATTTTAAGATTTTTTTTTCAATTCATTATATACCTCGTCCCAAAACTTTTTATTTTTGTGCATCGCCACCAGATATGCAGGTAGGTTCCCGGCTAACCTACCTGTTTCCAGGGCTTTAATATAACACTGGGAGAAACAAGCAACCTTGGTGCAATGGTATGTATAATAGCATCAAAATACTTACCAGTGCGCAGGGTTGCATATGCAGATCTGTGAAATGTGCAGAAAGAAATCCTGATGCAGTTATATGTACAGTTTATTGGCAGTTTTATCAATGTATGTATTTTCATCAGTAATGTAGGGTGAGGAAGACAGAAATGAACATATCAAACTGAAAGCTGTAGCAGACTGTGCATGTTTCGATGCAGGAAATAATTTTAGACATTCTCCTGGTTCAAGTGGAATTTAGGAGGAGTGGAGTGAAAGGACAGAATGAACCAGAGGAACAATAAAGGGAAAATCTTCTGGTTCCTAATTGGAGCAAAATTATTACCAATTTAGAAGCAAAAAGTTGCCCAGAAATATTCCCAGTGTTTAGTCCTTTCAGATGTGTTTGAAATAGCTTTTTCCGTGTCTGAGTCTGTTCCATTCAAGTATCTCATTTTCAAAACAATTTTGGCAGCATCTTCAGAGCAGTAGAAAACCAAGAATTGCTCATCAGTGCATTATTGGAGTAGCTGCCCCCCCTCTCTCTCAGCTTTGATCAGTTTCGTTTCTGCGAAGTAAAACCCATTAAGCCTATGAAAATGTTCCCAGATGATTTCTGTAAATGAAAGATTCTTTTCAGTTTGCCAACTTCCCCCATAAATAAATATGCTAATTCTTCCCCTCACCATGCAAAAACTTTGGCCAAAAAAAAAAAAAGGTTTTGCACTGAGGGTTGATGCACCAGTCTTGTGATAGGGTGGGTATCTCCCTGCCAAAGCCAGCCCAAGACGTTTAGCTTTCCGAGGCCAAGGACGAGATTGCCTCCTTTCCTACCTTGCACGGTCAGAAGCCAGCTATATGGGCAGTTGAATCTTGCTTCAGTGATGGCAACAGGATAATTTCCTACAGTGCTCCTGAAGGCAGCATCTAGTTTAGGGAATTCCGTGGGATGTATCTCCTCTTTTAAAGACAGAGAAGAGAAGAACCTTGTAGGGGAAGCTGCCACTGTCTTCTCCAGCATCGTCTGCCTGAGGCAGATGCTTCATTCTGCCTAATGGTAGAGCCAACCCGGCTTCCTTCACTGTGTGTCCAAGCATGGTAAGTACAAGAACTAAATCACACACCTGATAGATACAGCCAGCATTGTCTATATTGTAATGGGCTAAGGTAGTGGAGCAAGTGCTTTTCTAGTGATTGGCTGATTTGCTCTCATGTCACAGTCTATGGAGATGGTCAATGTGATGCCATAGCTAGGATGCTGGGCTTGGAAGGAAACCTTTCCGAACCATAAACTTGAGAAGGTAAGAGCCTGCCCAATCAGACCAATGGCCCGGGGATTCCTGGGATTTGCACTGATGATGATAATAATAATAATAATAATAATAATAATAATAATAATAATAATAATAATAAATTATTTATACCCCGCCCTCCCCAGTCAAAACCGGGCTCAGGGCGGCTCACACCAATAAAATTACAATAAAACATAAAAAGCAATTAATTAAAATACAGATTAAAATACCGTATTAAAATTTAAAGTGCCGCTTCAATTCAAGTATTCAATAAATCCAAGCCATGAGGGAGGAAAAACACAGGGGTCAAGCTGAGTCTAACCCAAAGGCCAGGCGGAACAGCTCTGTCTTGCTGGCCCTGCGGAAAGATGACAAATCCCGCAGGGCCCTGGTCTCCTGTGAAAGAGCGTTCCACCAAGTTGGGGCCAATACTGAAAAGGCCCTGGCCCTAGTAGAGGCCAATCTTGTCACATTATGGCTCGGGATCTCCAGAATATTGTTGTTTCTGGACCTTAAGGTCCTCCGCGGGGCATACCAGGAGAGGCCATTGCATAGATTGCTGTCTGCTTAGTGTGTGGTTAAAAGGTGGTTTCTGCACGTGCTTTGGCAGAAAGTGAGGGGCAGGTGGGCCTTGTCAACCTGGGAAGGTAGCCCACCTAGGAGTGGGTATCTCGGAAAGGACACTTTGGTGCTGCTAACAATGGTTTGACTTCACCCCCCAGAGGCACACTCCATTGCTTTTTGAGACAGACAGGAGCCAACAACAACAATAATTGATGTGGACTTTTGTGTGCCTGCAAGTCTTATTTCTGAGCATATTCCCATATTTAGTTTGTGGGCCCTGCATTAATTGTTTGCTTGAAAATGGAACACTAAACACAGCAGACACTGGCCAATTAACCTGTGCGAGCCCCACAGTAATGTAACGAAGGCGGTAACGTGTTCATTGCTTCTACACATTTCAGTGGAAGTAATGTAGGGTCTTCTTCAACACCTAAGCTTCTCATGCTGCTGCTTTTGGAGTAAAGAGGGGATCTGATTTAATTTAAGGTACAACGAGGAGTGAAGTTGTAGTATGGAAGCTTTTCAAGAGACTTAAAATAGGATGGTCCGCAAATAAACAGAATACAGTACTGTGTTGTGGTATATGAGTAATGTTATTCTGTCACCAGCACTCATAACTTTTGATACTAAAAATGCAAACCGTGCTACATTTTGCCTGCTTTTCAGGACAAAGGGATATGTTTCAGTTAATTCTGCTACATGATCCGTTTCGGTTAATTCTGCTCTGTTCACAAAATGCACATGATCCTGCTTATCAGCATGAAATCCTTATGCTGGACCAGAAAGTACATGCAACATATAAATCTTTTTTTAAAAAAAAATGTTTTCAGCAAATCACTCTTGAGAGGATCATATACAAGAAAATATTTGCTCATAAGTTGGTGATTAATGTTGAGCAACTGATAAAAGTTACATTGTTTAAAAGAGTTTATAAATCACCCTGTCTATATGGTCATTTCCTGTAATCTGTCACTCGAACTTCAAGTATATAATTGTGAGAGGCAGAAAACTGGCGTCCGCTGCGAAAGCTGGGGTGTGGAGTTGTGGTTCTATTCTGCAGTCACCGAAACGGATCATGTAGCCGAATAATACCATGAGGGCTTTACAAGATATACTTTGTGGTTTCAAACACCTGATAAGTCATTTATGCTGCTTTCCCTCCATTCATACACTCTTTAATGCTGCCATAAAACTAATGCACATAGGTTGTGATCATAAGAACTCAAGAGGACCCCTGCTGGATTAGGCCAATGGCCCATCTAGGCCAGCATCCTGTTCTCACAGCAGCCAGCCAGATTCCTATGGGAAGCCCAAAAGTAGAACATGAGCTCAATTAGCACTTTCCCCACTTGGCCATCTGTCATGGGTGCTTTTACTAAGATTCCTGTGTTGCAGGGGGCTGGACTAGATGACCCTTGGGGTCCTCTCCAACTCTCACAATTCTATGATTCTTTGATTTCCAGCAACTAGCATTCAGTGTGAGGTTTCCCTCACTGCATGAGTATCTTGGTTTTGAGTTTGGTTGGGTCAGAAGTTATTCTCTGGGCAAACTGGGAGATTTACACCTGGGCTGGTGTTAGGTGAGCTGGGTGCTTTGCCTAAACCTAGAGCTGAGCTGAGATCGCTGGCTTGGTGTTTGCCAGCTGCAGTGTCTGAAGTGAGCTAGGGTAATATTATTATTATTATTATTATTCCTTCAGTAGCACCTTAAAGACCAACTACACATCTGAAGAAGTGTGCATGCACACGAAAGCTCATACCAAAATATAAACTTAGTTGGTCTTTAAGGTGCTACTGAAGGAATTTTTTACTTTGCTTCGACTCAGACCAACACGGCTACCTACCTGTAACTATTATTATTATTGTTATTCCTCATATGCATTTTTAGTGAGAATTTCTCCTAATAAGCACATTTTCAGATGCAGTTTTACGTGCTACATGCAATTTTGCAAGCTGTTTTCCCGTATATAATGCATTCTGCATGTTATTTCCCCACAAATATTTAAACACACTTTTCTGTAAGACAGACCTTTCCAAACTGTTTGCCATGACACAGCAGTGTGTCGGCTGCAGTGTGTAGGTGTGTCGTGCAAATGCTCCCCATGCTCTTCCCGGGGCTGGAAAGGGGTTAGTTTAACGTCCTGTTTGCTAGTACTGTAAAACTGAATTTAAAGGTAAAGGTATAAGGGGACTCCATCCCCATCGTTCTGCCCGGACACTGAGGTCCAGCGCCAAGGGCCTTCTGGCGGTTCTCTCGCTACGAGAAGCCAAGTTACAGGGAACCAGGCAGAGGGCCTTCTCGGTAGTGGCACCCACCCTGTGGAACGCACTCCCATCAGAGGTCAAAGAGAGCAACAATTACCAGACCTTTAGAAGGCATGTCAAGGCAGCCCTGTTTGGGGAAGCTTTTAATGTTTGATGGATTTCTGTATTTTAATGTTTTGTTGGAAGCCACCCAGAGTGGCTGGGGTAACCTGGCCAGATGGGCGGGGTATAAATAAATTGTTGTTGTTGTTGTTGTTGTTGTTGTTGTTACTGTGTCGCAAAATGACGCATGTCTAAAAAGTGTGTAACCAACAGGAAAGTTTGGAAAGCTCTGCTGTAAGAGATTCGTTTTTGTACACATTCTTTGGTCAGAGAGCTGCATCACAAAGTTCAGTTTGAATTTCAAAGGATAGGTGTCTTTTGGTAGCGCCATTGTTTCGGAAACTGCGAATTAGGACAGGTCTGTGTTAAAACCTGATCTTGTGAATTACTCCCCTGTGCCTAAACAACATACAGTTTATTTCTGAAATGACAGAAGGATTCAAGTAGTCCTGTGCTTCCCTGGCTTCCAAAGTTCCCACCAGAATGCATGCGACTAGGCAGGAGGCCAAGCTGCCTGGCTGTCTCATGCCACAGTTTTCTACTGGCTGGTTAAGCAAGTCATAACACTAGATCCAAAATTTTTGTTGCAGAGACCGAGATGGTTCTCAGTCCCCCTGAAAGCATTCACATGTATAACTAGGTGTCAGGAGAAATCTCCAAAAGTTACTGTGGTTGAGGATTAAATGGAAAAAAAGCCACCACCCCTAAAACAAAAAGCTGTGTTCATAACAATTTATTCGATTCACTTACTCACATTTCTATCCTGCCTCTCTGTACAAAATATTTAGGGGGGAGGAAGTATAGCAAGAATGAAAACAATGCACCAGGACTTATAACATTACACATGGAACAATTAAAAATCCGGGTGTGTATACAGCAGTGGTGAACCTTCTGGTCTCAAAGTTCAGCAGCACGCTTTGTGACACCAAGATTCAAGATTCAGCACCCTCCTGCTTCTTGAGCTCCATTCTGAATAATAGTTGGGGCATCCCCTGCAGCACCCATTGAGATCGTGTGCCTAGTGCAGGCACCCCCAACCTGCGGCCCTCCAGATGTTTTGGCCTCGGTCCTGTATACCTGAAGGAGCGTCTCCACCCCCATCATTCAGCCCGGACACTGAGATCCAGCACCGAGGGCCTTCTGGCGGTTCCCTCATTGCGAGAGGTGAGGTTGCAGGGAACCAGACAGAGGGCCTTCTCGGTAGTGGCACCCGCCCTGTGGAACGCCCTCCCAGCAGATGTCAAGGCAATAAGCAATTATTTTACTTTTAGAAGACAACTGAAGGCGGCCCTGTTTAGGGAAGTTTTTAATGTTTGATGCTGTACTGTTTTTAATATTCGGTTGGAAGCCGCCCAGAGTGGCTGGGGAAACCCAGCCAGATGGGCGGGGTATAAATAATACATTATTATTATTATTATTATTATTATTATTATTATTATTATTATTATTATTATGGCCTACAACTCCCATGATCCCTAGCTAACAGGACCAGTGGTCAGGGATGATGGGAATTGTAGTCCAAAACATCTGGAGGGCCAAAGGTTGGGGGTGCCTGGCCTAGTGCAGCCAAACTGGTCACATTCCCCATAATCTCTCTCTGTATACAAACAGCAGCACTGGGGAGGGGGGGGCATTTTTAAAAGCAGTGCCTAAAAACTGACCAGAAGCATGACATAGTTGCTCAAAGAATGAACAATTGGTAGGGCCAAGTGGACTTAACTTCGGCGGAGTGTTCCAGTGTCTTGGTGCCAGCACAGACAAGGCCCTGCTTCGTTAGCTCATCTGCTATTAGAGTGCAGATTCATTTGGGCTCAAAAACAACATGCATTTGGGTGCAAGCAAGTTACACAATAAAAGCTAGATGTTGGCAGCATGGTGCTCTTCAGACGTTTCCAAAATATCTGAAGAGCCCCAGGTCGAAGAAAGTTAGATTATGGTGTTACATTTTATTTTAGCAACTTGGTGATTCCGCCCTTTTGGATTTATTGCCGGCTTTTTTTTTTCTTCCCTTAAATGAAATTAGCTAATCAAGAAATAAAATTAATCTGCAAAATCCAGCTTTATTGGGTGATTTATTGCCCTAGGTGTGCAATAATTTTAGTAGTGCATTGTCAT
Source organism: Zootoca vivipara (assembly GCF_965207765.1). Lineage (NCBI taxonomy): Eukaryota > Metazoa > Chordata > Lepidosauria > Squamata > Lacertidae > Zootoca > Zootoca vivipara. Next base: position 15,450,384 of record NC_142596.1, read on the forward strand.
TTCTGGTAGATGGGGTTGGAGGGAATCTTTTCCTTACAAGAAACCAGGGAATTATCAGAAAATTATAAAAAGAAACTATCATTTTGCTGCATATGGTCATCCTATCTCGGAATAAGCTTTTCGCTAGTAGAATATTCTGCCAAGTGAAAAGGCTGCCAAGAGTATTTTTAGTACTTTTATATGTTGCCCATGGAAATTGTGGAAAATTTCTTTAGAAAATTGGATAAATTGGCCACTCATTTTTATAGCCTTTTATAGGACAGGGTCCTTTTTAAACACACACACACACCCTTATTTTATTTAATATCTAAGAATAAAGCATTCTTATTTTGGACAGCTAATTTAACAGGTATAGTGCATTGAAATGAAAATGCTTCTTGATAGCTGGCTTAAAATGACACTGTTGCTGACTCGTGGCCTTTGAACAGTCACTTAATTCCCCATCCAATACTTCAGTTAAGCCTATGTATATGCAGCCAGACTAATTGCATATTTCTGAGTAGATTCCTCCTTTCATCTTCTTCTACCTCATGTCAAATTTTAGACTGTAACCTCCATGGGACATGACCCTGGTAAATCACTTTTCAGCACTGAATCAGGGTTGGAGAATTAGTGACCCTCCAATATATTGTTGACTGTAGCTCTCATCACTCATGACTATTGCCCATGCTGGTTGGTCCCCTTCCTTGGCCTCCTGGACCAGGTAGAATCTCTTGCATCATTAGTCCCAGCTTGACATGAAAGCTGCAATATCACTCTAGGGCAGGGTTCCCCAAACTACGGCCCCCGGGCCGGATGCGGCCCAATCGGCCTCCCAATCCGGCCCGCGACGACCCCCGCCGCCCGCTGCCGCCGCCCGCTCTTACGGCACGCGGCGCGGCGACGATCTTAAAAATCAGCAAAAAATCGCCGAAAATCCTTTGTGCGCATGCGTATGGGCCTCTCCCGACCCGGAAGAGGTCATTTCCGATGCACTTCCGGGTCGGGGGAGGCCCATACGCATGCTCACAAGCGATTTTCGGCGAATTTTTCCCCCGCCCGTGTGCGTGTGCGCATGCGCACGGGCGCGCACTCCCCCGCCCTCCGGCCCGCTGCGCGCGCACTCCCCTGCCCTCCGGCCCACCGCGCGGTCGGCGCGGCGGGCACCGGCCCACTGCGCGGTAAGTCTGGGGACCCCTGCTCTAGGGCACTGAAGTACAGCAAGCAGTAGGCCACCAACTCCACCCCCTGGCACATACTAGTGGAAATAGCATACAAAAATACATACTATAAGGAAAGTACAGTCGTACCTTGGAAGTCAAACAGAATCGGGAAGTCTGTTCACCTTCCAAAGTGTTAGGAAACCAAAGTGCAGCTTCTGATTGGCTGTAGGAAGCTCCTGCAGCCAATCAGAAGCCGTGGAAGCCCCGTTGGACTTTTGGCTTCTGAAAGAACGTTCGAAAACCGGAACAGTCACTTCCAGCTTTTGATCGTTTGGGAGCCAAAACGTGTGAGAACCTAGGCTGTTCAAAAACCAAGGTACAACTGTAATTGCAAAAGAAATATGTTTATTAGGAGAAGAGGCTTTTGAAACTTCAGATGGCTGTTTTTAGAACCCACCTGTATTTCTGTGGTTGTAAGTTGTTTTAAACTGTTTTTAATATTGTGTTTTTATTTTTGTAATCCACCCAGGGACCTTAGGGTGAAGGGTGGGTTAGTAGTAGTCATAGTAGTAGTAGTAGTAGTAGTAATAATAATAGTAGTAATAATAATAATTTCTTTAGAAGTAAGCTCCAGTGAATATACTGGTTACTGAAGATTGCATGTTATCTAGACTCCAAAACAATATTCAATCACTCTTCAGCTATTTAAATTAGGAGTAGATAAGGACCCATTGTTCTGTATGACATCCTATTCCAAAACTCTAATTAGCCTTAGAGAACGATCAAAGCTCTCATTTGTGCTGGCAGGTCTTTCTTCGCAACCATTTGACTAAATCAGTGCCCACACTGTTGACTTAAACTCCAGCCAGCCCAAATCATTAGTCCCATGGGAAAGGAGTTAAAAGTAGTTTGAGCTGGCCCGGTAATTTACTAGCAAAATAATATTTGATTTACTAGCTGTCAGCTTTCATCATATCTTCATATTATATTTGCCTACGCTGTGAAACCAAATTTAAATAAGGGGAAGAAAAATCGGCAAAGTGGGCATGATTGGAACCGGGGAGGTTCTTAAGGTTCGCAGCAAGGCATTACATCAATAGCGAGTCGCAAGCAAGCACGGAAGAGCAATATTTTGTTTAGGGCCTGTGCTTGAGGATTGCTTGCTAATTTGCTTTTCTAAGGCTTTTATTGGTTTAAGCCCATGTTTCCCAAACTTTGGATACCTGCAGCACAGCCCCTTCCCCTTCCATTGCCAGATTATCACGCATAGCACACTATACTTTTGCATCCATATCAATCAACGTCTATATTGTTAAGCAGATGGATATGTGATTGTTGTTGTTTAGTCGTTTAGTTGTGTCCGACTCTTCGTGACCCCATGGACCATAGCATGCCAGGCACTCCTGTCTTCCACTGCCTCCCGCAGTTTGGTCATACTCATGTTCGTAGCTTCGAGGACACTGTCCAACCATCTCGTCCTCTGTCGTCCCCTTCTCCTAGTGCCCTCAATTTTCCCAACATCAGGGTCTTTCCCAGGGAGTCTTCTCTCATGAGGAGCCTCAGCTTCACGATCTGTCCTTCCAGTGAGCACTCAGGGCTGATTTCCTTCAGAATGGATAGGTTTGCTCTTCTTGCAGTCCATGGGACTCTCAAGAGTCTCCTCCAGCACCATAATTCAAAAGCATCAATTCTTCAGTGATCAGCCTTCTTTATGGTCCATTAAAAATAAAAAAAGATACGTGATAGTGGTAGTTTATTAGTGCTTAAGCCATAGGCCATTCATATATAAAATAAATGGGTACAGTGCAAGAACCAACGGTATAAAATACTGCATAAAATCTCATTTCTACCTAGAATCATTTAGAAACCTACATCTTGAAAATACTAGATAAATCACATACTGTATAACATATATAAAACTTATACAGTCATACCTCAGTTTAAGTACACCTCGGTTTGAGTACTTTCAGTTTAAGTACTGCGCGGACCCGTCTGGAACAGATTAATCCACTTTCCATTACTTTCAATGGGAAAGTTCGCTTCAGTTTATGAACGCTTTAGTTTAAGTACTCCACGGACCGTCTGGAACGGATTAATCCACTTTCCATTACTTTCAGTGGGAAAGTTCACTTCAGGTTAAGTACGCTTCAGGTTAAGTACAGACTTCCAGAACCAATTGTGTTTGTAAACCGACGTACCACTGTATATTGATAGGGTGAAGTTTAATACAGATTTTAAAAAATATTTATTAAAATCTAGTATGGTTAAATAAGAGCATATATATATATATTTCTCAGTCTGCTTCCAGCACAACAGGCAGGCATACTCCTTTGAGGTTGCCGAGAAAGACATAGACCCAGATCTTTGGGTTTGGCCCTAACCTTTTCAATGAATTATGTTCATTCAATGATGAACTGGAATCAGGATGGGGGAAAGTGGCAGGACGTGTGTGTAGGCTTTTTCATTAGTCAAGCTGAGTCATGGGGCTCAGGTGGCAAATCAGGAAGGACAGCAGGTCGCATGCCATCTGCCTCTCAAACTGCTGGCCAAGGGGCTACAGGGAATGCTGCTGTTTTCCCCCCACTGGCACTCGCTCCCACCTCTATCTTATCACCTGCCTGCTGGCTGCCAACAAAGAGGCAGAAGTGAAGGCATTCCCTGTGCCTTGTCACTCTGAGAAAGGGATCCTTTATAGCAAGGCTCAGCCCTGAGTGCTCACTGGAAGGACAGATCCTGAAGCTGAGGCTCCAATACTTTGGCCACCTCACGAGAAGAGAAGACTCCCTGGAAAAGACCCTTACGTTGGGAAAGATGGAGGGCACTAGGAGAAGGGGGCGACAGAGGACGAGATGGTTGGACAGTGTTCTCGAAGCTACGAACATGAGTCTGACCAAGCTGCGGGAGGCAGTGGAAGACAGGAGTGCCTGGCGTGCTCTGGTCCATGGGGTCACGAAGAGTCGGACACGACTAAAGGACTAAACAACAACAACAAGGCTCAATGTGCAAGGTTGCCCAGTGAGTTCCTGCGCCAACGCCACTTAGCCTCAGCTCCGGTGTGGAGAGGACACCTCTCTTTCCCTATTCATCTTCTCCCCATAAACTGGTCTGGATGTCCTCGTGGTATCCATGGGAGCTTTTTTTTTTTGTCAGTTTGCATTTCTTAGTGCAGAAAGTATTGATCTGATGTGTTGAGATCTTTCCTATTCTAATTAATCTAAGAGGGTTCTGGAAGCTTCTCTGTGTGGAAGAAACAACCGGAAGGTTCCCGATGTTTGGGTTATTCCTTCAAAGAAGCTGAGTACAGCTGGCTTAAACTGGCTCTTCTATCTCTTTCAGTCAAGGTCATGTTGACTATAAAAGCAGGACCAGAAAGAGCCTGGGTTTCACTTTCTATCTCTTTTCCTTCTGGTGTGGTGTTCTGTACATAGTATGCTTAGCGTTAAGGTTCAGACTTATCATAAGTTATTGTAAGTTTAAGTCTGCTGCAACTGAATTTCTTATGGACTGTGCCAATCCTGAATCTATTGGATTTGTGACCATTATGCTCATTTGCCTTCAGTAGCAGCAAAGCTCTGCTGGATGAAATACAATTGCCTCTGGTCTATTTTTGGGGGGATCCTGCAACGAGTTTTAAGTTTTTACTCTGCTAACTATACATTGGAATCTGCTCTGGATCAATATTGAGTAGAACTACGTGACACTTTTCTCCCATTTCAGATAGCAGGCACCAGGCAGGTGGTGGTGGTCGCATTCTGCTCAGGACAAAGGTTTAGAGCCCCTCTTGCCACAGTCCTGATCTGGCCCTCTTGCAAATGTCCTGATCTGGCTTCCCTACAATAGCTATCCAAAGGTTCTGTATGTGACAAATGCTACATCAAGTTTGGACCTGAAAATCACTTCATGGGTGCACAAATGTACCGTATTTGCTGGGTTCTCTGGGCCATGGTTGACAATCTTGTGCTTTCCATGTGCACAATTTTGTCACTGTTAAGAACTCCATTGAGCTCCGTTTTTATTTTCCTTGCATTCGACTGCGCTATGACTGTGCTACCTGTGTAAACGCCTGGAAAGGTCGGAAACATAATCCTATGGAAAATACAGATGATTAGGTGTTCTTTATGTGCAGCTACATCTCGTGGCATCAGTACCACTTAATCCAAGCCATTTAAGGCCAAGATCAAATCTCTTTGTCAACATACTTTATTTTGTGAAAACAAAATTAAGGTATCCAATAAAGTTTGCCGTGGCTTTGCTTCAAACCTGAGTGACGTGCTATGGAAAAGTAGTTACTGCTTATAAAAAGACGTTTACTGCTTGTTTTTGAATTATTAGACTGGCCAGCAGCACTAATGCATTTCTGGGTTACCGGATTTGGGGCTAAAGATTAGGAAACAAGAGTACGTGTAGAGCCAGCATTCCCTGCACTGTCTTCCTCCTCCTCATATTTATGGTTCATAGGCCAGACTTTGTGTGTACTAGCCCTGTCCATGGGCCCGGCCCTACGGGGTGGGAGGGCGGCGGAGAGATCGCGCTGTGCCTGCCCGCCCACCCGCCCACCGCGCTGGGAAACGGGGCGGGAGGGCGCCGGAAAGATTGTGCTGTGCCTGCCTGCCCGCCCGCCCACCGTGCTGGGAAACGGGGCGGGGCGCGTGCTGGGAAACGGGGCGGGACAGCACCAGGGGCGCTTAAGACGGTCCTGCCTGTCCATGGAAGGATGAGCACTTTGGAGTGGCAGTTCCCATGCACAGAGAGCAGGGATCATTTGTCAGCTGCCCTCGCTTGGTATTTAAAGAGGTAGGCTGGCTGGCTTTCTTCTGATTAGATTCACGGGAATGTCGAACTCCAGCCCATCACTTGGCACCTTCCAAGATCTTTTCTTGCAAGCCAGTCCTGTTTAGAAGTGGTCCTCTTTCCAGAAGACTAGTCAATTTCTATCCTGGGTGGGTGAGTGAATGAATGAATGGGAAGGAAGCTTCCTTTTCCTCCCTTGGAAGTGAATAGACTAAGCAAAGTTCCAAGCCTTGGAGCAGCCATCCCCAACCTTCGGCCCTCCAGATGTTTTGGACTACAATTCCCATCATCTCTGACCACTGGTCCTGTTAGCTAGGGATCATGGGAGCTGTAGGCCAAAACATCTGGAGGGCTGCAGGTTGGGGATGCCTGCCTTGGAGAAACATGTTGGAGCGATCTACCTTGGAAGGTGATGGGCTGTCCTTCGTTGGAGGTTTTTAAACAGAATAGATGGCCATCTGCCAGGGATTCTTTAGCTGTAATTCCTACATTGCAGGGGGGTTGTTTATTTATTTCACTGTTTGTTCGCACACACCCTTCAAAGCAGTTTACAAAAAAAGAAAACATTGAAATATCATTAAGAAAAATTAACAAGAATAGTAAGTTCAAAAAGTTGAAATAATAATAGGCTGAATACATATTAAAAGTCTCATCAGCTTTCTAAACATCTGGGATTAGATGGGTTGGTGGTTTGGATGAGGGCCAACAAGTTGAGTCTGAATCTTGGGAAGACTTTGTGGGCAAGCAGTTCTCAGTTCTGGGAATTGGGGAACTCACTGGTTCTGGACAAAGTTGCACTCTATCTGAAGGGACAGGTGCTTAGTTTGAGGGGTGTCACTTCCTAGATCCACCTCTGTCACTGGAGACTCATGTGACCTCTGTAGTGAGGAGTGCCTATTATTATCTCAGGGTGGTAAACCAACAAGTGCTTTCCTGGCCAATGATAGCTTAGCCACTGTGATTCATGCATAGGTAAGATCATGATTGGAATACTGTGATGTGTGTTGTTGTTGTTGTTGTTGTTGTTGTTACAGTGGTACCTTGGTTGTCGAACAGCTTAGTTGTCAAACAAATTGGCTCCCGAACTTTGCAAACCTGGAAGTGAGTGTTCTGATTTGCAAACGTTTTTTGGAATCCGAACGTCCAACACGGCTTACACGGCTTCCAACTGAGTGTGGGAAGCTCCTGCAGCCAATCAGAAGCCATGCCTTGGTTTTCGAACCATTCCGGGAGTCAAACGGACTCCCAGAATGGATTAAGTTCGACAACCAAGGTACCACTGTATTATTAACTGGCCCTTGACCCCAAGGTCCTAGGGTGTGTTACTACAATTAAAACACCATGCTAAAAACAGTTTAAAACATCCCACAATCATAGGAAGAAGGTGAGTCCTAAAAAATATACTTCCCAGGTGTCAAAAGCCAAGGTGTGTCCTCAGCATTTGCCTAATGTTGTATAATGAAGATGTCAAGACCCTCCTCTATGGGGAGGAAGTTCCACAAATTAGAGAATGCCCTCTCCTGGGCAACTACCACCCTGAGCTGCTAAGGGTTGTAGAACTACCAAGAGGGCCTCGTCTGCAGATCTTAATGCCTAAACGGGTCTGAATGGAAGCTTTCACAGGGCCAACCCACCCATAAGACAGGGTTAGGCAGCTGTCTTGGGTGTTCCACCACCAGCTTCTGTTAAGATCTTGCCAAAACCCATCAAAGCGCTCCACAATCCAGGTAAGGGAGGCTGTGGGGGCACAGCGGCATGACACATTACCGTTTGCCACAGGACACACCCCAAGCTTTCAGTTGCGAATCACACAGATAATCAAGATCCAGCCTCAGTTGCATGCTTGTGTGTTTTCAATAGTGTCCACCCACTTTTGAGCTCACACGAGTCTTTATTTAAAGCAAGGGTGGGGAACATTTTCAGCTCCTTTGTGGGCAACCTGCTGAGGAGAGTCTCAAGGGCCAGATAGCGAGGCCTGGAGGGCCACATCTGGCTGCCACTCTTGAGTTTCCCCCTTCCCTGAGTTATTGCTTTTCATTCTCATGGCATGCTGGCAGTTCTCTCTTGGGCACATGGTTTGGGAATTGGTGCTTTTTATGACACCACTTGCACGGCACGTGGGCAATCATTACTACTTCATACCGTAGTGTAAGCAAAATAACTTTGGAGGCTTGTTGTGTTGCCTTGAGGTCTTACTCGACCCAACTCCTTCAAGTGTGCTGTTTACATCACTTTCGCAGATTGGTGTGGAAATGGAGTTTTTCAAGGCCTGGTGCTCATAATTGAATTTAGAAGCCCCAGAAGAGACGGAAACGAAGTTATGAAAGAAGAGAAAAACCGCTTTTATTTTGGACCGATTCTTTCCAGTTGCAAATATATCACTTCTTTGTTCTGTTGACATAATAATTTATTTTGGAATGGGAATCTCTGCTTATTACCACCAGACTAGGAATCTCCCCAGGGTAAACAACCAGTTAAAAGGATTTGCAAAATATGCAACTTTCCTGGGCTGCTGAGTTACTTTTCTTTCTGTCGTGTTTCCAGACCTCAAGAATTTCCCAGTCTGACGAAGATAGAGAAGGCGGCTGGGACGCCTGGGGTGCTTGGAGTGATTGTTCGCGTACTTGCGGAGGAGGAGCATCCTATTCTCTAAGGAGATGCTTAAATGGCAGGTTGGTCTTTCATATTGCACTTTGAAGTCACGAATGATACAAAACAGGAAGGGGGTGGGTGGGGGGTTATTCAGAGGCCGAATCTCCAAACACAGGAGATCTGGGGTGGTTACATTAAAATCTGTTTCAGTAAAGGAAAAACTAAATAGATGCAACTAAGGTACGGTATTATTCAGTACTGGAAAATAACACAAGGGCTTACTGCAGGAGGGGGGGGGGGGACTTTTGACCCTTGAGATATTGCTGCTCTAGAGAGCCAGTGTCTAGTTGAACTACAGAACTTGTTCCCACGGTATGGCCACCAACTTAAATGGCATTAATAGACCAATTCATGGAGGACAGGGCTATTGATGGCTACTAGCCACAACAGCGATGTGCTTTCTCCATGGTTGAAGGCAGCAACGCTTCTGAAAGCCAGTTGTTGGAAGCCGCAAAAGGGGAGAGTGCTCTGGTGCTTCTTATGGTGGGATGCAGGTGGCACTGTGGTCTAAACCAGTGCTCCCCAACCTTTTTATCGCCGCAGACCAGTCAACGTTTGATAATTTTAGTGTGGCCCGCTGAGGGGGGGACGTTTATTGTTTATATTTTATTTAGATTGTTTTGATTTAATAATTTTAATTTAATTGTATTTAATGATCCTTAGGCGGCCCAGTACCAATTGATCCATGGACCGCTACCGGTCCGTGGCCCGGGGGTTGAGGACCACTGGTCTAAACCACTGAGCCTCTTGGGCTTGCTGATCAGAAGGTTGGTGGTTCAAATCCCCACGGCGGGGAGAGCTCCCATTGCTTTGTCCCAGCTCCTGCCAACCTAGCAGTTCGCAAGCACGCCAGTGAAAGTAGATAAATAGGTACTGCTGTGGCAGGAAGGTAAACAGTGTTTCCATGCGCTCTGGTTTCCATCACGGTGTTCCGTGCGCCAGTAGCGGTTTAGTCATGCTGGCCATATGACCTGGAAATCTGTCTGTGGACAAATAGCGGTTCTCTCGGCTTGAAAGCAAGATGAGCGCTGCACCCCGTAGTCACCTTTGACTGGACTTAACGGTCCAGGGGTCCTTTACCTTTTACTTTAGCTTGTTCTTTTGGCTTTCCAGAGGCATCTAGCTGGCCTTGTCTTATGGCCCTGCCTCCCGTAAGATGAGTATTTGCTCATGAATAACTGGCTTGGTGCGATTTGGAGGGCTCTTGTTGTTAATCCTGTAAATCATTTGTCAAAACAGACTGCTGGTAAACAGTATAATGCTTTATGAATAATATTTCAGAAACGTCTCAGTGAGTTGTGACTTTGCACAGATGTAAGCCTAACAGGAAAAGCTGTAACTGCTTCATCAGATAGTCATCCTTACTTAATCATCTTTTCTGTTAAATCTGAGAAGCCGTAACATATATCCAGTATTCAAGAAAATTATTTATGGGAAAGGGTAGCCTTTAAATGTTACTCTACTTGGTCATTCCTTTCAAACTTTGTTTTTTTCCAGGAACTGTGAAGGCAGGAATATTCGATATAAAACCTGCAGCAATAATGTGAGTCTCATCTGTCTTTTTGTTTGACTGCTCTAATTGCCATAAAACAATGCAGCTGTAAAGCTTCAGACATTCTACTTAATGCTTTTTGTTTTTGTTTTACAAAAGAACGACAGAGCCTTAAATGTTTATTTTTGCCTAGCAGTGATGACAAAATTTGCATGCGCTATTCCTAAACAGTTGTGCAACATGAATGCATTTTTCTTCCTATTTTGCTGCACAGGAAACAGAACTCGTTGCATTTATGTGACTCTATTCAAATAAAGTCAGCATTTAAGTCCCATTGATTTTTGATGGAAGAACGTTAAACACCTAAATGGATCAATTTGGGCTTTAAAAGTGTTTAACTTGGTCTAGATTTTGTCCCTGTGCCAAAACATGTCAAGATCACCTTCTGTAAAGCCACCCACTTAACCTGTTACTGCTCAGCAAAAACAAACACAGAAGCTAGCATGTGTTCACATACTGCATATTGATCTCCTGAAATATGAGTTATATATGACTTGCTATGTTTAACATAATGACATCATTTATTTAGTAGCATCAATGGCCCTTAACGGAGCAACTCAAGCAAAAAAAGAAAAAGGGGGGGGGGAAGCCAATTTCCTGCCCCAAGAATCATACAATCTGTGTTTCCAGAGTGGGAGAAGGTTACTCACGGGGCTCTAGACAAGTGTTTGCAGGGTCTGGAAAGTGGTAAGGCTTTTTCAGGGGAAATGTGCCTTGAAGGTGTCATGAGTTCCTAAACTCCTGAAGCTACTGAAACCAGGAGAAATGATTCCTATGCCAAAGAGATGATACAGGTGGTAGGGGGATGCAGAAACCCCTTCATTCCTCTTTGGTAGCAGTTCCAGCATGAATGATACCTAGCAAAATCGGGCACAGAGTCTCCAGTGTCTCCCCAAGGAAACCACTGCAACAGAAGTTGTGGAAAACACAGCCCAAAGTTCTAGCTCCTCCTCCTGAGATGCCTAGACAGGGAGCTGTGATCTGCATTTCTCAGACACCACATAGCATATGGAAGCCCTCAGAATAGTTTAGAGATAGTGACCGCTTGTCAGCTGGGGCATGTAGCCGAAGGTCAGGGTAGCCTACCATTGCCTTCAAAGGATTTTACAATCCTCGTTAGATTCCTGTTTAATTTTGGCTTTTTGTTGTATGTAGTTTGTTGGATTGTTACTTCTCCTCCTTTACAAAGGGTGCGTGTGCGCGATATTAGATGTAGAAACAACAGGGTCGCTAGACAGTGTTGTGCAAGGAGAAGGGGTGAAAAACAGAAAGCTCACTTTGTGCTTCATTCCAACCTGGCGCCCGGGCTCTGTGCTAACTCCACAGTTGTGCACCCTTAGCTACTCGTTTTAGAGCAAGGCTGTCTTTCTTAATGATGCAACAATAGCGTTCTTTGGTCCAAGATCTGGAAACGATCTGTGCGCCTTTGTAAATGCAGTTTGTAAAATAAACTGCTGGCGGTATTCTTCTTATCCAGGGCTAAACTGTCTGATGGTGGCTCTGTGGATTGTCTCCCACATCTTTCCCCCCCAGAATTTCGTTGCTTTTGTATAAGGTTCTGTTTTGTTTTCTAGTTGGTAAAGTGCTCTACTGATGCACATTGTTTTGGGCTCTCTTCGTCCGGAGCCAAACGTGCAAAGAGCCAGAGAGTCAGAATAGGAGACTAGAGCCAAGAATTAATCCAAAGTCAGAATCAGGAATGTGTGCTGGATTGGAGCCTGCGGGTGGGGGGAAGGATTGCGCCACAGCTAGGATAGGACTTCAAGCCAAGAGAACAAGTCTAAGCAAGATAGGAAACAAGACATAATACCAGGTTACAGGAATCAAAGCATTAGGGTGGTGTCAGGAGTCATGGAAAGTTCCACAAGGTAAAGCCAGGAAGAGGAGGAGGAAATGCAGGTTCAACAATAAAAAAGTGGCTGCTTCCTTGAGGGGCTTTGCCCCTGAAGCAGTGTTTGTACATTACCTTTTCACACACCCCAAGGATCATCGGTGGATCACTGTTCCAAACTGGAGCTGCCACCAGGGGACAAAACAGAGGTTGGGCATACTGGACGCTTGCTTCCCATACCATTACTGCTTTAAGATATACTATCAATCAAGTGACGGGTTGCCCAGGTCTCTTTGGATTACGGTTCCCATCATCCCCAAGCACCAGCCATGCTAGTGGGGACAACATCCAGAGGGCCAGAGGTCTGCCACGGCTGATCTAATGCAAAAAATGCTAGGGGTCTTGAACGAGGGACCTTGGTGACCATTTGCAGATCCTTAATGCAAACCACGGGGTGCCAAACTGGTCCATGGACCACCAGTAATCTGTGAGCTTCATTCAACTGGTCCGTGACATGTCCATATTAAATGTGCATAGAGTGATAGAATTGTAGAGTTGGAAGATACCCTAAGGATTATCTATTCCAAACCCCTTCAATGCAGGAATATGCAGATGTCCCATACGGGAATTGAACCTGTAACCTTGGCGTTGTTAGCACCATGCTCTAACCCAGGCACCCCCAAACTTCGGCCCTCCAGATGTTTTGGACTACAATTCCCATCATCCCTGAACACTGGTCCTCTTAGCTAGGGATCATGGGAGTTGTAGGCCAAAACATCTGGAGGGCCGCAGTTTGGGGGGGCCTGCTCTAACCAACTGAGCTGTTTATTTCTTCTTCTCCTTCCTTATATTGTATAATGTGGAATGAAAATTGTAAAGCATCAAAATACAAAATAAAATAAAAACAGGACTAAAAACACAATTAGACATCGTGCAGCATTTAGCAGAGCGGATGAGCCACAGTTGGTAGAAAAATCATGGAAGCGATCTGCCAAGACTGTCCGCGGGTCCCTGGGGAAAAGGGTTTGGGAACCACTGTGCTAGGAAGCTCAGCAGAAGAGGGAGCTGTTGCCTGCTGCCCTTGGGCGCCACCACTACAGATGGCCAGACAGAGGTACTGCAGCTGACTCGGCAGCTGTTGGTTAACCTAAAGGGGCGGTGAGCTGTCTGACTTTTTGCTTCACTTCTCCAGTCCAACAAGCCAGTCCCGTCACACTGCAGGAGAAGGGCCTGTACAATCTAATACTTCTCCATACCAAAATAAATAAATCATTGAACACAGAAATTCTCCTTCCCTTAAAATCCTTCCCCCCCTGGCATCTGGGTTTATTCCCCCCCCCCCCCACACACACACATGGCAGCCCTTTTAAAAAATAATAATGGAATATTTAATCATATAAGCCACAGCTCTGTGGTAGAACATCTGATTTGCATGCAGAAGGACCCAAAGGGCAGACCAAAATTATATGTTATGTGGGGGATCCAAACGTTTTCTTTCAAGTAAATGCTGCCTTCATGGCTCCCACTCAGAGAAGTGGGACCCAGGGAGGGTTGTATTAGCCCACTTCACTTGTGATATTGAAATTTATTACATTTGTTTGGTGCTTTATACAGAAAACTTCTCCAAGCGACTTAAGCTAAATGCAGATAACTATTTAAATTTTTTTTTTAAAAAAAACCAACAATTAAAAAATGTACAATACAGTGGTACCTTGCTTCTCAAGCGCCTTGGTACTCAAACAAATTGGAACCCAAACACCACAAACCTGGAAGTAAGTGTTCCGGTTAGTGAACTTTTTTCGGAAGCCGAAGATGCTCCGTTTTGAGTGCCACACTTCTGTTTTGAGTGTTACGCTGAAGTCTGTCTGTTTTTGCTTTTTTGCTTTTTGTTTTTGCGGCTTTTTTTGTTTTATTTTTGTGACTCTGTGGAACCCAGTTCAGCTACTGATTGATTGATTGATTGTGTGACTGGAGTACATGGTTTATTGCTTTCATTTTATGGATCAGTGGTCTCTTTAGATAGTAAAATTCATGTTAAGTTGCTGTTTTAGGGGTTGTTTTTAAAAGCCTGGATTAGGTTAATCCATTTTGCATTACTTTCAATGGGAAAGCGCGCCTTGGTTTTGGAACGCTTTGGTTTTGTACCTAAAATGCTGGTCCTATAACACGATGAGAAGGACAAGCCCTTCCTTACTCCGCTAAAAGATCACCGTAGAGGCCTGTCACCTGAAAACTGATAATGATTGCCCCATGAGCATCTCCCAGGGAGAGCACTGCTCAGAAGGGAATGGGGAATATCACTGCAAAAGCCTATTGTCTTTTGGCCGCCCTCTGCACCTCCTGTGGGTGAGGCACACAGAGATTTCTCAGCCAAGTTGCTTTCCGGATCAAAGCTGCTTCCCTCCACCCCAGCTGGGGAAATACAGGGCATACGTAATTTTTTGATTGGAAAACAGCACCAGAGCGAAGAGTTAAATGCCTCCTTCCCCGCTGTTTCTGTGCCCCACTCAGATTAACTGCGCTCTCCATCCCCCCATTCCATCCATCTCTCTCTCCCCCCCCCCCCGCCTTAGTCTACATCTCCCCTAGATTCTGGAATTACACCAGACAGTGAATATACACTTCAAAAATATTTTGGCACTCCAGTTTTATAATGCTGTTTTATTGCTTTGTGCATTAGCTGCCTTGACATTTTTTTAAAACAACAACAACAACAACAACAACACAGGCTTTAAATAAATAACAATGAGAACTAGAAACTTTTAAACTTTTAAAACTTTTAAAAAGGTTTAAAGGTTCTTAGAACGTTGAAATCTCCAGCCCGTGTTACATCCAGTGACTTTTCTGCAGCTCGATGGGAATCATGGCACAAACTCAGCACTTGCTTATAAATATAGTGTGTGTTTCCTGGACTCGGTGGTGGATTACCGTTCTAAAATATGACTGTTACACCCTCCAGTGGGAGGTTCTGCTTAGTGGATGTATTGAATCATTTTAATCTCTCATAAAACTAGCCAGCTCCTCGCCCACTTTTATAAAAGCTGGCTGGTGCCAAATGGCTTCTCCACCAAGACAGCACACAAGTCTTGTAAAAAAAAGACTGTTGAGTTGCTACGGTCTTCCCTCCTCCTTTTTCCTTGGATGGGTTTTGGAAGGGTTGAGCCACATAATGGAGCAAACCGCTGGCATCTACCAATGGAACAAACACTTGGGTGAGTCAAGTCCTGCAGATGAAAAAAAAAACCCTCATATCGGATACAATTCCTAATTGCTCCCTCTTTTTGCAAATAAGCCCACCTGTCTTGTTCCATTTCATCCTGCTTTGCCATCTGTGTATTACATTTAATTCTGAGTTGTCTGATACACTCTCAGGCCAAGATCATGGGCAAGACACAAAAATCACACATGTTCGGCATATGAATATATATATATATATATATATATATATATATATATATGGAATTCTTTCATGACAATGGAACTATGCCATGCCCAAGGAACCCATATTTCCTACAAGACAGGGTGTATGTGCAGTTTGTTCCAGCCTTGATGATGATGATGATAATAATAAATTTTATTTATACCCCGCCCTCCCTGGCCAAGAAAACAAAAAAAAAACCATAAACAACAACAACAACAACAACAACAACAAAAGTTGATTAAAATATAAGTTAGAATACAGTTTAAAATGCAGCCTCGTTTTAGTGGTAGCCTATAGATCAAAGCCATAAGGGGAGAAAACGTCAAATATTCACCGGGGCCCAACTATCCACGCTGGTCCTACATGGGCCAGCAAAAAGAGCCGAGGGAAAATTTATATACAAATCCCATATAAGCGGTTCTATTAAAAAAATAAAAATGAGAGGGGGGGGGTTAGACTGAGTCCAGCCCAAAGGCAACAACTCCATCTTGCAGGCCCTGCGGAAAGATGTCAAATCTTGCAGGGCCCTGATCTCCTCGGTAGGGTGTTCCACCAGGCTGGGGCCAGAGCTGAAAAGGCCCTGGCCCTGGTTGAGGCAAATCTATCCTCCTTGGGGCTCGGGACTTCCAAAGTGTTGTTATTTAAAACCGGCATAACCAGGTTCTGGGGAATTGCTGGGGAATGACCTGAGTGGAGGCCATCAGACACCGACCTCAGCAGTAAGGACCAGCTCATCACATGAACACACACATACACACGCACACACGTGTGTTTTTTTTTCTGAATCATGCCATTGGCCCATCTAACTCAGTATTGTTTAAATTAACTGGCAGCATCTCTTCAGGGTTTCAGACAGGATTTCCTCACTCCTACCTGGAGATGTCAGATACTGAACCCAGAACCTTCTGCATGAAAAGCAGGTACATGAAAAGCAAGACACAACCTTGATGGCAGAAAGTGAGGAGGAATTAAAGAACCTTTTAATGAGGGTGAAAGAGGAGAGCACAAAATATGGTCTGAAGCTCAACATCAAAAAAAACCTAAGATCATGGCCACTGGTCCCATCACCTCCTGGCAAATAGAAGGGGAAGAAATGGAGGCAGTGAGAGATTTTGCTTTCTTGGGTTCCATGATCACTGCAGATGGTGACAGCAGTCACGAAATTAAAAGACCCCTGCTTCTTGGGAGAAAAGCAATGACAAACCTAGACAGCATCTTAAAAAGCAGAGACATCACCTTGCCGACAAAGGTCTGTATAGTTAAAGCTATGGTTTTCCCAGTAGTGATGTATGGAAGTGAGAGCTGGTCCATCAAGAAGGCTGATCGCCGAAGAATTGATGCTTTTGAATTATGGTGCTGGAGGAGACTCTTGAGAGTCCCATGGACTGCAAGAAGATCAAACCTATCCATTCTGAAGGAAATCAGCCCTGAGTGCTCACTGGAAGGACAGATCGTGAAGCTGAGGCTCCAATACTTTGGCCACCTCATGAGAAGAGAAGACTCCCTGGAAAAGACCCTGATGTTGGGAAAGATGGAGGGCACAAGGAGAAGGGGACAACAGAGGACGAGATGGTTGGACAGTGTTCTCGAAGCTACGAACATGTGTCTGAGCAAACTGCGGAAGGCAGTGGAAGACAGGAGTGCCTGGCATGCTCTGGTCCATGGGGTCACAAAGATTCAGACATGACTAAACGACTAAACAACAACAACAACAACAACACTCCCTCTCCAGCAGCCAGCAAAGAGTGCCCCAGGGTTAGCATTGCAAGTATCCAGCCTAGTGGGTGCCCACTTGGTTTCCACCCCAGGGCCAGGGAGGGGTTCCAAAATTTTAAAAAGCATTTTTTGCAGAAAAAAACAAATGTGCTTGGTATTGCATCTACAAAGTCTGGCATGCTCCTTTTTCAAAAGCTGGAAAGCAGACCCCCCCCCCCAATAGAGGAGTATAGAAAAAACAGTAAATTAATGAGACTGTTCTGCATACATACTTTTGTAAGAAACCAGACTACAGACTTTAGGCCTTAAATATTCAAGGAATGCATTGTTATTTGTTATTATCTTCTTTGCAGTAGGTCAGGTTCTCATTTCTAGATTAGGGCCTAGGGGGTTATATGTTTTGTTCTTTATTTGGAATGCAGCACACTCTTCACAAGATGTGGCTGTTCTGTACACCTTTTGCTATACTAAAGCAGGTATGGCGTTGAAAACTAGACTATTTCTGGTCGATGCCACTTTTTCATGCATTCGCGCGTAAGTCCGGACCATCTATTTTCCACATTAAGCTGTGATTATTTTACACTGTCACACTTTTTTTTTAAATGTATGCTTTTTTAAATATTGTGTGTGTGTGTGTGTGTGTGTGTGTTTATAGTATATGAAGTGCATATATAGAGAGAAAGAGAAAGAGAAAGAGAGAGAATATGGAGAGCTCCCTAGACTCCATCAATGTTGGTGAAACTGGGAAGCTATTTCTCAAAGCCTGCACTGCCCAACCTCATTTTTTGCAGCCCCGATGCCTCCTGAACCAGCCTCGTTCTTCCATCCTAAGAGACTGCTACATTCGACTCAGAGAACAGCCCATTAATTTTAGCTGGCCTACCCATGAGTGGAATTAACACTGGACACAACTCAGAATTCCTTCTGTTTCCTTCATGTTTTTTCCTTGCTTTTAAAATTGTTTCCCTATAGCAGGTTCTCTCCATAGGAGAGAGCATGGGTTGCGGCAGGGCTAACAAGACGACCCAGGGCTTTGGGGGCGGGTCTGATATTTGGCTTTGATTGGAGGTTTGATTGTTGCTGGGGATTTTTGCTTGTTGCAATTTGTTGATTGACAGCCCTTGCTATGTTTAAGCCGAAGGAGCAGTTTGTGCTATCTCTTTGCTGCTCGCTTCGAATCTCCCGCCCACCCTCCGCTTTCTTTAGGCCCCTTTGCTTTGACCTTGCAGTGCCTGTCTAGGGGTCGCCTGTATTCAGGGGCCTGGTAGGAATTTTGCCACTTGGCTGATTGGCTGGTGTCAGGTGGTTTTTGCCTACCATACTGCAATTAGTCACAACTTGTAAGGTTGCGGTTAGTCATTGGTTGAAATAAATTGGTCGAGGGGTACGGATTTTGGCTGGGCCTGACCCTCATGTGATTGCTGCTGCCATATAGAAGTATTCCGTTAAAGGAATCCCGGGCTCCACATGTTTGTCTGTTTATCCCCGCTAGGGGTCAGGACCACGCATGAGCCTTGGGGAGCATCTGGGGAGAGGACAAAGAAGGGCTTGTGCCTCCTGACCCGTCCTCTCTCAGGGGGTGCTTACTTTCTGACTCCCCTACTAGGCTAGAGGGAGTCAGATCTGTCCCAGGCGGGAGACAGATGGCTGGGAACCAATGACTAAGCAACCATTCACATTTGATTGTATTTTAATAAAAAAGTTGTGGCCAAATTTTAATGCCAAAAACCTTAACAAAAATTATGGAGTCTGTGTGAGTTACTGGGGGGTCCTCTTGGTGCCTCGGCACGCAACCTCTTTTTAGGGAGAACAATTCAAAGTGGCAGTATGTTACCTCCTTTTCCCAGTCTTCTCCCTCTGACCACTCATCCTTGTCCCACCACCAACTTCTCAGGCTCTGAACTTTCTTGCCTTTGTGGTTCCCCATCTGGTTCCTCGCACCATTCCTCTGTGTCTTAACAGTCCATGACAGCGCATTAGTAATTTGCCCCTTAGGAATCAGTGGAAATTGTCAACTCGTCAAGCAATCCCTGCTGGGGGATTGTGGTACCTTGGCAAAAAAATGTTTGCCCACCCCCACTGTCAGCTCTTCCTAGTAACATTTTGCAAATAAGGAATTCGGTCTCAGCTTTGATTGGAATTTGCCAAAGTTACAGACTTGTGTGAGAAATACGGTAGTATATAACATTGCATAATTGATTTGTCTGCAAAGGCTGCTTCACTCCTTGATACAGTACACCCCTAAAATCCACCTAGAGAATACAAATGTCGTTTTTATTAAAACAACAAGAATCATTTTACCATGAAATTGATTTCATCTGGATTTGTAAGTGTATAAATAGTAAAGATCAGAAGAGTCAAGTGGAATAAGTAGGTCTCAGAATAATATTAATGATATTTCAATCATAAAATGGATTTGCGGTTACCAACAAAAGCGTTTTCTGGGATTATTAACCACTGCTGTTCACCTGCTTGCTTTTAAAATAAAAATATATGTATGCCTTAAGATGTTTTTATGGGTATCTCATCAAAATGAACTACATAAGCTATTCTTTTATATAGTGCCCAATGAGATTTTTCAATCTTTCTTAAGCCCTGTGTTTTATATTTCCATTTCTATATATATATATATATACGGCTACATTCTAATGCTATGATGTGCAGAATATGGAACTGTTTAAGATAATCCTTATGGGTCCTATTCATAGGGGGGGGCACACTTATTTAGGCCATTTCCACATAAATCTTACGTCCTTCTATGCCAAGAAGCCTGCTGTGCATTTGCCAACACGACTTGGCCCTCATTTAGCAAAAATAATAATAAATACTTTAAAACAAAACAAAACAAAACATTGTATTAATCCATATTTTCCACATAAACTCATACCTTGCCCTTGTGTCTTTTCAATCCCAAGCACTCATTGCATTAATTGAATAATAACAGTTAAATAATTCCTCGTTTTGCTATATGGTAATGCAGGGGCCTTTCAGTTTTTCAGGTGCTGGACCTGCCTTTATGCCTCTGAATACCAGTTGATGGGAATTGCAGGTGGGCAGAGTCCTATTGTGCTCATGTCCAGCTTGTAGGCATCTGGCCAGCCAATGGGAGAACAGGATGCCGTACTAGGTGGACCCTTGGCCTGATCCAGCAGGACTTTTGCATTCTTTAACCCCAGCCTGCAACCTGGGGCTGACCTTAAATTAGCAATTGGGTAAACTCAGTATCTCTGAAGCAAGAACTGCATTGTCTTTACATGATGCCAAACATGTAGCAGCAACAGATATAAGAAGCCAGTGATTTCCCTTCTGACGTGTACTTGTCACAATCGGGTCTGCTTAAATTCTCTTGCAGTTTAGTTTTTACGGAATGCTATGTTGCTCATGTAATCCTATTTAAATTACTGTACGGTGGTACCTCGGCTTACGAAGGCGATCCGTTCCGCGGCGCTCTTCGTAAGTCGAAACCTTCGGATGTCGAAGCGTCCATTTTGCGCATGCGCTAAGCGCGATTTTGCGCTTTGCACATGTGCAGACCACGTGCACTGCTTCTGCGCAGGCACAGAACGCGCATGCGGCGAAAATACTTCCGGGTTTACTGACTTCGTGAGTCGAAACCTTCGGAAGTCGAGGTACCACTGTACTTTTCCTTGTATAAGACGAGGGTTTTTTAAAACTATGAAATAATGTTTAAAAACAGTCTTATACACGGATAGTGCATGGGGGGAACGAGTGATTGGTTGCAGCCGCGAGTAGGAGCTTGTCAGCGGCGATTTGGTGGGTGATTAGTGGCTGCTGTTGGTGAGCAGGCACACGCTTGTTGTCTTCAGCGGCGTTTGTCAGTTGGATTAGTAATTTTCGGCATTCCCACCCCCAAAAAGCTCAACAACCATGGGCAATTCCCCCCTCCCCTCTCCCCCCATTTTCTTAAATTTGAGTCCCCCAAAATAGGGGTCATCTTATACATGGGGGGGGGGCGTGTTATAGATGGAAAAATATTGATACATAAATTACATAATGTATGCAACTGTTTATGTAACCTACACAACTGACATTCATTTCAATTTAAAGGAAACATCAAAACAGTGTACAGTGGTACCTCGAGTTACAAACGCCTCAGGTTACAAACACATCAGGTTACAAACTCCGCTAACCTGGAAGAGTTACCTCGAGTTGAGAACTTTGCCCCAGGAAGAGAACAGAAATCGTGTGCTGGCGGCGTAGCGGCAGCACAAGGCCCCATTAGCGAAAGCACACTTCTAGTTAAGAACATTTTCAGGTTAAGAACGGACCTCCAGAACAAATTAAGTTCATAACTAGAGGTGCCACTGTAAAAACAATTGCGCATCATTTGCAGACTTGAAAACATAAACAATGCAAGGTTCTCTCTGACAACCCACTTGTACTTTCCCAAGTATCCATATCCTGACCTTATTGTTCATTGCTCTCCACTCGCCAGTTCCGACAACGCTTGAAGCACCTAGGCCACCTCCCTTCATCCAACGTGGGCCCTAAACTGGATCATCTAGCTCCTATTTCCTGATCTCTGCTCCCCCCCCCCAAATCTACTCATAGTGCCATGCTAGACCTGACATAAAACGAAGACACATTTTTTAACATCAAGGGAAATAATGGGATTTTGCTTACTTGGTCAAGCTTGCAAGCTTTATAAATATGAAAGAAAGAAGGCAGCAATGTGAATTATTTATACAGGAGTTTATTTTTTCACTGTTGTAATGACCAAGTAAAAGAGGCAATTCAGCAGCATGCAGTGTTAGGAGTAATTTGAGTAAAGTAAGTCTATTAGCATGTGTGTGTCCCCCCCCCCTGTCTTATTTCTCATGTCACTCCCTTTTGATTTATGAAGAATCTGCAACGGCTGACTTTGTGGTTACTTAAGTCCCACAATATTAAATTGTTACAGATTATACTTGGCTAAACTATATATATTTATGTTGATTGCTTTATTGCATGCAACTGGTCTAAAATACCAGATCAGAGAATTATGGTATATTGTTAGCTAACCTAAGCGACAAACAAATAAATAATGGCAAAAAAAAGTTGAAGGGATTATTCATAAGCAATACATGATGGTGGTTTTTTGAAGTCATTTCTATCCTTCCCTTGCTATATGTCAGGCATCGGCAAACTCAGCCCTCCAGATGTTTTGGGACTACAACTCCCATCATCCATAGCTAACTGGACCAGTGGTCAGGGATGATGGGAATTGTAGTCCCAAAACATCTGGAGGGCCAGAGTTTGCCTATGCCTAGGCTACAGTCTTATATACATTTTACTGAAAAGTAAGTTTCACTGAGCTCAGTAAACAGAGCCGTCTTAAGCATATCGGGCGCCTGGGCGCCGTGGTGCGACAATCCCTCCGGCGCAGCCCCCCCCCGCCCCGTTTCCCAGCACGAATGGCTGGCGGGCGCTTCGTGCAGCGCGGCGCGCGCCCCCGGCGCACTGCGCCCCCCAGCCCTACCCTAGGGCCGGCCCTGTCAGTAAAAGTTGCTTCTGAGTAGACCTGCCTTGGAGTGCTCTATCAGTCAGGAAAAGAATAATATACACTCCAACCTTATAGATGCCTGCTCAACTGTAAGTCCAGTTTGGTTAAATGAGGCTTGCTTGCGGGTAAACAGGAGAGTAAAAATGCAGCTGTAGTTGTGGAATGAGACGTTTGATTTGGAGGAAAACCTTGTTCTCCTTTTCTTTCCAGGACTGCCCTTCAGATGCTGGTGATTTTCGAGCTCAGCAGTGTTCAGCCTACAATGACGTCAAGTACCATGGGCATTTTTATGCATGGATCCCCGTCTATGATGATTCCGGTTCTCCATGTGCCCTCAAGTGCCAAGCTTTGGGGAAACCCTTGGTGGTGGAGCTTGCCCCCAAAGTTCTGGATGGTACTCGTTGCAATGCCAAATCTCTGGATATGTGCATCAGTGGCATATGCCAGGTACGGCAGCATTTACCTACTTGATTACTTGTTTATTTAATACCCTGCAGTACAGCACGCATCTTCAGAAGATCCTGCCACAACAGATTTGCCTGCTGGCAAAAGGAAGGCATTTTTATAGGGTGAACACAGGTGGAAAGCCCACTGTGGTCAACTTTGGCTAAGGATAGGGGAGAAATTGGATTCAGTTCACAGATAAAGGCCAGCTTAATTAATCCTCCCTTTGCGAAGCACACAAACCGAAACACAGCCGTCCTTTGGAATTCGCACTTTTTGCAGTGCGGTTCCTCCCACCGAGTAATGTGTACAGAAACACGTGTGCTCATGTCACATGCTCGTGTAAATGCAGGTGTTAGTGAAAACAGCATGCAAAGATACATTATATTTGGGGGAAATTGTATATTAGGTGAAACTGCGTACAAAAATGTGTATATTGTCACTAATATGCTGGTGTGCCCAACTGTGCTGGTAGAACATTTGACTGCTGGACCAAACAGTATCTCACTGCATGTTGCTGCAATCCAGAAGCTTCCGTTATCGGCCGCTGGATCAAGCCCCCAAATGACTGCAGGGAGCTGGATATGGTGACTACCTGCCTCAGGTCGGCTTCAGGTATAGCTGCCTACTGGTGTCACCAGGCCCTTGCGCACTCCAACTGCAGTATTTTGTAGAATGCAATTCTCTCCTTAAAGCAGGGCGTTTATTCCTGTTCGGATGGCTGTGCAGCTTGCAGTGTGGCCTGTTGGGTTTTGTGTGTGTGACATGTTTCCTCCCCTTACGTCTAGACTAATTTGTGAACCTTTGGAAGCGTTCGATAGTTTAAAAATTGTGTGCGGCGCTGGGTGCTCCAGGGAACACCTCAAACCTGACAGGTAGTAATAGAGCGGTAGCGACTTGGCTGCAAGTATTCCTAAACGCAGTTGTTGTGATTACCTCGTGTTCCTATGGAGCAAGCTTCTTCTCTTGCATGTTAAAATTAGCAGTTCCAGGAAACAGGTGTTTTAAGCATCAAGGGAACAGGATCTAGAGATATTCTGGGATTCTATGAAAGTTTTGTTCTTTGGTATATGGCGGGGACAAGTCCAGCTCTCCAGGGGAAAAATGTGGGATTTGTGGTCCAACTCAGTATGGCAATTCTCACATTCTTAAGAGGAATCTATTTTTTTTTACTTGGGGGCCAGAGTGGCAATTCTAAAGCGAGCAGTAGCCACTCCAATATCTCATCCTGTCTCTTCCTCATGGCCATCCCTCGTCCCACTCACATAGGTAGGTTATTGCTCTTAAAGACACATTATTGTTTTCTCGTTTTAATCAACATTTTATTTCTCTTTCCAAAATGCATAAAACTCGAGCTCTTAGGTCAGTAAACAGGACTCAGCTTTTTAATCCTTGTTTCAAGAATAGAACAGGGGGAAGAAAAATACTCCACTGGGTTTTATCCACTGCTAGTCCTACTCAGAGGAGACCCACTGAAGTTATTGGACGTGACTAACAGGTTCATTAACTTCTATGGCTCTACTCTGAGAATAATTTAGTTGGATAGAATCCATTAAACTTTACAGTTTGGTTTAATTGCTTCTTGGGTACCATTTGTCTCCCTTGCCCTCACCATCCATGTGGGATGCTCTCTCCAAGGAAGCTTGCCTGATGCCTTCATTGCATATCTTTAGGTGCCAGGCAAAAGCATTCCTCTTCTCTCAGGCTTTTCACTAGTTAGACAATCTGTGGCTTTCTGAACTGTGGGGGAGGGGGTATTATTTTTATTAATGTATGTATGTATGCATGCATGCTGTAAACTGCCCTATGATCCTTGGATGAAAGGTGGCATAGAAAATAAATAGCTAGGTACCCTGGAAGAAAAGAAATTGCTTAAGAACACAAGAAGGGGCCTGCTGAATGAAGCCAATCTAAACCAGCATCTTGTTCTTGCAATGGCCAGTCAGATGCTTATGAGTAGTTTGTAAGCAGGACCCAAGCACATGAGCACCCTCCTCTCCTGTGGTTTACAGCAACTGGCATTCAGAAAAATCCTGTCCTCCACGTTGTCCTTCATGGATCATGTCTTTCTACCACACCATTCTATTTGTCCTTCCAGTCCAGCATTGGCTGCTGAGAATTCTCAGGGACTCAAGCACAGGCCTTTCTTATTACCGTCTGCTATATGTCCATTTGAATGGGAGATTCTAGAGATTGAACCTGGAACCTTCTATTTGCAATGCATATTGTCACTCTGAGCAGCAGCTTGGACAAGAAGGGGGCCGGCCAGTTCTGTCAGTCAAGTAGCACTGTTGACACAGGAGATTGAGATCAACTCAGGACACTGCATCATGCCCAGTCCCGTGCTGGAGACCGTCGGATTGAGGGCCTTGAGCCACAAACCCTGAATCAGGACAGCTGTGCCCTTGGAGTCTGCATGCCCCGAGAAACTGGCACTCTCCACACCACTGACTCCCATCCCAATGTCAGGCCATCAGTGTAGGCCATGGGCCTAGAGGGAATTGTCCGATAGGAGCAGGAGTACTAGGTTCCAAGCCAAAGCTCTGCCCCTTTAAGGCTATCCACTTTTCAAAGAAAAGGCAGGGCTTGGAAGGGGTGATCTGGCCAGTGGTACCTTGGGCTAAGAACTTAATTGGTTCCGGGCTGCCAGTCGCACCCTGAAAAGTACTTAATCCGAGCAGCGATCGTGCGCGAAGCTTTGATAGAGTGCTTCTTCTGCGCATGCGCGAACCGTGCAGATCGCTTCTGCGCATGCGCGCGCCGCAGAACCCAGAAGGAAACACTTCTGGGTCTGTGGAGTACTTAAACTGAAAGTACTCAAACTGAAGTGTACTTAACCCGAGGTATGACTGTATCAAAGGCTTCAGTCAAGCCTTACACTTCACTGGAGTAAGTTGTTCACTTGGAGCTTTCTATGGTGCTGAAATAATAGGCTTGCCTTGTTGATGCATGCCCTGTGGGCTTTTGTCAAGGTCGGTGCAGGACACACAGGGTTGAAGCTAGCTAAATCCTACCCACAGTATACCCATTTAAATTAATGATCCCAAATTAGTCATGTCCATTGATTTCAGTGAGTCTACTCTTAAGTAGGACTAGCATTGGCCATAACCCATGTGCTGTACCATTGATCTACAGTCTGAACCTGTTTCCCCACATTGATTCTTAATTCAATCGGCAATGACAATCCATGTGATTTTATTTATGGGATCTGCATACGATTACCATGTAAAATTGCGACACCACCCAAAAAACTCACCGCTAATGGTGGTAGGATAAAGAGCCTCACGATAGGTAGGGAATTATTATCACCAGAACAAACCAGCGAAACTGTGAAAGATCTGAGTATGTTGGTTAAATAGGAAACACTATTTTATTCAGATTTAGAGCCATACATGAAGAAGAGCAATAAATCCAGCTAAACAGGACCAGTGGGTTACTGGATATGCAGATTTGGCTATGTGGTGCCAGCAATGAATCAACCTTGAAAAACAAAATGTTTTATTATCCATGCATATAGATGCAGAATTTGAGGGGTGGGGGAAGAAAGCCACATTCCAAGTTTGCCAACCTTGATGGTGCCCCATTAGCCAAGGGGACTTTCTCCTCTCCCTCTTGGTTTTTATACGGGAATGAATTTATGTAGGATGTGTATGGTTTTGCAATTAGTCTCCTCTCCACAAAGTAGCTACTGCTTTATTAAATGCAGGAACGTGCACAACTCAAAAAACACTTGACATGGTTGATGTGCAGAGTAGGTGTGCACTCAGGGAAAAAGTGAGACATTTGGCAAAAGCCTAGCGTTGGGATTACGACAACCTTACTATGTATTGCACAGGGTTTTTATGTGATTTTAATGTGTTCTTCACTCATACCTACCAATCATTCTGGCACGCAGTAGTTCAGCCGCTTCTCTTAAAAGCCAGCATGTCGCACCTAAGGAGAAAGCACCCTCCCTTCTTGCCATTTCCCCTTCTGTCATTTTTAGAATAGGAAAAACAATGTCTCTACTGGCATTTGGCAAATGCAGATTCCTTTATGTTTGCTTCTATATTTATAGCATCTTTCCTAAGTGAAGGAGGGCGCAGCATTCTGTGTTGTGCGGAGAAGCACTTACATTTAGTCTCTACTATTTTGACTTTGGAGTGGCAGCCAGCTGGGCAAAGCACAGAGTGTGCTGGGCCCTGTCTCTGGAATTCTTAGAGAGCTCCATTACACCTTCAGTGACTAGTAGGAGGTTTCTCTCCTAAGGAGCCAAGAGTTCTATTTACTGAAAAGAATTTACTTGACCTGTTCATTAGTTTGGGGAGTATTTACTGGAAGCTGGGGAAGCATTCAAGACAGAGAACACGTCCCATTAACACATGTTAAACACATGTCAAAAGCCTTATTGAAATCAAGATACAGTTGTACCTCGAAAGTAGAACGGAATCCGTTCCGGAAGTCCGTTTGACTTCCAAAACATTTGGAAACCAAGGCGTGGCTTCTGATTGGCTGCAGGAAGTTCCTGCAGCTAATCGGAAGCTGCAGAAGCCCCATTGGACGTCCGGCTTCCATAGAACGTTCGCAAACTGGAACACTCACTTCTGGGTTTGCGGCGTCCGGGAGTCTAAACGTTCAAGTTGCAAGGCGTTCATCAACCAAGGTACAACTGTATACTATGTCCACAGCATTCCCCTGATCCACCAAGTTTGTAACTCTATAAAAAAAAAAAGGAAAGAGATTTGTCTGTCATGAGGTTTTTTGTTTTTCTTTTACAGAAACCCATGCTGGGTCTTATTACGGTAATCACAAGAATCCTTTTCTAAGTTGTCAGGGGATTGTTGCGGCTATTCCCGAGTAAAGACGCTACAGTCCGTTCTGTCTTTAATGGTTTTATTGTGCATACTATTTACAGTGCAGAGATAGCAGAAAACATTACCTCCTAGACACTCGCAGAATCCGGCAATGGCGCCCTTCTGCTTCGGGGCCAGCATAAAAGCTTGGGCACCCCGAAACGCCACCCTCTAACCTTGCGTTTGGGCGCGCGCCTCAATTCGGGTGCCGGAAGCAGCTGTGCTCCCTCTTCCACTTGTTGGCTAGGGCAGTGCGGAGGCTCTGATACATCGCTGAGCCGTCCCTCCTCCATTCCGCTCCACTCCTCATTCCCCCCGCCTGACCTGCTGCTCCCTCTCTCGCTGGGCGAAGTGCTGGTCAGGATGATGGGGGGGGGAGGCTCCCTATAGGGAGTCCCCCTGACATAAGTGCTCACACTTGATTGCCTGTTCTATAACCTTTCCTGGTATTGACGTCAAGCTCATTGGTCAGTTTTCTTTTTGAAGATGGGGACAAAAATTGCCTGCCTCCAGTCTGTAGTGACCTCACCTGTTCTCCGAGAATTCTCAAATATTATAGACAGGGGCTCTGAGATTACGTATGCAAGCTTCCTTAGTACCCTTGGGTGCAGCTCATCAGTCCCTAATTTGAATTCATTTAAAAGTAGCTAGGTGTTCCCTTACCACCTCTCTTTTTCCTATCTTGGGCTGCAGTTTCCCTTCTTGCATCATTTATTCTATTATGCTGGTTCTGCTTCAACAAGACTGGAATCATAGAATCATAGAGTTGGAAGAGACCACAAGGGCCATCCAGTCCAACCCCCTGCCAAGCAGGAAACACCATCAAAGCATTATTGACATATGCTTGTCAAGCCTCTGCTTAAAGACCTCCAAAGAAGGAGACTCCACCAGACTCCTTGGTAGCAAATTCCACTGCCGAACAGCTCTTACTCTCAGGAAGTTCTTCCTAATGTTTAGGTGGAATCTTCTTTCTTGAAGTTTGAATCCATTGCTCCGTGTCCGCTTCTCTGGAGCAGCAGAAAACAATCTTTCTCCCTCCTGGATCTTCTATAAGCTTGTGTTTTTGTTTAGTCTTTAGCAATACTTTTTACAAGTTTTCCCAGGACATACATTAAGCTAACTGGCCTGTTATTTCCTGGATCCCTTCTTAGGTTCTGAGACAGGACCTACCCTACAGAAGCCATGCTGCTTCTGCAATATGACTGTCATAAGATACCACTTCCGGGTGCTGTTCAGCGGCTCAGCACTGTCATGGGAATGCACTACATGATCTGCCCATCTCTCATAGTTCCCTGCTGTAGGGACTGGACTTATACGTAGAGCATTTCTTGTGGCACCTATGAATTGAGGCCACAATAAAGCATATTTCGTGATTTTATGGGACCTAGCTAATGATTTTGGTTTTTTTTTAAAAAAATATCCTTTGGGGATGGCAACCCTCCTTCCAATAATAATTAAAAAGTGCCATTTGGAAGTTTTCCTAGAATCTGGCATGTTTACCTTTCCTAGTTTAGAAAGAGGCATTCAACCATCAATATTATCGTCTTTCCTGTAAAAATAATTTTTAAAATGTGGCGGCCAGCAGCTGTCATAGAGTGCAAGTCAAGCAAAAATAGAGTGCCGTCAGAATCAAGGCTTGCAAGCTCTATTCTGCTGAGCCCTGACAGCCGCTTGGCACTGGCTACTGAGAGCTTGGCGAAGATTTTTTTTTTAAAAAAGTTAACTCGTCTAAATAAACATGTTGCCTTGCCGATGCACATATAGTTGCCTTTGTACCTGGGAGCAACAAAACATTTGCTAAAGAGGAAATAGGATTTCTACCCCTCTTTCCCAGTGGCTGCTGCTTTCGCTCATTTCTTGTCTCCAAATCTTTGGCAAGTCACACAGCGACCTATCAAGCCTTTTAACACAAGCATGATTTCACTTCCATCTGTTTTCATAACATCGAAGGGTCTTCGGTAGGCTTGCTACGCATCGCTAGTTCTCCCTCCCACTCTCCATTCTGCTTCTAATAGAATGTCTTTTTTGGGGCACCGTGCGTAATTTTTTGGCACTCATCCCCATAACTCTTCTCTACCCCCCACCCCCACCCCGCCCCGTCATTTGCATTCCACTTCACACATGGATTCAAAGCAAACAAGGTCCTTATCAGAGGAAATGAAGAACCATGGATGCAAACTCTCCAAGGGGCTGAGTTTTGCTA
This sequence comes from Zootoca vivipara, assembly GCF_965207765.1. NCBI lineage: Eukaryota > Metazoa > Chordata > Lepidosauria > Squamata > Lacertidae > Zootoca > Zootoca vivipara. The sequence goes on from NC_142596.1 coordinate 15,480,471, forward strand.
CTGAGGGAGTAAAAATCTGAAAGGGGTTGCAGAGGAGGGGAAAGTTTCTGGGAAAGTTATTTTGGTGTCCCCTTGAGAGTGCGAGGCTCAGATCAGCCAGACCACTCAATCATGACTTTGTCTGCCATTGCCTGACTCTTGTTACCAAATAAAATATTTAGGAGTTCCTATGTTAAAATGGGTCAGAGTTTTGGGAAACCTCTCTCATCAGCAAGATAGCTAAAACGTCCTCGCTACAAAAGAGCAGATTGATGCAGGTCTGTATAAGCCGAAGGGAAGGTATAAAACGTAAAAAAAAAGCAAATAGAAGGGCTTGTATATAGTCAGCATTTACCACTGGTGGAAACTGTATCTCAGCAACTTCCTCAGCATGCCTCAAATTGCTCTGTTTTTGCATCTCTTTTATCTCTTGAGATGTTGAATTGATTGCCTGCTTGTTTACTTATTTGGAGCTATTTTTCTTAGATCCTTGCTTGGAAACACACACACACACTCCATTTTGCTTTCGCTTGGCATGCATGCATAAATATAAACATACGTTTAAATAAATTAACAGGAAGGGGGCCATAGCTCAGTGGTAAACAAAATGCTTTACATGCAAAAGACCCCAGGTTCAATCCCTAGTATCCCCAGGTAGGGCTGGGAATGTCCCCAGTTAGAAACTCTGGGCGGCTGCTGCAAGTCAGCCAAGACGATACTGGAGCTGCCCTCTTACAGTGCTAAAATGTGTGGACACACCCAGTGACGCTAAATGTTAGAAGATTCAGGAAAGGGGGAAAGGGAGTATTCCTCCATACAGCACATAAAGTAGGGAATTCATTCTCAGCAGAAGCAGTGGTGGTGATGGCCATAAACTTGAAAAGAGGATTAGATCAGTTCATAGAGGATGTCTGCTAATAATGATGTTCTATCTCCACTGATAGGGACGCGGGAGGGCTTGCCGATCAGAAGGTCGGTGGTTCGAATCCCCGTGACAGGGTGAGCTCCTATTGCTCGGTCCCTGCTCCTGCCCACCTAGCAGTTCGAAAGCACATCAAAGTGCAAGTAGATAAATAGGTACTGCTCCGGCGGGAAGGTAAATGGCATTTCTGTGTGCTGCTCTGGTTCGCCAGAAGTGGCTTAGTCATGCTGGCCACATGACCCGGAAAAAACTGTCTGTGGACAAAGTCGGCTCCCTCAGCCAGTAAAGCGAAATGAGCACCGCAATCCCAAAGTCATTCGCAACTGGACTTAACTGTCAAGGGTCCTTTACCTTTATCTCCACTGAATACCAGGTTATGGAAACTGCAGGAGGGGAAATCGCTGTTATGCTCAGGTCCTGCCTGCAGGCTTCCCACAGACATTTGACTGGCTACTGGCATCGCCCAACAGGACCATTCTTACGTTGAGTATCCCTGACATCTCCATTCCAGTGATGGGATGAGTCTGTCCTATACATTGCATCGGCCCTGCCACCAAAGAAGATTGTCCGATCATAGACCAGCACAGTTTCTGTGAGGAAGCCTTCCTTCCTCTTATGTGAAATAGCTGCTCACTTGGTATGCAAATGCTGTTTGTGGAAGCAGACACAGAAACCCCTGAGTTGTGGGGATCTCCACAGTGGCAGTGCCTCAAATGTCACACTTCCCTAGACTTTTAATGCAGCTGCAGAGTATTTGATGGGTGTAATCTAAGGCGGTCTTGTAAATAATCCTACAAAAGTTACTAGCCTGTTGAAAGGAAAGCAGCCTGTATTTCTGTGCTTACTGAGGAGGAAGGAAAGCTGCAACTTGCATAGGAATGCAGGCTACTAACCTCTTCCCAGACTAATTTAAAAGTTGTATTTTATCAGCCAGATTGGCAGAGGAGGCAAAGGGAGACTCATCCCTCCTCTAACCTGCTTAGTTACTGTGCTGGTCATTAGGGATAGGAGAATACATCATTCTCGCTTTTTCTCAGTTTATCCATTTTTGAATTATGCTCAATTTCCACATCAGATTGCGATTATTATTTTCAAAAGTCCTCATGACAATTCATCGGTGCGAATTTGTCCTAATGTGCATTTTGTGTTTGCTATTTCCCCTAATGTACACATTTTTGCAAAGCACTTTCCCTAATATAATGCGTTTATCCATGTTATTTTCATTAATATGTACATTACAATGCACGCTGCCTTACTGTGAGCATTTCTGAATGCATTACTTGGCTGGAGAAGTGTATTGCAATATTCAGAGAGGTGTGAATTTTGATGGATGGCTGTCTTTTTCTGCTCATATTACTTTGGAAAGTGCACATTAGTTAGCTTCACCTGTAAATATAAACTGAATTGAACCCCCCCCCCCAAATCCCTTCCTATGTATCTGCCATGCAAGTTGTTAAATAGACGGCTACTCTATAACTGTCTGAGGGAGTAGCAAAGTGGAAAAGTGTGGTAAGTAGAGCTATAGACCCTAAAATATGGTATAAGATTTTTTAAAAATCCTAGTACAGTCATACCTCAGGTTACAGACGCTTCAGGTTGCGTCTTTTCGGGATGCGCACTGTGCGAACCCGGAAGTACCTGAACGGGTTACTTCCAGGTTTCAGTGCATGTGCAGAAGCACTAAATTGCGCTTTGCGCATGCGCAGAAGAGCCGAATCGCGGCATGTGCAGATGCAGCGCTGCGGGTTGTGAACATGCCTCCCGCACGGATCACATTCGCAACCCGAGCATCTACTGTAGCTCCTTTGAAGGGTGGCATATAAGTATTCTAAATAAAATAAGTTAATAGCTTCGCCATGTCTTTTGGGAACAGTGCCAGTGCAGTGGCTAAAATGACTACCTTTATTCAGAGTTTTGGAATATGGCTAATGGTTAGGCTTGGTTGTTGTTGTTTTTTAATTATGCGAATGGGCCACTGTGTTTTGGGCTGGTTTTCATTGTAAGCAGAAGCAGTGTGCATCAGTGATATTGGTTTCGTTCGAAACTACTTGTGTGGCCAACGTTTCAGTGAATGGACTGACTTCGGTTTGCAAAAGCTTCTGAAACTTCAGGGGTTGAGCATGCGGTTTACATGGGCCACACAAAGGGTGTAAAAAGCAAATGTTACGTGCACAATCGGAAAAAAATCAGGTGATAATTTAAGTTGCTCTCTTTTTGGTTATGTATTTGTGTAAGTTTCCTTTTAAAAAAAGGGGGGGGGAATGCGCCAAGCCATAGCAGAGCCCAACCCAGTTCCCTCTTGAGTCAATGGACGTTTTGTGTTCTGGATGTGTTTTGGATCCATAACAGTGGTCGGTTAGGAGACCCACTTGCACCCTTCTCTCGTAGGTGGTCTTGTAATCTCTTAAGCTGCCCCTCCATGCTTCAGTTCATTCTTTAATGAGAATTTAATATTTCTGAAGCACTCTGTTTTATGTGATGGAAGTGGCTTTGCAGAATGTGGAAACATTCTCTAGCTGTTGGTCCCCCAAAATGAAAAAGAATACATGGAGAGTGTTGCAGGGAAGGGTTGTTTGTTTGTTTTCTAAGAAGCAGTTAATTTTATGTATTGAATCCCCCCCCCCCGTGTTTCTTCATAGCATAAAGTTCTTCTCAATGTATAACAAGCATTGGTTTAGGTTTATGATAGAGGTTTGCCTTGGGTTCCTTTTTTTGTCGTCTCAACATCGCAAAGAAACTGACCCTAGAGTGAGAGTTTACAAATTTACTGTATTTGTTTAGAAACCTAATAGCCTACCTTTCAATATAATGATTCACAAAGTGGAGAACGACTAGAGAAACTCAATACAATCTAAAATGTTTCAGAAGCCCATTCAAAGGAGCAATGAACCAAAAAGCTTTATATAAAAAGCAAAGCAAATCCAATACAAGCTTGTCTAAACAAGCAAGTCTTTTAGCATCCATTTTTAAAAGATTGTGGTCCCAAATCTGGCACAGGGTTGGACGAAGCAGTTGACTTTGATTTCACTCTCTTTCTGATTACTCTGCTATTAAATTTAGTTTTTCCCCTATTTCCACAACAGTTTGTGACTTTCTTTTTTATAAAAAAAGGAAAAACCCTTGCATGAAAATGTGTTTATATTTTTGTGTCCGTTCCTTACAAGGTGTGTATTTTTGCACTGTTTTCATAGACATACACATTTCTCTGCTTACTTTCCCCTAACATGCAGATAATTTGTAAAAATGAAAAGGGGGCACTCACGATATCCCTTGGTTACTTCTAAAGTACCATGTTTCACCAAAAAAATAAGCCATACCCCGAAAATAAGCCATACCCCGAAAATAAGCCATAGTGATAGGCAGTTTAACCTCGTAGGTTAAACTGTACCATACTTAATAAAAAAAACAAGACATCCCCTGAAAATAAGTCACCGTGGTTTTTTTTTAGGAAAAATAAATATAAGACAGTGTCTTATTTTTGGAGAAACACGGAAACATAAACAAAACAGATCCCCTGCATTTGACCCATGGGGCTTTCACAAAAAAGTTCTCTTCACTTTAATAAATTTTGAATGCAATTCTGATATTATTATTTTCTCATTAATTTACAGAGAATGGTGGAAAAAACGCAGAGCAATTTTTTGGCCCAGCAATACCCATTGCAGTATGTACATTTGTTGCTCCCCCCCCCCAAAAAAGATGAAATTTGTCAAATTTATTGTTGCATGGGCAACCTTGTCACGACTAACTCTTGTCTGCCTGCTCCCTGATACTTTATCTTGCTTGTGAAAATGAACATATTGCCTACACCTTCTCAAAGGCAAAAGGGGTTGAAGAAGTCTTAACAACCCCGCGTTGCAGGATCAGACTTCAGTAGATGATTTACAGCAAACCAAGCATGCCTGGGAAACTGTACATTATAGCATGAACTTCCCATGGTAAATTTCATTCTCATGCCTCTATTGACATAAAGAGAAATCCCCAGAGCCTTGTTTTATATTCCCTGCTATCTGTTGCACACGTGCCAAGATGCTTTGCCTCACAGATAAGGACAAAAAGAAAAAGAGGGGGTGATGTATAACAGACAGGGCTCAAGATGCAATGACCTCAAAGAGGGACGAAGTCTTGCCATGATGCAAGACTAAGCAAAAATGCTCCTCCTCCCCCTTTTGGTGGCCCTATTTGAAGGTTCTGAAAATGGGGTGGGAATTTTGGCTCTTTCAGGGATGGGGTGAATTTCAGGGATTGAGGTGCGTGAAGAAATTCCTCTTCTTCCCACTCCTTGAGCTGGCGGGGGTACACCGTTTTTAATTCCCAAATCGTGCCCTAGAACAATACTGTTGTGATATAGCATTATTAGGGATGGTGAACAACTGCTGTGGAAGAGGGACTTTCCCATTCGATCCTCAAAAGGCACAGTCTGCCTGCCTTCTGCAGGAAACTGTGCACGTGACGTGAGATACAAATTTAAATGAATGAGCACGTGTGTTAGAATGCAGCAGCACACTTTCCACCTTCCCCTGTCATGCACCTATTTATGGGAAGCTGTCCTCTGCCTAGGGCATTGCCTTTGGTAGTTGTTAATGAAGGAAGGCAGGAGTAGCAAATGGGGCATTTCAATGAACTACTAGGGTATTCCTCAACATCAAAGCAAGTTCAGAGCCCACAGCAATGCTATTCTCCCGCCCCGCCCCGCCCCCCCTTTCATTTAATATATTGCTTTCAGAGTTGAAGTATGTTTCATGGTAAGCGGTCTGCGTAATGATGATGTCAAAAGACACACCAAGCATAAATCAAACTCTCAATTCTTTGAAAGCCAATGGCTCCAGGCCAAAGAAAGCTTAGTTCATGTCAGATGATGGCTAGGCCTGCTGGGAATCGCTGTTGTCCCATGGGAACTGAGGACGTGCCCCAGAATGTTCAGCCTAGCCTTCTGCGGCAGCATGTTGCAAGGGAAGGTGGGTCATGATATGTAAACTAAAATTTGTGCAAACCTTATCTTCCATTGTTGATCTTCTCCACGAGCCTGCAGCAAACAGTCTGAAGACCGTCACTCTCTTAGGAGCGGACAGATCAAACTGTTTCTGTCGCATGTTGCTTTGTTGTGTGGCAATGTCCCTCCTTCCCAGTGGAAATAAAACACAATACACAAAAGATAGATTTTAATGGGCGAAAAGGCCACAACTTTATTGGTTACGGAAGTTGAGCGGTATTGGCTTAGGCATTGGATCCTAACCGACTATGTCCGACTCCAACCCGAGCCGGGGCGAAAGAGACCGGGTTCCTGCCAGCGGTCTGCTTTTGAACAGCTGGCCACACCCCCGGCCAACTGGATTGGTCGGCTCCGGGGTGACGCAGGCGGGAAGCCCCCCAATCGTGAAGGGGCTGAGCTCTCAGCCCCAACGCGAGAGTTCAGTCGGGACACCCACTACACCACCTCCGACGCAGGCGCGGAAGTGGCTTTCCCCCATGCCCCAGATTTTATCCCTGTGGGCTGAGGTTCTGTGGGATTGCCTGGCTTCAAATTTTCTCTGGAGGAGGCTTCCTCGTTGCACATGCACCCATTTGATCATGATACAGAGACCAAAGGGAAGGGTTCTCAGCGTTTGGTGCTTCACAAGGTCTGTGCCTTGCGTAAGTATGTATTTATTAAATTTATATACCGCCCTTCATCCATAGATATCAGGGTGGTTCACAACATAAACATACAATATAAAAACACAAAATACATAATAAAAACAAATAACAATACCCCCCTCTCCCCACCCCTCCCACAAGCACATATAAAAGGAGTATAAGATGTTGATCAGCCAAAGGCCTGGTTGCGTTTGGTTTGTTGTCTGGTCCTTGTCCTTTTAGACTTCTCTCTTCCTCCCCCCGTTTTTCTCGTGTGATATTTAAATCCCGCCATCTGCTTAAGAAATGAACATACTTGAACATTCTTGAATGTGGCCAGTTCTGCATTAACCTTCACAGATCGAAATGAAACATCCTGTGTTCATGGTTTTCATTTAAATCTAATTCCTCAGCCGAGTCCAAATGAGAGGGGAAGGAGAACTATAGAAACAGCTGTGGAAACTTTTTGGGTGATTCCTGGATTTACATTTTGTAAAATAGTTATGAAGTTCCACAACCCCTCCAATGCATCAGAAATAATTTAGCCTCTCCCTCCACATTGATAATACTGCATGCTACCCACTGACTCTAATACTCAGTCTCTGTCACTGTGGAAGAACTAAAACTATTGGTTATTTTCTGCTTTCCTAAAGCAGCAGTGTGGGTGGATATCCAGCTTGCAATATATACAATGGTCCCTGGTGACATAAGAAAGTATGTATGGACCTTTGTCTGCATTCTAGAAGGAATCAGGACCATCTCTATCCAGGGTTATGTGGTTCTCAAAACTACGGGGTTTCTCAGAAGCTTATTGGAAGCTTTTCAATAAAAATGCTATTAGCGATGGGCAAGCTTGCCAGAGTGACTGGTTGACTGCTATTTATTTTTATTTATCTAAAATATTGCTTAATTGCCCTGCAAACGATTTCTCCCTCCAATAAATAGGGCTGCAGAGTTCGTTCCTCTATATTGCACCAGACAGGGTGACTGTACCAAGTGAAAACACACTGTGCACTGTAATTCTTATATTTTGTTCCCACCCTTCCTCCAGTGGGCTTAGGACAGGTATGTCCAAAAGTCCATTTGGGGGGCCTAATCTGGCCCACTGGTTGGTTTAATCCGGTCCCTGGGGCAGTTTATTTCCTGGGGCAAAACAAAACAAAACACCTCAACAACTTCAATCCTAAAAAAGCTCAACAACTTCAATCTTAATAAAAGTTCAACAACTTTGGTTGGCCCCCACGGCCCTTCACTTCATCAAATCTGGCCCTCTATGAAAAAAGTTTGGACACCACTGGCTTAGGACAACATTTTTAGCCTTTCATTTCCTCCCCTCATATATCTTCTTAATAGGTTACGCCCAACGTAAACAACTACACTTCGTGGCTGACTAGAGATTTGAGCCTGGGTTAAATGTATGACACACTGTTAAGACTGAGGCAGGTATGTGTAGTGTTTAGAAGGCTAGACCAGGACCAGGGAATCCATGTTCGAATCAGGACTCAGCTATGAATCTCACTGGACAGCCTTCGGCCAGTCATCATCTCTCAGCCTGGCCTAGTTCAGGGTTGTTACGAAGATAGTGGCATCAGTCCGGTAACATGAGGGAACTGGATATATTATGTGGCAGGGACCACGAGTATGGTTACTTATCATGCCACAAAGCTCCAACCTTGGAGACGACTGGAGTGGGACCATGGTGGCATGAAAATTAATTGTGGCGCCAGCTCCATCTCTTCCATTCTAATGATGCCATGTGAAAATCAACTTTGGGAGAGACTGTTGCAGCCTAAGAACCAGCCCCCATTCACTTTATTCTTATATTATTTGTTGATTGGAGCTTTTTCTTCCTAGAAATTACTATAGCTTCTTTTTAAAAACAGCAACAGCTGCTCAGCAACCTCACAGATCTTTGGGTAGCCTCACTTCTCCAGCCACGTTTCTCTCTATGTGTAGGTGTGTTATTTACTATGTTTGTATCCCAACCATCTTCCAAAAAACATCAAGATTTCAAATGCTTTCCCCTTGGCCGCTGTTTATCCTCCAAACTAGAGCTGTCCCAACTTTTCATGTTGTTGATGCACTTTTTAGACATGCAGGCATCATTTCGCGACACAGTACAATCATACCTCGGTTTAAGTACGCTTCGGTTTGAGTATTTTCAGTTTAGGTACTCCGTAAACCTGTCTGGGACAGATTAATCCACTTTCCATTACTTTCAGTGGGAAAGTTCGCTTCAGGTTAAGTACGCTTCAGGTTAAGTACGGACTTCTGGAACCAATTACACTCATACCTCGGGTTAAGTATGCTTCAGTTTAAGTACTCCACAGACCATCTGGAACAGATTAATCTACTTTCCATTACTTTCAATGGGAAAGTTCACTTCAGGTTAAGTACGCTTCAGGTTAAGTACAGACTTCCAGAAACAATTGTGTTTGTAAACCGAGGTACCACTGTATTTCAATTTTGCTAGCAAACTGGAGGTTAAGCTAACCCCTTTCCTGCCCCAGGAGGAACGTGGGGAGCTTTGGCGCGACACACCTGCACACTGCAGCCAACACACTAATGTGTCGTAACACACAGTTTGGAAAACTCCGCTCCAAACAAACTCTGTTAGATCGGGTAAAGGTAAAGGTACCCTGACCATTAGGTCCAGTCACGGATGACTCTGGGGTTCTATAGGCCGAGGGAGCCGCCGTTTGTCCACAGACAGCTTCTGGGCCATGTGGCCAGCATGACTAAGCTGCTTCTGGCGAACCAGAGCAGCGCACGGAAACGCCATTTACCTTCCCGCTGGAGTGGTACCTATTTATCTACTTGCACTTTGATGTGCTTTCGAACTGCTAGATGGGCAGGAGGTGGGACAGAACAATGGGAGCTCACCCCGTCGTGGGGTTTCGAACCACCGACCTTCTGATCGGCAAGCCCTAGGCTCTGTGGTTTAGACCACAGCACCACCCACATCCCTGTTAGATAGGTTAGGCTGGGATATATTGACTGCCTAAGATCACCCAGTGAGTTCCATGGCTGAGTAAGGATTTGAAACCCTGGTCTCCCTGGTCCTAGTCCAGCCTTTTAACACCTGCACCACGCTTTGTCTCCACTAGATTTCACTCTTCGTGTTCAAAATGCTCAAATTGGTGTGCTTGAAGCATATGATACCTTTCTCCAACTTTTATATTTTCTGAGTGTGCCTCTGACTCCAATAGGACCCCTGTACATCATACAGTTCTTTTTCATATCTGTAATATGTGGGTGTTTAGAAAAGGGCATATTGGCTTAATCCATTGTACATAATATTATGTCGTTCTTAGGCATTGTTTGTGTATGCCATCAAAGCTCATGGCATGGCAGTTTGCATAGCAATATAAACAAGAAATCTAGGCACCCACTTGTAGATTCTGACGGCAGAAGTAATAGCAGAGAGTGGGGGATTTGAGGTAGGCAATAGTTTGCACAAGTGCAAGTACTTGACAGGTCTTTTGCCTTCTTTGTAAGGCCTTCCTGTTTTGTTCTTTGTTCTGAATCATTGATTTCAGTGGAAGCCTTAGCTCCTCTTCTGCATGTAACTCTGCATGTAACTTTGGCTTGAAGGAATTCTGCTACTCTTCCAGGGCATCAGAGCAGTCAGATTAGCTGCTAAAGTCCTTAGTCTTCCTTTCGGTTGTGGAGGGTGACAAAGGTGTTCAGCTAAATATTTATTATTATTAAGACATCAGTAAAGTGTTGATTTAAACAACTAGATAAGAGAATACTAATTTCCACATCTCTCTCTCTCTCTCTCTCTCTCTCTCTCTCTCTCTCTCTCTCTCTCACACACACACACACACACACACACACACACCTTCCAGATGTTTAATCAGTGCATACATTTTGCACGCTTTATTAGAGACCATTCACCCATTTCACAAAAATCTATAGTGTAATTTTTCATTTCCATTACACATAAAAGGTCAGAACTTCAGCGGTACTTTCTAAAAAAAATGTTTAGCGTTTTGTGGGAGTTTACTATAATCAGACCATTACAACATTTTTATCACATCTTACAGTTACACCGTTATGGTTCTTTTTATTAGCTTGATACAGTCCCAATTCTTCCATTACCCTTTTTTTTAATACTGTCACTTGTTTCATTTAGGCAACCTCCTTCTTTCCTCCTCTCCCCCCGTCCTTTTTTCTGCAAAAAAAAAATCACCTACTTATAATTATTTCTGAATATGCCCTAAAAGCTTGCAGATGTTTTCCCAATCTGCCTGTAATATTTATAGTTGATCCCTTTGCTCAGTAAATAGCCAACAATATGGGGTAGATTAACTTGAACAAATGCCTTAATCATTAAAATCTTTAGTCCTTTATGGCTGGCTGACATGGAGTATGAAGCTGAGTGAGGCAGTTCGCACGGATAAGCTATTGGCCCACAACCCTTCAGCTCTCTTCTTGAAACTAAGCATTCTTAATAAATAATTACGCACATCCCGTTTTAAAACTCATGACAACTTTGTTGTTTGTTAACAACGCCTCTGAAGAATGGCTCCTGGCCTAACTCGTTCAAAACCATTGCAGAAAATTAGGCCTTAGAATCTGGTGTTGGGCAGTGCCTGTCCCCGTCCCCACCCCAAGTATGGCAGCCACTTTTTCACTGGCCTCTGAATTTGTATAACTTTGATTTTCATGATGGGATACAACCAGTTCTCCCTGTAGCATAAGGAAGAATGGAAGTATGATTGACAGCATGGGAGTACGACGGAATGGTTGGTGGAGGCAAGTGTGAGTGGCAGGCGGGGAGAGTGCCTGAAAAGGATTTGAAGTTAGCCCAGCGGTTCCCAAACTCCCTCCCCCCACAGACCACTTCAAAAATTATTACGGTCTTGGCAGGCCACTTAATTATTTTTCTCCTTGCTGTAGCAATTGTGCTGCACTCTGCTAGACGCTGTATTATAATTATCTAATTGTGTTTATTATTGCTTCTTTTATTTCTTATGTTGCATTTTGTTGTATTACAGTTTCCGTTCTGTAGAATGCAAACTGCAATGCAATAAAACTCAATATAGGAAACGAAAGAAGAAGTATTTTAAAAAATCAACACAAATATTTAAGGTGGATGTGCCACAGACTACCCAAATGAAGCTTGCTATCTGTGGACCACAGTTGGAGAACTTCTAAGTTAAACAAGTGGACAGAGTTAGAGTAGTTGAAAAAAATGTGGAGAGAGTGAAGGCAAGGGTAAATGGCAGGGGAGATAGCTCTTCAAAGAGGATTCTGGTATGCTAGGTTAGGATATAAAAACTATTACAGTACTTGTTATAAAAGCTTGTTGTTTTTTACCAACTGCCTACTTGTTTCTAGATGTTAATTTATATACGTATTTGTACTGGATTTTAAATTCATGAGGATGTTCTGGTCTGCAGTATTCTAAAAGATCTCACCCCTTCTATTGTGCTGGTTTTGAATTAGAAAGTCAGGTCAATAAGGGAATAGTCTTACAGCTCTCTGTAAATCTGTAGATGGTGACAGCAGGTGATTTTGGGAGATACTAAGGAAAGTGTGGACTTACCCAGTGGCTATTATAGAATCATAGAATCATAGAATCATAGTTGGAAGAGACCACAAGGGCCATCCAGTCCAACCCCCTGCCAAGCAGGAAACACCATCAAAGCATTCTTGACATATGCCTGTCAAGCCTCTGCTTAAAGACCTCCAAAGAAGGAGACTCCACCACACTCCTTGGCAGCAAATTCCACTGCCGAACAGCTCTTACTGTCAGGAAGTTCTTCCTAATGTTTAGGTGGAATCTTCTTTCTTGAAGTTTGAATCCATTGCTCCGTGTCCGCTTCTCTGGAGCAGCAGAAAACAATCTTTCTCCCTCCTCCATATGACATCCTTTCATATATTTGAACATGGCTATCATATCACCCCTTAACCTTCTCTTCTCCAGGCTAAACATACCCAGCTCCCTAAGTCGTTCCTCATAAGGCATCGTTTCCAGGCCTTTGACCATTTTGGTTGCCCTCTTCTGGACACGTTCAAGCTTGTCAGTATCCTTCTTGTACTGTGGTGCCCAGAACTGGACACAGTACTCCAGGTGAGGTCTGACCAGAGCAGAATACAGTGGTACTATTACTTCCCTAGATCTAGATGCTATACTCCTATTGATGCAGCCCAGAATTGCATTGGCTTTTTTAGCTGCTGCATCACACTGCTGACTCATGTCAAGTTTGTGGTCTACCAAGACTCCTAGATCCTTTTCACATGTACTGCTCTCAAGCCAGGTGTCACCCATCCTGTATTTGTGCCTTTCAATTTTTTTTGCCCAAGTGTAGTACCTTACATTTCTCCTTGTTAAAATTCATCTTGTTTGCTTTGGCCCAGTTGTCTAATCTGTTAAGCTCATTTTGAAGTGTGATCCTGTCCTCTGGGGTATTAGCCACCGCTCCCAATTTGGTGTCATTTGCAAAATTAGTAGCTAGGGGCTTATAGTGGACCCTAGGAATATCACAAGCTCTCTTAATTTGTGCCTTGGTCTCAGTGCTCCCCCCTCCCCAGTCATTCTCTACCAATCTCTTAGACTCAAATTCCACAAACACTCCCCTTCAAGAAACCTCTATGCTGGGGGGAAAACCCAGTTCCTTCCTCAGTGCCCTCCACTTTTTAGGGTAGTAAATATTCTGTGACCCTAGTTGATTCATTTGTTTATTTGTATGCTGCATTTTCACAAGAATATGTGAGACCCACGACTGGAATGTAGGAATTAAGGGATATAACCTGTCCAAAAGGAATAGACCAAACAGGAGGGGAGGAGGGATAGCATTATATGTAAAGGGTGTGTGCACTTGTGAAGTAATCCGTGACCTGGAGCATGGAAAGCAGATTTGAGAGTATATGGGTAAATATTTTAGGAGAGAGAAACAATAATGACCTTAGTGTAGGGGTCTGCTATAGACCGCTAAGCCAGATTGAAGACTTGGATGATGCCTTCCTAGAGCAGATTACCAAACATTCAAAAAGCAGGGATATACATAGTTGTCATGGGAGACTTCAGTTTCAGTGATACCTGTTGGAACTCAAATTTTGCCAAGAATGTAAGGTCCAACAAATTCCTCCATTGCCTCGCTGATGATTCCATTTCCCAGAAGGTAGAAGAAGCAACAAGGGGATCACCTTATCTTGGATCTGATCCTCACCAAGAGGGAGGAACTGAACGGCGACTGGTGCTTTATGTTGCTTTTAATTGTGTTTTGCAACGACCTTCAATCTTAAGCAAATAAAACTGGCCAATCAGTTAATAATTTTACTGATTCAGCCATCAAAGCTGAGTTGCGTTACGTAAAAAGGGCTCACAATCTTTGGGGGTTTGCAGAGGGACACTTTCCAAGGAGATACCAGCTTTTAAGACATCCTCTTCCCCCGCCCCGCCACAATAATGCTTTCATGACTTGGGAGGGAGGAGATATTTATCCTGAGCTCCTTGGATGTGCCTTGGAAAATGAACCAATTTGCTTCTGATTATTTATTGATTTCACTTCTGGGTGAGTCCAACAAGATTTCTTGTACCTTCAAGATTGTAACCATCTCTAGTTGTATGTAATAGATCTTCCCATAACCTGTCACATCCCACCCTTGTTCTGTACTTGACCTGCCAGATTCTCTGACAGCCCTCCACTTTGAGAGAGAGAGAGTGTGTGTGTGTGTGTGTGTGTGAGAGAGAGAGAGAGAGAGAGAGAGAGAATATTATCTGAATCCAAAGTTGTCAGCGCTTCACCTCCCTGTTACAGAACCTTGGAGCCAGCTGAGAGATAGCAAGCATAGTTTCAAAGTAAGAGTTTCCTGACAGTAAGAGCTGTTCGGCAGTGGAATTTGCTACCAAGGAGTGTGGTGGAGTCTCCTTCTTTGGAGGTCTTTAAGCAGAGGCTTGACAGGCATATGTCAAAAATGCTTTGATGGTATCTCCTGCTTGGCAGGGGGTTGGACTGGATGGCCCTTTGTGGTCTCTTCCAACTCTATGATTCTATGAAAGTAGACGACTGCCATTGATGATCCCATGGGCTTTCGTGAGATTTGTGGCAACTTGGAAATAAATGGCCCTTTTATAAAAACCTGCATCGATCTCATGAACATAAGCAAAGTGTAAGCTACTTCTGTGGGGACGCGGGTGGCACTGTGGGTTAAACCTCAGAGCCTAGGGCTTGCCAATCAGAAGGTCGGCGGTTTGAATCCCTGTGACGGGGTGAGCTCCCATTGTTCGGTCCCAGCTCCTGCCAACCTAGCAGTTCAAAAGCATGTCAAAGTGCAAGTAGATAAATAGGAACCGCTACAGCGGGAAGGTAAACGGCGTTTCCATGTGCTGCTCTGGTTTGCCAGAAGTGGCTTTGTCATGCTGGCCACATGACCTGGAAGCTGTACGCCGGCTCCCTCGGCCAATAACGCGAGATGAGCGCTGCAACCACAGAGTCATCTGCGACTGGACCTAATGGTCAGGGTCCCTTTACCTTTTACCTTTAAGCTACCTCTGTATAGGTTTTTCAGCTCCTACCGCCTGCTTCCACTAACCCTGCAAGTCATGACCTTGTGTTTAAGATCACCTCTTGACCTCCATGAACAAGACCTTTTTGGAGCCTGGGGTAAAAAAACACCGAATGACATTCTTGTGTAAGGATCTACTAAATAATGAAAGAAGAAGCAGTATACACACATAGCAAGGCTTTGAGTATTGCTCCTCATGATCCATACAGTACGTTCACCAGCCTGCAGTTAAACTACTGCTTTCTTCCCTTTCATTTGCTAAGGGCTGAGCAGTCTCACCTTCACACTGATGCACCAGTCTCTGTTGATGAAGTCGAAGCAGTTGCTAATTCAACCAGTAGTGGATGATCATTGCAATCCAAAGCAGGCTTATTTGGCATTTCGGGGGGGGGGGGGAGAGAGAGATTCAGTTGCTACGTTCACAGTCGTACCTTGGTTCGTGAACGCCTTGCGAGTCGAACGTTTTGGCTCCCAAATGCCGCAAACCCGGAAGTGAGTGTTCCGGTTTGCAAACGTTCTTTGGAACCTGAACGTCCAACGTGGCTTCCGATTGGCTGCAGAAGCTTCCTTCGGCCAATCAGAAGCCGCGCCTTGGTTTCTGAACGTTTCAGAAGTTGAACAGACTTCCGGAACAGATTCAATTCGACTTCTGAGGTACCACTGTATTCCGTTTCCCCCAATAAATGTGAGAAATAGACTTAAGTGTGTGAGAGTCTCCTTAGATCCTTTTTACCAGCTGCAAGACTACGCCTAAGGAGCTTACGGTAGTTCATCATGATTCCTGCCTCTGGAATCCCCAGCCCCATGAAAACTGGCTTTGACATTTTTCGGCTGTCACATTCCATTGTTATCAAGCACAAGACAGAACTTTCCATTTCAGAAACACAACTTTATTAAATTGGTATTACAATCTCACAAGTACTGTCTCTCTCTCTCTCGGTGTATGTGTGTGTATGTGTGTGCCTTTTGCCTAGCCGGTTGCCACAGGACATTTAAACTCTTATCATTTTCCTCTTTTCCCTTTGGTTTCTGTCAGAGGGCCTGATGTGGCTACTCTAGAGTAACGACTCCAGCATAGTCTTTTAAGGCTTTTATTAAGTGCTGATTATTTACAGTGGTCAGAACGATCTATATACATGCTTAAGGTGAGATGTCAGAACCTCCGAATGGCGATTGGCGCGTTTTCTTCCAGCATAGAAGCTTTGGGAGACCCAACCTCTTCCCCCTACGTTTGCGTCGCAATTCGGGAGTTGGGGGGATTGGCCTTCCCCCCGTGCGCCCAACTTCCTGTCCCACCTGGGGCATGGGCTCCGCAACCTTGCCTGAGCCTCGGACACCACTTCCTGACTCTCTGCTGGAGGCAGAGCTCTCCCTACTCTCTCCAGCGCTTGGGGATGGGCTGGAATTTAAGATGGGAGGGACTTCCCTGTATCCCTTGTCCCTCACATCCACCCCCCTCCCAGGCTCCTCTCCCCCCCTCCCTAGGGGCTCTCCGCTTGCTGGGGACGAGTGAAAACCCAAGAAGTCCGTGGTGTCAGAGCCTATGGGTGTAAAAATTTCCCCCCAATCCGGCGATCTTTCCCCTTCCCCCTGAGAAGACGGGAATCCCAAAAAGTCTGTGGCGTCAGAGCTGGTGGGAGTAAAAATGTGCTGCCAGTCCTCTCCTGCCTCTGACGTAGTCGACCTCGGTGAAACCCACACCTCTTCTTCCGTATCCTCAAATTCTGCTTCCCATCTCCATGGAGAGCTGCTGCCTGCGATCCCTTCCTCCCGCCCCTCCCCCTCTCCCTCCCTTTCCATGTGCCAGGGCTTGGGCCTGTGGGGGAAAAGGGCGTGGAACTCTTCCACTAAAAATTCCTCTTGTACTTCCGTGGCAGGTATCCACTCATTGTGGGACGGCGGAGTGTCCTCCCATGCCATGAGGTACTCCAGCCCTCTCACCCCTCTCCTTGAATCTAAAATCTCAGTTGCCTCATTGAGTTGTTGGGTGTCTTCCCTTTCCCCCCTTCCCTCTGGAGGCTGATCGCTGTCCCTGAACCTGGTACTTTCTCTGTACGGCGACAGCAGCGATCTATGAAACACTGGGTGCACCCTCATGTCCTCCGGCAGTGCCAGCCTGAAGGCTACTGGATTGACCTGTTGCGTGACCGTGAAGGGGCCCAGCCTCCTGGGCGCCAATTTCTTGCATCGCCCTCTGGTGGGAAGGCCTTCAGAGGACAACCAAACCCTGTCCCCCACCCTGATGACCTCCCCCGGTCGCCTGTGGCGGTCTGCCCCCTTCTTGTACGCTTCCTTGGCCCTCTCCAAGTGCTCCCGGAGTTGTTGGTGCACCGTCTCCAGTTCCTCCGCCCAGTCCTCTGCCTGTGGGCCCTCCTCCTCCTCCTCCCCCTCCCTCTCTGGGAAAGATCTGAGGTCGCGCCCGTAGTTGGCCTTAAATGGCGACACCCCTGTGGAGACGTGCACCGCATTGTTGTAGGCAAATTCTGCCAGTGGCAGGCGATCCACCCAGTCCGTTTGCCTCTGGCTGACGTAGCATCTCAGGTACTGCTGCAGAATGACGTTGACCCTCTCCGCCTGTCCATTGGTCTGCGGGTGCCGGGCAGTCGACAAGCTGACCTCCACCTGCAGGAGGTTCATGAGCCGCCGCCAGAACCTGGAAACAAATTGGCGGCCTCGATCCGAAATAACCCTTAAGGGTAATCCATGCAGTCTGAATATGTGGTCAACAAACAGTTTGGCTGTCTCTTCTGCCGAGACTGCCCTGGCACACGGTATAAAATGGCACATTTTGGACATAAGGTCCACCACCACCAACACTGCGGTCTTGCCCCTGGACGAAGGCAGGTCTGTGATGAAGTCCATGGACACTACTTCCCACGGCCTGTGCGGTGTGGCTAATGGCTCCAGCAACCCTGCTGGTGCTGCTCTGACTACCTTTGCTCGCTGGCAGGTGTCACAGCCCCTCACATAGTCCCGAACATCCTCCCGCACCCCTGGCCACCAGAATTGTCTCATGACTAAGTGAGTGGTCTTGTCCCTTCCAAAATGCCCCGCTGTTGGGTTGTCGTGCATTTGCTTGAGGACCTTACCTGAGTTGTGTGGTGGGCAGGTACAGGGCTCCCCTGTAGAAAAGCAACCCCCTCCTTTCCTCAAAGTCTCGTGCCTGCTCCCTCCCCCCTCGCAGGTCTTGGAAGATGCGGGTGGCGAACTCATCTGCAGCCGTCAGTGCTGTGAGTTCTGCCTCGCTCACCACTGCTGCTCCGCAGGACCATGCCGACGGGGGAAACACGTGTCGGGGTGCTGGTGGCAACTCCTCCTCCATGTACTCTGGTTTTCGGGAGAGGGCATCCACCCTGACATTCTGCTCCCCCGGTATGTAGTGGATGGAGAAGTTGAAGTGCGAGAAGAACTCTGCCCACCGTATCTGTCGCTGGTTGAGCACCCTGGCTGTTCTCCAGAACTCCAGGTTCTTGTGGTCCGTGCACACCTGAATGGGGTGCTTGGCGCCCACCAGGAAGTGTCTCCAGTGCCGGAACGCAGAATGGATCGCGAGAAGCTCCTTATCAAACACCGTGTAGTTGCGCTCTGGCTGGGTCAGCTTTCTGGAGAAAAAGGCACAGGGTCTCCACTCTCTGTTGGCATCCAGCTGCAGTAAAATGGCCCCCACCGCGCGGTCTGAAGCGTCAGTTTTGATGCGCAGTGGCGCGTGCTGTACCACATGGAACAGGTTCTGGTCGGAGGCGAACACCTTTTTGAGGCTTTCGAACGCTGCCTGTGCCTCCTGTGTCCATCTGAACTTCTGCTTGCCTCTCTCAGTGATGGGAGCCGTAACTCGAGAGAAGTTCTTGATGAATTTCCTGTAGAAGTTGGCGAAGCCTAGCAGGTGTTGGGCATCTTTGCGCGTCCTTGGGCTGTGCCAGTCCAGGATGGTCTGCACCTTGTCCTTGTCCATCGCTAGTTTCTTGTCTGACAACTTGTAGCCCAGGAAGTCCACCTCCTTGGTGTGAAACTTGCACTTCTCCAGCTTCACATACAGGTGGTGCTCCTTCAGGCGTTGCAACACCTCCCTGACATCCTGCACATGCTGTACTGGGTCCTGGGAGTATATAAGGATGTCATCTAGGAAGACCAAGCAGTTCTTGAAGAGGAGGGACCCCAGGACGTGGTGCATGAAGGCCTGGAAGCATGCTGAGCCCCCTTGCAAACCAAAGGGCATCACCAGATATTCAAAAGAGCCCAGAGGCGTGAACATCGTGGTCTTCCACTCATCGCCTTCCCGGATCCTGATCAAGTTGTACGTCCCCCTCAGGTCGAGCTTGGTGAAGATCTTGCCCCTGCGCGCTGCTGTCAACAGATCGTCCACTCTGGGCATTGGGAACGCCACTGGTTCTGTCATGCTGTTCAGGCGTCTAAAATCCACCACCAGACGGCGCTGTTGCGTGTCTTTCTTGTCCACCCAGAATACCGGGCTGCCCCCTGCTGCCTTGCTTTCTCTGATGAACCCCCGCTTGAGGTTCTTGTCGATGAACTCCCTCAGATCCTCCAGTTCCCGGTCTGACATGGAGTATAGCTTGGCTGGGGGTAGCGTTGCCCCGGGTATCAGGTTTATCTGACAATCAAAGGACCTGTGCGGTGGCAGGTGGTCGGATTCCGCTTCGCTGAAGACCTCCTGTAGGTCCCAGTACTGTTTGGGAATCGCCTCTCCCCCCTTAACGTGCATGGTGGCTACCGTGGCTATCGGAGGCCCCTCCCCTGGTTGGCGCTGCATGCAATGTTCCAGACAAAAGTCCGATCCAAATGTAATGCATCTCTGGTGCCAGCTTATGGATGGGTCGTGGCGTGCTAGCCAGCTCATTCCTAGCACTATGGGTGGGTCTGAGATGGTGGTGACGTTGAAAGCCAGTGTCTCTGAGTGCCTTCCCACTGTCATCCTCATGGGGGGGTCTGGTGGGTGATGGCCCCTCCCAGCAACTCCCTGCCGTCAATGGTGGAGACGTGCAGGGGAAAGTCCAGCTGCAGCAGCTGGATCTGGTGTGCTTCCGCAAAAGTTCTTGAAAAAAAGTTGGCAGAGGCACCCGAGTCGATTAACGCTAAAACCGTCAGTGGGTACCCATTGGGGAGTGTCAGGGTCACTTCTAGAACCACCCCTGCTCTGGGGGGTGTGGGCTGGCGCTGCCCCTCTGTGGAAGGGAGGGAGGGAGGGGGCTGGTTTCCGTTGATTGCGCCTGGCTGCTGCCCCTTGTCTCCTGCAGCCAGGCTGTCTCGTTTCCCTGCTGTTGCATTGAGTCTGTGGGGGCGGGCATGACAGTTCCCGCCCTTCCCTGCCATTCCCAGCGATGCGGACAATTCCTGACGAGGTGACTGGGGGAGTGGCATAAAAAGCAGTTCCCTCCCCTCCCCTCTTTGCGTTTCTGTGGCGCCGGGGTTTGAAAAGCCTGCGCGCGCGCTCCTCCGATCTCCATCGGTTCCGGCTCTGGGCTTGGTCTGGGCGGGGCTGGGGGTGGGCCCTGGGGTGGGGTTTGGTGATGTGGTCTGTCCTGGGAGCGTGGGAACCAAGGTTTTACTGCGCGCGTCGTTTGTTTGTCATTCCATCTGGATTCCTGTCTCACCCCCACCGCTAGCGCAGCTTTGCTCAACTCATCCATAGTCCGCGGTTTTGGACCTCTCACCAGCTCATCCTTAACGTCTGAGTGCAAGCCCAGATAGAAGGCTGATTTCACTGGATCACTGTGCAGATCCCCCCCCCCCAGTTTGTGCACCAGCATGGTGAATCTCGCCCAGTACTCTCTAACTGTAGATTTTCCTTGTGTTAAGTTATGAAGCTCCTCTTTTGTGGCTTCCATTTCACTGTCACTCGCGTACATAATTTTTAAAGCTTCTAAAAATAGTTTTACGTTCTTCATGCAATCATTTTTTTGCGCGATGAGCGGTCTGACCCATTCGCGGGTGGCCCCCGTCAAATGCTCTATGATAAAGGAGACTCTGTGCGCGTCATCTGGGAATTCCGCTGCATGCAATTCCAGCGCATAATTTATTTCTGTCTCAAATCCTAGGTACTCCCTAGGGTCGCCGCTAAACTTGGTGACTAGGGTCTGTCCCCTTCTCATTTGGACTAGCTGCGGCTGGGGCGCCCCCCCCACCTCTAGCGGCTTTCTCCCCTTCCAACTTTTTCTGCAGGTCCAATACCCTCACCCTTAGCTGCTTCTCAGTCTCCTCTTTCGTCCTCACCTGGTCCACCAGCTTGTTCAGCTCCTCCCGCGCCCCTCGCGCTTCCTCCTGAGCGGCATGTAATTGCTGCTGGGCCTGCGCTGTCAGGTTCCGTATCTCCTGCTTCGCCGCTTCGGCCTCCAGCCTCCAACGCTCAGCCTCTTGCGCGCTCATCGCGGCACTCCAAAGTAGCCAAAAAAAGATTCGGAGGTTGCTGTCAGAGGGCCTGATGTGGCTACTCTAGAGTAACGACTCCAGCATAGTCTTTTAAGGCTTTTATTAAGTGCTGATTATTTACAGTGGTCAGAACGATCTATATACATGCTTAAGGTGAGATGTCAGAACCTCCGAATGGCGATTGGCGCGTTTTCTTCCAGCATAGAAGCTTTGGGAGACCCAACCTCTTCCCCCTACGTTTGCGTCGCAATTCGGGAGTTGGGGGGATTGGCCTTCCCCCCGTGCGCCCAACTTCCTGTCCCACCTGGGGCATGGGCTCCGCAACCTTGCCTGAGCCTCGGACACCACTTCCTGACTCTCCGCTGGAGGCAGAGCTCTCCCTACTCTCTCCAGCGCTTGGGGATGGGCTGGAATTTAAGATGGGAGGGACTTCCCTGTATCCCTTGTCCCTCACAGTTTCCTTCTGTCATTATTTTTTCACATGCCTTGCCTCATGAACCATTTCTCAAGTTTAGAACCTTATGCCTGCAGTACCATATCTATTGGGACGAACCAGAGTATATTTCAACTTCTGGTCATTACTGAATATTTTTCTTAAATTGAAAAATAATAATAATAATTTATTATTTATACCCCACCCATCTGGCTGGGTTTCCCCAGCCACTCTGGGCGGCTTCCAACAGAAAACACAGTAATCTATTAAACATTAAAAGCCTCCCTGAACAGGGCTGCCTTCAGATGTCTTCTAAAAGTCTGGTAGTTGTTTTCCTCTTTGACATCTGTTGGGAGGACGTTCCACAGGACGGGTGCCACCACCGAGAAGGCCCTCTGCCTAGTTCCCTGCAACATGGCTTCTCGCAATGAGGGAACCGCCAGAAGGCCCTCGGTACTGGACCTCAGTGTCCGGGCAGAATGATGGAGGTGGAGACGCTCCTTCAGGTATACTGAACCGTGGCCATTTAGGGCTTTAAAGGTCAGCACCAACACTTTGAATTGTTTCTTGGAAACGTACTGGGAGCCAATGTAGATCTTTCAAAACCAGTGTTATGTGGTCTCAGCGGCCGCTCCCAGTCACCATTCTAGCTGCCGCATTCTGGATTAGTTGTAGTTTCCGAGTCACCTTGAAAGGTAGCCCCACATAGAGCGCATTGCAGTAGTCCAAGCGGGAGATAACTAGAGCATGCACCACTCTGGCTAGACAGTCTGCAGGCAGGTAGGGTCTCAGCTTGCGTACCAGATGGAGCTTATAGACAGCTGCCCTGGACACAGAATTGACCTGCACCTCCATGGACAGCTGTGAGTCCCAAATGACTCCTAGGCTGCACACTTGGTCCTTCAGGGGCACAGTTACCCCATTCAGAACCAGGGAATCCTCCACACCTGCCCGCCTCCTGTCCCCCAGGAACAGTACTTCTGTCTTGTCAGGATTCAACCTTAATCTGTTAGCTGCCACCCATCCTCCAACCGCTTCCTGGCACTCACACAGGACCTTCACTGCCTTCACTGGTTCTGATTTGAAAGAGAGGTAGAGCTGGGTATCATCCGCATACTGATGAACACCCAGTCCAAAAGTGCTGAGCATTGCTTTTAAAAGAAAATGCTTTGTATGTGGTTTTGGTCACCTCCGCACTGTACATTTCAAGCACCTTTATACCACTTTAAAATCCATGGCTTCTCCCAAAGAATCCTGGGAACTCTAGTTTACCCCAAACAAAGTTACTGTTCCCAGCACCTTAGACAGCTACAGTTCCCATGGTTCCGTGGGAGGAACCCTTGACTGTTAAAAGTGGTTTAAGAATGCATTAAATGTGTGATCCAGCTAGAGTAAATCCTGGACCCACTCCTTAAAAAGTTACAGCTGCACATCAGTATTAATGTGAATGACTCCCAAATTAGCAAGGAGCAGGGAAGGGCAATCTGCTTGGATTTCTGGGTCTCTCTTTTTATTCACAAGTAAACAAAACTGTACTGCAGTTGAAGAAGAATAAACTAAATATAGTTTTCAATCGGTCATCCAGGTATCGTGTTTATTAGCTGGGTGATGGTCTGGTAGAAGTATGAACTGTGGCTCAGTTCTCATCTTATTAAAAAAAACTGTGATGTTGCTGAGTAATCGTTTCAAAGTTTTATACAGGCATCCTCCCACGGGGCGGGGAGAGCAGTGGGGGTCCTTTGTTCGGCTCTGCCATGCTGGGGGATCCTTTAACTCAGGGGTCAGCAAACATTTTCAGCAGGGGGCTGGTCCACTGTCCCTCAGACCTTGTGGGGGGGCAGACTATATTTTTTTGGGGGGGGATGAATGAATTCCTATGCCCCACAAATAACCCAGAGGTGCATTTTAAATAAAAGGACACATTCTACTCATGTAAAAACAGGCTGATTCCCGGACCGTCCACAGTCCGCATTACATAATTCGCATACAGTAGAGTTACAATTTATAAAGTTCCAGTACTATAATACAATAATGCTATATTACACTATATTTTCTCGTTGCTTCTAATAATCGACTTCCCTTCTCCCTTCTTCTGTCTTCTTTATACCAAATCTTTATTTTTCACATTGTCTTTTCCCATTTCATATATTTTTTACCTTTTACCATTGTCTTTTCCCATTTCATATATTTTTTACCTTTCAATACTTATTTCTAAAGTTCCCGTAAATAATTCACGCTTTCTGTACATGCAGTTCTCCTTATCTATATAAATACTAATTATAGATTCCATTTGTTTAATTTAATTACCTTATATTTGCTGTTGCTTTATTATTTTTATTCCAATAACAATATTTTTCTTTAAGATTTCACATTATGAGGTTTATTTCAATTCTACTGGTATTTCTATTTTCAACACCTTTTCCCTATATAAACCATAAATCCCCCCCATTCCTTTCGGAATGCTTCGTCGCCTTTTTCTCTGATTCTCCCTGTTAATTTAGCTATTTCTGGGTACAGTGGTGCCTCAACTTACGAATTTAATCCGTTCCGAAGGCACCTTCATAGGTCGAAAATTCGAAAAGTCGAAAAGCGCCATTGGAAACGCGATTTCCCATAGGAATGCATTGGAAACGGAAAAATTCGTAAGTCGAAGCAACCCCATCTAAAAATTCGTAAGTCGAAAAAACCACCGCGGTTTCTGTTCGGATGTCGAGAAATTCGTAAGCATGCGGCCATTTGCCCCATTCGTGAGTCGAAAAATTCGGTTGTCGAGTCGTTCGTAAGTCGAGGTACCACTGTACTCCATTACTTTTTGTTGCCAGTCTTCCGCTGTTGGCATTTGCTGTTGTTTCCAAACCTGCACTAGCAATAGTCTTGCCGCTGTTGCCGCGGGCCAGATTTAGAAGGCAATTGGGCCAGATCCGGCCCCCAGGCTTAGTTTGCCTACCCATGCTTTAACTGCTTGGCTGAGGGGGAGTGGCAACCACACACTCCTCAGCTGAGCAGTTTAAAGATGCAGAGGGAGGAACAAACTATATGGACGCCTCGCTGGCGCAGCTTTTTTCTCTCCCTGCGTTGTATGAGGGCAGAGCGAGATGTTGGCTTCACTCAGCGATATATCACTGGTGAAACCGCCACCGCTCCTGAGTTCCTCTGCTCGCAACATGCACTGGAGGAAGTCGCTAGCAGAGGGACTCAGAAGTGGTGGCGGTCTCACCAGCGATACACCACTGAGTGAAGCCGACATCGCGGTTCGCTCCTCATACCGGTCCTGGGTGATATATTGATATATCGCCCAGGCCTAATCCAGGCTTCCACCATGAGGTGTCCTCTGGCAGTTCCAGAAGTGCCATCTACCCCCAAGAAATGGAGGAATTTGAACACCACCAATGACTACCAGGGAAAACACCTGTATCCACTGCCTCACAAACTGCAGAGTTTCTAAACACATAAGTACAGTACGATGGAGTGTTGGAAATCATGACTCCTATCTATAAAAGGTACCTATCTATAGGGACCCAGATGGCACTGTGGGTTAAACCACTGAGCCTAGGGCTTGCTGATCAGAAGGTCAGCGGTTCGAATCCCTGCGACGGGGTGAGGTCCCGTTGCTTGGTCCCAGCTCCTGCCAACCTAGCAGTTCGAAAGCACATCAAAGTGCAAGTAGATAAATAGGTACCACTACAGCGGGAAGGTAAACAGCGTTTCCGTGCGCTGCTCTGGTTTGCCAGAAGCGGCTTTGTCATGCTGGCCACATGACCTGGAAGCTATACGCCGGCTCCCTCGGCCAATAATGCGAGATGAGCGCGCAACCCCAGAGTCGGTCACGACTGGACCTAATGGTCAGGGGTCCCTTTACCTTTATCTATAAAACAGCTGGCATGGTCCATTGTACTTCGCTGGAGCAATGAATAATAGTGTTTTCAGTGCCACAAAGTTGCATGTGTGAAGGGATGAACAGTGGCTGAATGTGTAAATTCCCTTTATTGTTAAAAAATAAAACCACCATATTTTTTTTATTGGGTGGTTTAGGGAAGATTTAAAGTGCTGCACTGAAGGAGAGAGAAACAAGTTGGAAAATTAAGTGTGTGCGTACGTGCACAAACACATGTATACATTAAGATACTTAGGATCAGATGTTTACAATTTATTTTCACCTAGTGCTAAAATTAATAAAAGGTAAATCAAGATGATAATGCATATAAATGTGAAGAATTTGCTGCCCTTTGGTACCCCAGATTTGTTGCCTGAGCTTGGCTTCCTCGCCATAACTTATAATACCAACCCTGTCCCTGAGTTTGGCCCGTAATTAGCAGCTTCCCTGGATCTCTGGCACAGCAGCTTACATTAATCAGTACAATGAATAAGTTACTCAGATACGGCACACGAAGGGAGCA
The DNA here is from genome assembly GCF_965207765.1 of Zootoca vivipara. NCBI lineage: Eukaryota > Metazoa > Chordata > Lepidosauria > Squamata > Lacertidae > Zootoca > Zootoca vivipara. Next base: position 15,506,722 of record NC_142596.1, read on the forward strand.
TTGTGCAAAGCTTAAGCCAGTATTTTGGAATTCGGTGTAGATAAACAAAGCTTAACATTTTCTTCGCACTCAAAAGGGTAGGATTACATTGCTCTGTATAATGCACTCTATTAGTAGTATTTGTGGGAAACGTTCAATCTCCAGTTGTTTCTTTCACATGTTAATATTATCTTTAGGAGGTCAAAAAAAAGGGGGGGGAGTCAGACAGATTCTGGACCACAGCCTTGTCCTAATGGCTTGTCCTGGAGAGATAAGCAATCCACTATTGTTGCTTCCTTGAAGATCAGGGGTGTGTGGAGGCTTTGTCCTCCAGATCTCCCATCAGCCCCATCTTTTAATGGAAAAGGGATGTGTTTGAACACTTTAGAAAGGGTTCACCAGCACTTTGTCTTAATACTCAAAGTTCTAAGACTTTTTTCCGGTTATCTTTACAGTAAGAAGGAAGGAAAAGAAGTGGACGTGTGAATAATGCTAGCATTGGGGAATTTGTTAGCATCTCAGTTAGTGTGTGGTCACTTGTGGATTGGGAAGTGGCTAAGTTAGGATACTTGATTAACTGCTGGTTAACTGCAGTCCTTCTCGGGCATTTGCTGGAATAAGATGGAATGTGAATAAGCCTTTTGCCCTGCTCACAGAGCTCCTTCATGCAAGCCAGCAAACAAACCAAAGCCTTCGATTAAATTCAATACTATATTTCACTTGAGCTGGGAAACTGTGCTTAACAGTTTCAGAACAAGCTGGGATATTGGTGGGGGAACTTGGTGGCAAGGCATGCTCACACCCAGCTCAGGTTGATTTGCTAGCTCCCGCCATTTCTGCACTGAGAGGCTTTGGCCTCAGTGATCTATGCCAGGCTTCCTCAAACTCGGCCCTCCAGATGTTTTTTGGCCTATGACTTTGGCCTATTGGTCAGGGAACCAAAAGTGTAGCCTTATTTGCTGATAAGGGTCCTTAAGTTGCGCCCAGGCAGGACAGAGATAGCCAATAATGACACCGGGGGTTGAATCCAGAGAAAGAGTTTAATTCTTAATTAATTAAGAGACTCTTGGTGGTCAAGCCTCACGACAAGAGCAAAGAAACACAAATTGCAAAGCTTCTTATACACTTCTTGGGCTCCTTTCCCCCTCCTCTGTAAATGTGCGCACACAAGGGGGTCACAAGTACATATAAGGATCTTCCTGTGTCCGGTCCTGTGCATAAACACATGCTGACTCATGCTACCCCAGTAGCATCTTCCAGCAGCCTTGAGTGGGGGCTTGCCTGTTCTGTGCGTCAGGCTGATAGCGTCAGACAAGACAGTCATCCGGCCTTGATAGCTTAGCAGGGCATTCTGTCTGGCTTACCCTTTGGCACACAGAGAGAGGCAAAGAAAAATAAGCATTTTAAGCAAGACATCCCAGGGGGATATATGGGGGGAGGCTAAGCCATACACTCACAATTATACAATGCAGGCAATGCAAACCATAGGATCAGAATTAACTCAATAATACAATTGGCAATTCTCTCCCTACACCATGATCCCTAGCTAGCAGGACCAGTGGTCAGGGATGATGGGAATTGTAGTCTCAAAACATCTGGAGGGCCGAGTTTGAGGAAACCTGATCTATGCTGTAATAATCTCCTGGATAGTAAAATAAAAAAAATTCCTTCAGTAGCACCTTAAAGACCAACTAAGTTTTTATTTTGGTATGAGCTTTCGTGTGCATGCACACTTCTTCAGATACCAGGTAGAAGCTCATACCAAAATAAAAACTTAGTTGGTCTTTAAGGTGCTACTGAAGGAATTTTTTTTATTTTACTTCGATCCAGACCAACACGGCTACCTACCTGTAATCTCCTGGATAGATTACTGCAATGCATTCAACAGGGGGCGATCCTTGACAACTGACCAGAAGCTGCCCAATGGCAAAAGGACACCATATCTCTCTCCTCTATCCCCAGGGCACTGTCTGTGGTCGACTAGGCCTAAATCAGGTAAGCTCATGAGGGCCCAGTGAGAGGCAGGGGGGCACCAGAGGTCACTTTGTCAAGGATCACCAACACACCTTGTTCTGCAGCTCTTCCACACAGTCCCCAAGAAATGCACCTTCTCCTTCTCCTTCTCCTTCTTTGGATGTTTCATAGCTAGTTTGAAGAAGAAAGTAATTTTGATACCCTGGGAAATCTGTTTTTCCGAGTGGGAAAGTGCTGTGCTTCTTCTCCTAGCAGAAAAGTAGGAAAGTGATTTTTTGAATCCCTCTTTGCAGATGTTTATCTCTTTGGCAGCAGACTTTCCAGACTCCTTGAAAAACACTCTCAGAATGCGTGAGAAGGCCCCCAGAAGAAAGGTTTTATATAGGCGTCCTCCAAAGAATCTTGGGACTAAACATAATCCAGCCACTATGTATCATGTAGAAAGTGATCGGTTTGAAAGGAGCTTTTTTTATTTTCAAAAACAAGAATCTGGAGGTTCATTTGCTGAGCACGCAACTAATTGCACAACTCATTTCATAGAAATTTTTCAGAGCCCATTTGCAAGTTCAAAGGAAAGAAAGCGAGTGATGAAGGAAACTGGCTGTGCGACAATCAATTGTGGAATATCTAGAACTTTGCAGACTTTGGAGTTATTCAGAACTTCTCATCTAGCAGAATCCTATAGTTTGTCACTAAAGTGTGCTTGCTTACCTTTCTGTTTACCTGAAATTCATTGGCCCTCCTTGATAACGAAACAGGCAAAAGCTGCCATAAAACTCCTACAGAGCAAGCCCAACCTTGGCCTAAGCAATGGGAGGTTTCGCTTTTCAAGGAAGTGTGGAAATTCCATATTGGAATGTTGGTGGCCTCTCCCTTTGCTGTGAATATTCATTCGCTCGTCCTCCAGTAATGAATGTCATGTGTGCACAGAAAAACCTTTCCAAGATGTTGTGGAACGGGAAAGGGAAATGCTGTGTTCCCATAATTGTTGTGCTTTGTGCCACACACTGCAAGGCTGCATTGTTGCGGTAACACACAGTCTGTCTCTGCAGGCTGTTTAGGCTTAGAGTCTGTTTTCTTCTTGCCAATCTTGCTGTCGCTAAATTGATGGCAAGGCTCCCATTGACTTAAGTGGGAACAGAATGAACCTAGGCTTCGCTGAAATATAGTAGGGTTGTTTTTGTCCAGCAGTATTGGTGTTTCGATGGACAGCTCCAGGCTGGCAATGCTGTCGCTTTAATGCCATGTATACTGGCGTAGCGTGAAGGGTAAAGTATGTATGCTATGAGCCAACAGCTCTGCAGTTCAAATCTCACTAGGTGGCCATAGGCAAGTCATTGTTTCCCTGACATCAGCCTGCCACCTGAGGAAACCTAACAGTGGCCTACTTTATAGGATGGCTGTGAAGACTGAGATTATGTATGGGAAGCACTCTGAACCCTCAACTTGGTTAAGTAGTATTGTTAAGAAACCACTGAGGCAATGAGGTTTGCTCAGGGCGACCCAGTGGATCTCTGGCTGAACTCTGCCCCTTTTCCCACATGGCTCTTATACGTCACAGCCCTGTTCATTCTGTTCTTAATGCACTGATGTGTTCCTCATTACTCTGAGTCATAAGACATGTCAAGGGCAGTGTGTATCTGAGATTTGGTACCTTTTGGGGAGAAAGAACATTGCAGATCTAAAACGTTAGTATAATATTTGGGTTTGTATTTTAATTGGTTGGAATGTGTGCACCTGCCTTGTATATGGTTTGTACAGGGCTTTTTCTTCAGCTGGAACTCAGTTCCGGCTCCTCTCAGCTGGGCACCATTGCCATTATAAGAGAACAAGAGTGTGTTCCAGCATCTCTCTTTTTTTTAAAAAAAGGAAAAAATAGCACTGGCTTTGAATTGTATTGTGAAATCTCTTCGAGGTGCTTCCTAGGAGGTGCTTCACAAATGAAATTATGTGCACCATTAAAACTCACCAGTCCAACAGAGAACGCTGGATGCAGCTCAGCAGTTCTGCATTTCATGTAGAATGCTATCCACCACAAGCTGAATTGTTTATAATTCCCCCCCATTGAAAATCAAAGGCATTTACCCCCTAAGCAGTCTAGGGTAAATCAGAAAAATGGCTACACATCTTATGTAGGGTTAGCTTAGCTGCGCATCATTTTGCCCAAGCAGAGCTGCAAAATGCGGCAGCCGGCAAGCTGAAGAAAGATGTTTGCAAAACAAAAAAAGCCATGGTTTGTAAAAGGAATTCGTGCTTATCAATACGCCATTAAAAGTTTTATGTACTTTTAATTTGTGTTTGACAGTGTTAATGGCCTTGTAGGCTGAACAAATGCATTTCTGGACAGTTAACAAGGGAGATTGGGAGTCACAAGTAAGATCATACAAAAATGAGATACTAACAACTGCTCAGAAAAGCATTTTAATGGCCCACACATCTAGCAAATCATCTCCGCCCCCCCCCCCCCGTATGCTGTGCTTTGTTTATATAATTAGTTTGTGGTGTCTGAAAAAGTTCAGTAAAATTCAATTTAAAATAATTGGTACACTTATGTTTTCCAAAAAGGTAAAATTACTGAATAAACTGGTACCACGGAAGGGAGTATGTGATGGGACTGTGATTTGCAGCCAGCCAAGGGTTCTTAATTCTTGATCTGAAGCCAGGATTCTGCTTGGATGGGGAACTAAGGTTATTCTAATGCTTTTCTTGCCTCTGAAGTTAGTAAGTGATGAAAGGCAACTCTAAACAACAGAGTTACATATATCTTCAGAGTTATATTGGAGGGAATAGCATTCAGCTTACAAGGAATCCCCATATTTCTGAGACAGGAATACCAAAATAGGTTTGACTGCTATGATGAGAATAGTTGTTTTAAAGCCCACCCCCCCCCACCCTGCTCAGATGTGAGAATCAAGATGCACATTTGAACGAATGAGGACGGAACCTGTAGAGTCGCCACATTACATAGGATATACTGTTATTTTTATTGTATATTTATATTTACATCATTTATATGCCAAATGGCTGGAAGGCTGTTAGAGGGCAGTTCTGTTTTTGAAGGCCTGCTCTGTCTAAAGTCCAGCAGAAAGATAAAGGTAAAGGGACCCCTGACAGTTAAGTCCAGTCGTGAGCAACTCTGGGGTAGCGGCGCTCATCTCGCTTTACAGGCCGAGGGAGCCGACGTTTGTCCGCAGACAGTTTTTCCGGGTCATGTGGCCAGCATGACTAAGCTGCTTCTGGCGAACCAGAGCAGCACACGGAAACGCCATTTACCTTCCCGCTGGAGTGGTACCTATTTATCTACTTGCACTTTTTTTGGCATGCTTTCGAACTGCTAGATTGGCAGGAGCTGGGACCGAGCAACGGGAGCTCACCCTGTCGCAGGGATTCGAACCACTGACCTTTTGATCAGCAAGCCCAAGGCTCAGTGGTTTAGACCACAATGCCACCTGTGTCCCAGCAGAAATATACAGAGGACTAATAAGAGAGGGGCAAGACTTTTGAAGTTTCCCATCTGCAGTTACACATGGGACAGTTGAACCTTAGTAGGCACACTCAGGGTCACCTGCTCACTGTCTTGCCTGTTATGGCGAGTAGGCTGGGATTTCTGTTTAAATTCAAACAATTATTTCACACAAACACGTGTGTGTGTGTGTGTGTGTGTGTGTGTGTGTGTGTGTGTGTGTGGTGTGAAGAAGAAGACCCCTGGTTCAACCAGAGAACAAATGAAGCAGGAGAAAACAACATCAAGGCTTTCTCCTGCTAGACTGTCCCCTCCTCCCTCTGCCCAGCCAACTTACATTTTATATTACTTGTTTTAGCAGTTTAAAATTGTAAACCGCCTTGGATGCCTTGGCAGAAAGGCTGTGTGTGTGCGCGCGCACACACACACAAGCTTGTGTGAAGTGCTGCTTTTGTAGTTAGATATAGTAGGGACCCAGGTGGCGCTGTGGGTTAAACCACAGAGTCTAGGGCTTGCTGATCAGAAGGTCGGCGGTTTGAATCCCTGCAACGGGGTGAGCTCCCATTGCTCGGTCCCAGCTCCTGCCCACATAGCAGTTTGAAAGCACATAAAAGTGCAAGTAGATAAATAGGGACCGCTCCGGCGGGAAGGTAAACGGCGTTTCCGTGCGCTGCTCTGGTTTGCCAGAAGCAGCTTTGTCATGCTGGCCACATGACCCGGAAGCTGTCTGCGGACAAACACCGGCTCCCTTGGCCTATAGAGCGAGATGAGCACCGCAACCCCAGAGTCGGACACGACTGGACCTGATGGTCAGGGGCCCCTTTACCTTTTTATAGTATGTGCTCACACACACATACATGCAAATCTGAGTCCTCTATTTTAATATTGTAGTTTCAATTTTTCAGTGAGATAACATTATTATTATTAATTAAGGAAACTGAGGGAAGGCCTGTAACAACTTTTCCCTTTTTTCTGACTGTCCTGTTAACATTGGCAGGCGGTTGGCTGTGATCGGCAACTCGGGAGTAACGCCAAAGAGGACAACTGTGGGGTCTGTGCAGGAGATGGCTCGACGTGCAGGCTGGTGAGGGGGCAAACCAAGACACACCTTTCATCAGAGAAAAGTAAGTTAATTGTCATTCATTCTAATCCTCTAACCACCCAGTGGGTCACTCGGAGCTCTCTGGTTCTGCGGCTGCTGCTCAGCCCTATTCTGCGGGATCCGACGCCAGACACACGACAACTGAGCGTGCTCAGTGGCTGCAGGATTCTGAGGCGGGAGGGGGCGGATGATGGGAAACGGTCTTTGTGTATGGGATGGAATATCCTGGAAGAACTCGTGGCTGGCTAGATGGAACCTGGTGCAACATTTTTCTGCAGGGTCCCTCTTACCCAACAGTACTTCCCCAGCAAAATTGAAAATTAGATAGAAATGGACATAAGATGGATCTGGGATACAAGCAGAGGTACCATTGAACAGGATGCAACCTGTTTTATTATCATGACATCCATGTGTGCAGCACCAGATTTTGAGAGGCTTCTGCCTGTGTTTGGTTTCCTTTTTGTCTCCACAAATGTGAGATGTCTGGATGCTGAAGAAAGGTGTGAGTGTTAACCTACAGGTGGTACCTAACTCCAAGAAAACTAGCACTAATACGCCCAGGAACCTCATCAAAATGCTGGGGAGGGTGCACCTTCTTTGGAGGTCTTTAAACGGAGGCTTGACAGCCATGTGCCAGGAATGCTTTGATGGTGTTTCCTGCTTGGCAGGGGGTTGGACTGGATGGCCCTTGTGGTCACTTCCAACTCTACGATTTTTTGATTCTAAGACATTTTGCAATTTTCCACTTTGGGGTTTATGACGCGACTTCAAGTTTTAAAATGTTTGTGCCCATTTTTTAAAAAAAATTATGCAGCATTTTAAATCTTATTTCATCCTACCATATACATTAGGATAATATGTTCTGTGTGCCCCTTTGTTTTGCTTCTTTATTGCTGGTCATTGTCGCTAGCAGTAAAGATTCGATCCGATTATGCTATGCCAACCTTGCAAGGTTGTTATACTGTTTATCAGAAGCAGCAGGTGCAAGGGGGTGATAATAAGGCTGCTTACCTGGGTGGGCAGGGCAGCCTGAGGAGCCAACCTGGTGCTCCCATCCATGCACCCACACAGCCCTGACCTCACGACCCCCCCTTCCCTGCCACCAGACATACAGGTTAGCAGCAGCCATGAAAACATTGGGAAGTGGTGTTGCCCACCTGTTCTGGCTGCTCCTGATGTTTACTGAGAGAATGTATGTGAAACACTTAAGAGGGGAAATGGAAGAATAATACATTCCAGCCTTGTAGATAACGTCCATGAAAGTTACAAACGTATATATTTTAAAAAAAATATTACTACCTTACACACTTTTTGGTTGCCACAAAGTGGAAGAAGAATGGGTTTTGTGGTCAGTTGGAGACCATTTTTACTTGCCTCAGGACAACTGCTTACCCAAGTACAGTGGTGCCTCGCTTAACGAATGTCCTGCTTAACGAAATTTCTGCTTAACGAAAGGATTTTTCGAGAGGAGGTTGCCTTGCTAGACGAATTCGTTTTTTGAAAAATTCGTCTAGCAAATCACGGTTTCCCATAGGAATGCATTGAAATTCAATTAATGTGTTCCTATGGGACCCAGGTGGCGCTGTGGTTAAACCACTGAGCCTAGGGCTTGCTGATCTGAAGGTCGGCGGTTCGAATCCCTGTGACGGGGTGAGCTCCCGTTGCTTGGTCCCAGCTCCTGCCAACCTAGCAGTTCGAAAGCACGTCAAAATGCAAGTAGATAAATAGGAACCGCTACAGCGGGAAGGTAAACGGTGTTTCCATGTGCTGCTCTGATTTGCCAGAAGCGGCTTTGTCATGCTGGCCACATGACCTGGAAGCTATACGCTGGATCCCTCGGCCAATAATGCGAGATGAGCGCACAACCCCAGAGTCGGTCACGACTGGACCTAATGGTCAGGGGTCCCTTTACCTTTACCTTTATGGGCAAAAAAAAAAAATCCAAAAAAAATCAATGCATTCCTATAGGATTCGCTAGACGAATTTTTCGTTATAAGAAAAGACCCGTGGAACGAATTAAATTCGTCTAGCGAGGCACCACTGTAGTTGCAATAACTTCATTTTCAACCATTTCCAATCTCTGATCTGTCAATTTTCTAATTAGTTGCAAAGACAGACAGAGAGAAAGAAAGAATTATTTGGAAACTTGGCCCTTAGAAGCAGATTGAGCACAGATCAATTTATTGACTGGATTTGCATAATTTATTCTGACTGGACTTCTTCAGCTCAGCCATTGGATTGCCTAGAGGGCAGACAGAATGCACATGGCCCTGTGGGTTGCAAGGGAGGAGGAACTTCTACAGATCAGATTGGAGGCAGCCAATCTGATATAAGGCTGGAGAGTACGGAGGCTCCTGTTGTGAGGTGGAAGCAGCTGGAGTTTGGCTCGAGACAGCACCTCTCCAAGAAGCTCAGCTTCTTGCTTGTTTCTAAATGTGCTGCGATTTTATTGAGACGCTGAACCGTTGCCAGGAATGGGGGCTTCAAACAAAGCTTTGAGAAATGGTTGGCTTTATTGAGGGCCTGATCCCCCCTCTGAATCTCGACGCAAAACAGCGCATTGCAGACTCCCACTGGTCTTGATGTTCTTTGGATCAAAGCCACGGTTACACGGTTCCCTCATCATTCCACTTCAGTGGGGTTTTGAGGTGGAATCCTGCCTAAATCCTTCATTTCAAGCTTGGGGCGGAAAGGTGTGACTCTACAATGCATGTAAGCATTACAGTGCCTAAAGTCGTATTTTACATAAGTCGTTCTTTGTCACTGACTTGTTGCGGTGCATAGGTTTTTTTTTAAAGCAAAACGTTGCCCTCCCCCCCCCCGTGCCCCCCGCTGTTGCTCATGTAGCATATGGAAGTTGTTTAGCGAAATGGTGTCCCTAGAGTGAAAGGAATGGGAAAACATAGTTTCTCTTAGTGATACCACATCAGCTGAGGTGTGTATAACATTTGCAGCTCTTACGAATGTCTTGCCAAGTAACTACGGCAAAGGAGCATGACCACAAGGCATTGTGCCAGGGCTAAGCTTGAGGTGTGCCAGGAGCCAGGAGGAGGACGTTGGAGAGCAAGCCAGAAGCCAGGACTAAAGGACAAGGTGAGAGGCAGGGCTGACAAGTAAGCTAAGGACCCAAAGTTCTTCACCTAGCTCAAGGTTGTCCCTCCTTCCCTGTGACAAATAAGACACAAGACACAAATGAATAGATTTTAAGTGGGCGAAAAGGCCACAACTTTATTGGTTACGGATGTTGAGCGGTATTGGCTTAGGCATTGGAACCGAACCGACTTTATCCGACTCCAACCCGTGTGTTGGAGTCTGGGAGAAGTTAACCACCAGTAAGGAGCCCAATGATGTACATCTACCAGAACTCCTCCTGTGGCGAGCAAGGAGGCAAGAGGCAGAGCTCCCGCCTCCGGGATGTTTAAAGACTGCAAGTCCCGCCCCCCCGGCCAACCTCATTGGTCGGCCCTGGACTGACGGAGACGGGAACAGCCAATCGCAAAGGGGCTGAGCTCTCAGCCTCATCGCGAGAGTTCATTCGTGATGTCCACAACACCACCTCCGTTGCAGGCGCGGAAGTGGTTTTATCATCTGAACTAGCTGGATTTTTAACTGATTATCACCACGGTCTGTCCATCATTTGAAAAATTAAGACTTTAGAGCCATCTTGCCCCCAAATGGCAACTTGGCATTCTGTTTTGGCGACTGTAACCTTGGTTTCAGGAGCCACTTGGCGCCTAGTTTATATACCTGAGTTTCTAACACTGTACGGCTGTAGTCCTGGCGGTTGACTGTAACAGGAGCTGCAAAAGAAAATACAAAATACTGCCTTTCCTTTTAACTAGTGGATACAGTGGTACCTCTGGTTATGAACTTAATTCGTTCCGGAGGTCCGTTCTCAACTCGAAACCGTTCTTAACCTGAGGCACTCTTTCGCTAATGGGGTCCCCCACTGCGCGCGAGCCTCTGGTATGCAACTTCCACTTGCATCCCAGGGCAAAGTTCGCAACCAGGAGCATCTACTTCCGGGTTAGCGGAGCTCGTAACCCGAAGCATGCGTAAGGAGGACGGTTCATAACCAGGGGTATTACTGTAATTATAACCCCCTTGCACCACTTCAGCATCTCAAAAGCACATTGCAAATCAAATCAGATTCAAATTGCATTGACTTAATTAACTGTTTAGGCAGATACAGATCACAAGAGGTAATTAATCAAATCGGAACCAGTGGGGCCTGAAACAAAACTTCCAGCCACCCATGCCTTTCGCCAGGGTACTTCATCCCACTCCCATCTATGTTCCTTCCTTCCATCCCCTTCCATCCCCACCCTTGCCATTGGACTGTGTTTGGGTTCTGCCCCCCCCCCAATTATTAACTTCTGCAAACCTTGGGATTTTCCTGAGCATGCTGGTAATTTTCCTGAGCTCTGCTTTCTCGTTAGTCCCGTTTGGCTACACATAGCCATCGTAACTCAACACCTGAGTTTATGGTTAATGTGCCTGGTTCCTGAATTGGTTCGCAGCCATAAATAGGTGAAGTACTGAATAGTGGACGTTTTGCTGAAATTGTGAGGTCAAACAGCACAAAAGGCGATGCTTTGAACATAGGAAGCAAACTGTCAGCCTAATAGTCTGGTAGCCTTTTTAGAAAGGCAATGCTGCCAGTAAGTTGTCAAGCCAAAAACAAAACAAAACACCCACCCCTAACTTTCTGGGGAAATGATCAAGCATTTGACTGAGGATATTCAAAAAGAAAGTGCAATAAGTTGTAAAACCTGCCTGACCTCTAGGAAAGTGGAATATCTTAGGCCTTATGTGCATGGAACTCCCATCAGCATCAATATCAGTTCTGTCTACTGGAAAGCTTTTAGGGTTGAACTCCTCCCTCCCCTCCCTCCCTCCCTCCCTCTCTGACTTTTCTCCCATTTTAGTGACTGGCAAAACATAACCCGAAAATATTTCATTCTTGATGCCGACAAGAACTGAACAAGACCTTGTAGAGTGTTGTCCAGAGTTCTTGACATGGTTTCAGTTCTTCTGCAAATGTCCTAATGCAAACACACTGAAGTAATCTGACAATAGCTATGTCTGCCCTTAGGGAAAACAAGGTCTTCATTCACATCCCTTCATGCCCCATGACGGTTCCCCATATACAAGTGTTCATATGCAAAACAGTTCTGGATTCGTTTCGGATGCTCCGAGGAAGCAATAAGAGAGGTAGTGCATGTGATTTGCACTAGATACGTTGTTGAAGTTTGATGCAGAGGAATTTGTAAAAGCTAACACCCCTATTTAATTGTTTATGAGCAATTTTCGACCTGAGCAGCGCTAGAGTGGGGGGCAGATTTCATTCAGTTTGCATAAAGGCATCTTACCAAACTGAAACTTTGCGAAACTTAGGCAAACTGAAACACAGTCATCCTTTGAAATCTCCACTTCTACTTTCTTTGCAATACAGTTCTGCAGTCAGGTAAAATGTACAAAATTTATTTACTGGGGTAAAGAAGAAGAGTTTGGATTTGATATCCCGCTTTATCTCTACCCGAAGGAGTCTCAAAGCGGCTAACATTCCCTTCCTCCCCCACAACAAACACTCTGTGAGGTGAGTGGGGCTGAGAGACTTCAGAGAAGTGCGACTAGCCCAAGGTCACCCAGCAGCTGCATGTGGAGAAGCGGGGAACCGAACCCAGTTCACCAGATTACGAGTCTACCGCTCTTAACCACTATACCACACTTGCTTACATTAGTGCAAAGAGCGTACAAAAGGCACTATATTGGGTGAAATTGCTTGCAGGAACGCATATATTAGGCAAACTTGCATACAAAATGCGTATAGCAGGAGAAATTTGCACTAAAATTATGAGGTGGACAAAAAATGAGAACTAATGTTGAATTGTAGAAACCTGAATTTAATATTGGAAAAAAAGAAAGAGAAATGGAGAGAAACCAAAATGGACAGATTTTTCCATCTTCAGGAAGGTCCTCAGGTCAAAAATGTGAGTAGCCACTGCCGCCCCCTACCTGCTCTTCCCCCACCCCCACCCAAGTCCCCAAAGTTTACCTGGAGCAGGATAGAGAAAGATAGTGGCAGTGACCACACAGCAGACCCCTGTTGACATCGCTTCCCACATGGGTTGGGTGATACGTCGTGCAAAACCGGTTTGAAGCCCATATAGTGATAAAAGTTTCATAATTTTTGACCTGGCAATATATCTTGGATCGTGGTGTGTGTGTGTGTGTGCGCGCATGTGCTATGCAAAAGTCTCAATGTGGGAAAAGCCTTGAAGCCAGCCATTGCCTCTCTCCATTCCTGCAGCCCCTGTTACCTGCCAGCTCTTCTCGCCCCTGCCTCTGGCAGGGTGCATCAAATCACAAGAGCAGGCGCCAGCAGAAATCACGATGCAGGAGAAATCGTGAAGCCAGCCAAAGCCTCTACATAGCTCCACCCTTTTTTCAGACATCGTGATATAATGGTATATTGCAATGTTTTGTTGTTTAGTCGTTTAGTCATGTCCGACTCTTTGTGACCCTATGGACCAGAGCACACCAGGCACTCCTGTCTCCCACTGCCTCGCACAGTTTGGTCAAATTCATGTTAGTAGCTTCGAGAACACTGTCCAACCATCTCGTCCTCTGTCATCCCCTTCTCCTTGTTGTGTGTGAGTTTTAAGCACAAAAAATTGATTTGTGCTTCTTTTTTGTAAACTGCAAGGAAGTTTTAAAGCTATTGTCTTTACGCTAGCAGTGATGCAGCTGGATGAGAGAGAGAGAGAGAGAGAATGAAAGATCCAGGTAAATAGATAAAAATGTGATTATTATTTTTCTTTCTGGTAAATTAAATGTGTTTTGAGTTTTAGAAATCCATTTTCTGAGCAATTTCCTAAAGCAGTTACAGGTCAATAAGCAGCAGAGTTTTCTTTCCAGTTGTCTTATAGAGAAGGAGTCTCCCTCTCTATCAGATCTCTTCTATATGGAAAAACAACATTTGAAATTATTTGAGCAGCTATCTCACAAATCAACTCGTTTTTTAAAAGGTTTCAAGAGGATCCTCTGGACGCTTTCCTCAAACCAGTCAAGTGTTTATGGCTGAAAGCCGATGCCCTAATGAGTATCATAAGGGAACGGAACAATATTGCATTCCGTCGTGGGCAGAAAAGGCTTAGTGTGTTAGTGCTGTTTCTTCTACCTCTGTGGTCTCACCTGAGCCCCTTCTCCAGAATTTTGGAGATTTTGCTTGGTGATACCGCATTTGATGAGAATAAGTTGCAAGCTCTGGTATTTCTTTCTGTTGAATGATGTGGCACCAGGCTAAGATGGATTTTATCTGTCTAATGACCCATAAGTCCTTTTTTATTTCCTGAGATCTGTCTTGCTGGTTTTAGAATTTAATGACTTCATTCCCCCCCCCCCAACTTTGGAATGTGCTGGCTTTTTAACTCTTTGGAAGTACCAGCAGGTTTCCAAAACGTACATCGCTGCTTGTGAATTGGCGGCGTGCTTGCGATCCCACGAGACCTTCTGTAGGGGAGAGGAGAGTGTCTGAGGCAGGGAACTCCTGGCATTAAACACCTTTATTCCCCATTTCTCAGCACATGTGCTGGGGTATGCATTGCAAGTCAGGGAGAGGCTAAAGGATAAAGGATAGAGAAACAAGCCCCCACTCTTCTCCAGACCATTGCAGTCATTTGCAGTGGCTGCATTGCACATAACTCTCTGGCGGGCTGGTGCAAGAAACAGAAGCACTCCATACAGCAACCTTTTGTGGGGAGGGGAGAGGGGAGGTCCCACTTGCCACCCAGAGCTGGTGGGCTGCCTACAGTTTTCAGGTTCACAGATAGTATAGCTCTGCCATATATATTTGTGCCACAGATGTTTCCAATCAAATAGGATGTGCAGGTTTTTGAGTTGCTGCAAATGGTTGGACTGCAGCTGGACTACTACAATGCGTTCTACGTGGGGCTACCTTTGAAGGTGACCCGGAAGCAATTAATCTAGAATGCGGCAGCTAGACTGGTGACTGGGAGTGGCTGCCGAGACCATATAGCACCAGCCCTGAAAAACCTACATTGCCTCCCTGTATGTTTCCGAGCACAATTCAAAGTGTTGGTGCTGACCTTGAAAGCCCTCAACAGCCTCGGCCCAGTATCCCTGAAGGAGCATCTCCACCACCATCGTTCAGCCTGGACACTGAGGTCCAGTGCCGAGGGCCTTCTAACAGTTCCCTCATTACAAGAAGTAAGGTTACAGGGAACCAGGCAGAGGGCCTTCTCGGTAGTGGCGCCTGCCCTGTGGAACACCCTCCCACCAGATGTCAACAAAATAAACAACTACCTGACTTTTAGAAGACATCTGAAGGCAGCCCTGTTTAGGGAAGTTTTTAATGTTTGATGTTTTATTGTGTATTTAATATCTTGTTGGAAGCCGCCCAGAGTAGCAAGGGAAACCCAGACAGGTGGGTGGGGTATAAGTAATAAATTATTATTATTATTATTATTATTATTATTATTATTATTATTATTATTATATAGCAGCGCATCTGCACTGCATGTAGAAGGCCTTAGGTCCAGTTTCTGGCATTTCCTTGGAAAGTTGCCCAAATACCGTGGAAAGTTGCTGCTATTCAGTGTAGAAAATACTAAGCTGGGTAGCTCAATGGTCTGCATAAGACAGCTTCTGGTGTTGGAACACTGACTACATGTGCCAGTACATTTCTTTGTTTAACTCAATTTTATACAGTACTGAGATTATCTCTATCTATCTATCTATCTATCTATCTATCTATCTATCTAATCATCTATCTATCTATATAAAATCTCAGCACAGGTCACAACCTAACTTGAAGTATCAGGTGGAACATTGCAAAATACCAAAATAAAACATTACAGATGAAGGTCAAATGCAAAATATGCATTGTTCACCATCTCAGCAAGCCTGTCAGGTAGTTTAGGCTGAGAGATAGTGACTAGCTCTCTCCTCACCTGAGTGGCGATTTGTACCTGGGTCTTCCCAGGCCTGTTCCTACACTCAGACCCACAGACAGCAGCTCTATGAACAGGGGTGAGGTTGAGCTGCAAGAGGCTCTCCATCTTGTTCTGCGCTTAGAGTCTTGAGCGTCGGACAGATTCAAGGTTATCAATGACTACTAGGCATGATGGCTATATTCTACCTCCATAGTCAGAGGCAGTAGTGCTTCTGAATACCAGTTTCTGGAAGCAGTGGGAGGGGAAGGTGCTCTTGTGAATGGGTCCTGCCTGAGAGTTCCCCACAGGCTTCTGGGCTGCCGCTCTGAGAACAGGATGTTGGGCTAGATGGGACGATCTGATCCGGTAGGTTATTCTTATGTACTTATGAGGTTTATGCAGTGCTATTTTTCTAAAAATAAAATAAAAATAGCACTGCATTTTTTAGAATCCCTCCCTTGTTCTCTTATAATGGCAGTGGCACCCATCTGAGTTCCAGAGAGTTCTGGCTGAAAAATGCCTTTGGTTTATTTGTGAGAATGGGAGATGGATGGTGTCAGGGGCTGGGCAGAGGAGGAATGGTGGAGACTGCCTCCTCAGCTTGACCCTTCCAGGGAGGAGGAAGACAGTTCAGAATTACAACAGGGGGTTGAAGGAGATCACAGCTCAGAGGCAGATGAGGGGGAAAGTTGGGAAATAATGGGAGAGGAGGAGGAGGGAGAGGAAGCACTGGGGGGGGGGTGACAACTGATTGACACAGTGTCTTTAGAAAGCATTCCAGACCCACCCCCTCCTAGAACCTAGTGAGCCTTGAAAGTAGGAGGGGGAAAAGCACAAAGACAGAGGGCACTTATCAGCACCTGTAGAGGAGATGACGAGATTGGCGAATGAGAAAGTGGAAGAGACGGGGAAGGTGCTGGAGATTCACTCAGGACAACTCCATTATCCAAGAGGCTGGGTTCTATAGCCTCTCTCTGTAAATACTGAATAAAAAGTGGACGGTAAGAAACATCTCCTTGTTTTTGCACATTCCTGGGGAACCAGCCGTGGGAGTCGCTGAAAGATGGGACGAGAGAGAAAGGGTGCCTCTCGTATCCTCTTCTCACTTTGGCTTCACTTGCTACCTTCGGCATGTGGCCCCCAACTGTTTCCCCACAAAGGAACTTGGCCCTTGAGTCCAAAAGATTGCTTACTGCACTCTTAACCTATTCTAATTGCGTTACTAATAGCCTTTTGGTGGGTTTCTATTTCATGATTCAGTGGTCTTGTAAAGATTTCCAGATGAACATAAATAATCACGGGTAAATTATAACTCCACCTGATATGCAGTAATGAGATTACCACGCCCAGCATGACTGTTCCAGCAGCTGTAACCCAACGTGTTGATTGTGGACGCACACTCATAGGAATGAATTGCTGAAACAACAGTACTTCTAAACCGTTAGGTATATGGTGATTTTGTTTTATTTTCAATAGTCCTTTACTTTCAATGATGTCTACATGAAGATTGTATCATATCATTTCACCTCCCATTCACACAGTAGACATAACTAGCTGCTCACTTGGTAACAGGGTCAATCCCCACTAGGCAGAGGGGCATATGAGATGTGACCCACGGCTAATTTAATGTATTGTACTGA